>NC_049239.1:10350000-10666371 GCF_011100685.1 Canis lupus familiaris | reverse complement strand
TTAGATGTACAAAAGCACATAGATGTTTATTTACTTAATATACATTTACATCATCATTGGTTAGTTAAACAGATTTTCTTTGAATTGTTATGCGTATCCAGCATTGCTAGATGCTGGGGATATAACATTGGACAAAACAAATAAAAATCCCTGTCCTCACTTACATTCTAGTGGAATCATTGTTGGGTTTTTGTTTTTGAAGAAAGTTCCAAGATCTGGGATAATTTTGGTTTAGAGGAATGCATGAGATGAAGGTATGATGTATCCAAAAACGCTTTGGGGGTTGACCTTCCCTTGATGGTCTTTAGTTGGTCCTCCCTGTGATAGTCTTGAGTCAGAAGGAAGCTGCCAGAGGGAACATAGGGGCTGAGGGAAGGAACGGCTCAGAGCCTTGAACACTATCCTCCCTGTGAGGGGTGGGAAGATAAGGATATGAGCTCCCCTGCAAAGGATTTAATCTAATTGAGGAGATGAAATGTTTATGCACAGCTTGCAGGGGACTGCTGACAGGGCATGTAGAGAGGATGGGCTGAAGTCAGATTTGGTTCATCAATGAAGGATTCTGCAAGGCTCTGTTTGCTACAGACTTTGAAGAAGATGAAGAATCTTAAAAGTAGCAAAAAGGAAGAATATTGTATGCAAAAGGAAGAGCAGTATTTACCCAAGTGTGTCTGCTCTATAAGCAAGGTGGCCTTGACTTGGCAAAGGTGAGAATCTGGAGAGTAAGAGCAAATGAAGGATGGGGGAAGCTGGGTCTCTGCAGGCCAGGGGGTTTTGTATTGGCCCTTGAATGCCCTGGATCTAATTTGGGGTTTGGCACATTACAGGCACTCAGATCATTTTTAAAAGGAAGAGAAGTGAGCTAGGGGTGGAGATGAAGGGTAGAGTCTTACAGAGGCTCTGGACTGTTGGATTTGAGAGTTTGAACTTGAATTAACTCCTTCTAGATGGCAGCATTATTAAACTATTACATCTTTGGTGTACTTTTTTTTTTTTTAGGTTTTATTTATTTATTCATGAGAGACACAGAGAGAGGCAGAGGCAGAAGGATAAGCAGGCTCCCTGCGGGAAGCCTAATGCAGAACTCGATCCCAGGATCTCAGGATCACGTCCTGAGTCAGATGCAGATGCACAAACACTGAGCCACCAGCTGCCCCATTTTTTGGCCTTCTTAAAGGTTTGCTGACAGCCTGAAGAAACTGAGTTCCTGAGAAATCTTGAAAAGATTTTGAATGCTGAGCTGAGGACTTTTGACACACAGGCAAAAGGAATGAACATATTTAGGATGTCTAAAATGCCAGGGTTACCACCGCAAACCAAACAACTGGTAACATCAAAACAATCCTTCCTTCCTATTCTTCTTCCCTCCGTTCCTCCCTCTCTTCTTCAAATATTAAGTAGCTACTACCAGGTGCCATGCACCTAGAATTGCCTTTGAAGAATTTGGCTTCTTGAGAACACTACTATACTCTCCTTGCTTCTGAATGAAGTTGTAGGGTAATACACGAAAAGCCCATTTTTAATAAAGAGTATCTACATCTGACCATCGTGTATCATAAATAAAAGTGTTGATCTGAAAGAAAAAGCTTCTCCTACCGCATAATTGATTATTTCTGAAGAACTGTGGACAAATGAATAATTTCAAAATGAAGTCAGGTTTCCCTTGACATGCGTTAGAACTTCATCAGAGCACTGTTGATTAATCAGTTATGGGACTCCAGGGTGGGTCAGTTGATATGGGCATCTGGCTCTTGATTTCGGCTCAGGTCATGATCTCAGAGTTGAGGAATTGAGCCCCACGTCGGGCTCTGTGCTCACTCTGTAGTCTGTTTGGGATTCTCTCCCTTCTTCTGCCCCTCCTTCCATCCACAAGCGCTCACACTCTCTCTCTCAAGTAAATAAATCTTTTTAAAAATTAATCAATTAATTTCCCATGGCCTTTTAGTCAGCTATGGCTTCCATCTGTTTCTTCCAGCTTTATTCTATCATCTTGTTCACCCTCTTTCCATCCTGAATTGCCATTCAAAGTCAATAACTAGATTATTTGGGAAGTTGCTGTTTAAGGAAATATCTATAAGGTCAAGCGGCGTTTGAAATGTGAGTAGTTACCCCATAATTTATCTGTGGTCATGAAGCACCTTTGTGAGTTTCTCTAATGGGTTCTATTGTCTCTCTTGCTCTCTTATACCCCATGGAAACCAGCTATCTTTCTCAAAATGCTTACTTTTCACATGGGAGATCTCAGGCAAAACTCTCATTTAGGGAAATTGTTATAAAATCTTAGAATTGCCTAAGGCTATAATTCTTCTTCTAGGGAGTTAGGCATACTGCAGGTGCACAACTTTGGAGATTTGGAGGATTCTTCTTACTTCTAGAGACATATCCTGGTTTATTATTTCTTTCTTTCTCCAGTGGAGGCCGGCAGCCTAGGCTGTTACTCGCTTACAAGCAAGACATGGATGACTTTATCTAAAGAGAGCCTTGCTTCTCTTACATTGCAACATGCTCAGTCCCTTATGCCAGACTTTCCAGGCCAAGTTCCCAGCTGCGCCTTCTTCAAACTTCTCTCCCCGCTTAAATCTTGTAATTCCGAGGAAAAGAAATAAAAAGTAAGCCAATTTTTATGACTCTATAATATCCTTAAACATCTACTAAATATCAAAACAAACAAGTTATTCCCTCCATATATTGACAATCAATGTGCTCATTAAGAAATCTACAGCAAGACCAGGCGTTATATAAAAATAGACTCTGACAACAGTTGTATCACCATTTTAGGACATACTTGGAATCAGTGGGTGTGTGCATTGGTGGGCAGAGAAAGAGCCACATTACACCTTTTTGACCAGCATATGTCATTTACTGGAAGCATCCAAATACAACCTGCCCAGGCAGAAAGAAATAACTTTGGTGCATTTGTTGGGCCTGTTTGCAAATGTGTAGAGTGGACATACCTGAATCCCAACTTTCCTGCTTCTATCTGGTAATGGTTTTAACAGGTCCCAATGACAGTGGAATGGTCTTTGAAAAGGTCTTCAAGAGTTTTATTAGCTCTGAAAATTTCTTATTCTTTGGCTGCATATTAGGGGATTTTTGATCCCATTGGTCAGTTTGTAGGGAAAACAGAGGAGAAAGAACTGACTGCCTCTCTGCCCCTTCTTTGGGAGCTATGGTGTATATTTTTAAGAAGTTGGATTATGGATGATTCTCACTTTATTTTTTATGTTTTCTTCAAGAAAGAGAAAGAGTAACATAATTCACCACGCATTTGCTTTTATTTATTTCCTTTTCTCTGCCTGGATACAGAAAGGTTGTGAAAAAGCTTACCTTAATAGAGACAATTCAAGGTGAAATGAAATTTAAAACACAGTTAGCTCTTGAACAATGCAGGAGTTAGGGGCACCGGCCCCCCCAGTCTAAAATTCATGTATGATTTTGACTCCCCCAAACCTAATAGCTTACTGTTGACCAATAACATGAACAGTTGATTAACACATATTTTGTATGTTGTATGTATTGTATACTGTACTCTTACAATAAAATGAGCTAGGGAAAAGAAAATGTTATTAAGAAAATTATAAGAAAAAGTAAAATTCACTTAACATTGGACACGTGCAATTCACATCTGTGTTGTTCAAGAATCAACTTCATGTAAAGGAGGAAATGGGCAAAGATAAAATTAATTCTTTTTTAAAAATTTTTTATTTATTTATTCATGAGAGACACAGAGAGAGAGGCAGAGACACAGGCGGAGGGAGAAGCAAGCTCCATGCAGGAAGCCTAATGCAGGACTCGATCCCAGGACCTCAGGATCACTCCCTGGGCTGAAGGCAGATGCTCAACCACTGAGCTACCCAGGCATCCCAAAATTCATTCATTTTTTTAAACAAATATTTATTGAGTGCCTGCTATGTGGTAGAATTGGGTTAGGCAGCAAAGATGTAGTAATGAACCACCCAGTTCTGCCTACATGGGGCTTATAGTCTAAACGAAGACAGATATTTATCAAATGACCACATGCACTTGTGCACATGCACACACGCACTAGGATAAATGTTATGGGAGAAGGAGCACAAGAAATGTGACCTAATTAACTCAGGAGAAGGAGGATGGATAGTATTAGCTTTCCCTGAAGGCTGAATTGAGATGAGCTACTTCTGGAGTGCTGAATGTGGTGGCAGCAGGCTGGGGGAACAGTGGATGACAAGGCCCCCGGGCCGCAGGACTTGATGCCTTTCGAGAGCTGGAAGGTACTGGAGGGCAGGAGGGACAGTGAGCACGGAGGGTGGCTGATGGGCTGGCGCCAGCTTAGGAAAGAGCTTTGGAAGAGCAATTATGTGCCACCAAGGGGGATCATCCGGAGAGTGATATGTTAGAACAGAGGAGAGGTAAAATGAGGTTGGGGTACACCACATCCAAACTGTAAGGTTTCATATGGTTGATGACAGGGTCATAACTTAGAGAGAGAAAAGAAAAAATGAGCCTGGTGGTGGGCAGGGAGATTATATCAAAGCCTGAGGAAAGAAGCTTCCGCCAGCACTCCCAAAAGGCCGTGGTGGATGGCTGGGAATTTAAGACATGAATGTCCTCCATGGTGATGGCAGTGGTGGGTTGGTGAAATTATTCTGTTGCTAACTCTGAATCAAAGCACAGGAGACTGAGAGTCAGAGAAGTACAGTGAGTTGGCCAAGGTCACACAGCATGTTAATGGCCGAGCAGACTATCCCCAGGCAAAAGATCTTTTCACCAGGCTGCTTTTTATGCTTAAAATGATCAGTTCACATCATTTTAAATAATCTTATAAAGAATTTAACAGCAAGAATATGTTTCAAATATATTACATTGTATGAAAAATTAAGTTACGAAACACTAAATACAAATAAGAGTTTAACTATGTAAATACCTTTTCCATATACTTCTATGTGTGTTTGCTTTTCATATACACGCAAAAAAACACATATATTAGAACATTATTTTATCTGAGTAGCGGGATTACAGATAGGTTTTATTAACTTCTTTACAGCCAGTTATATTTTCCAAATTTTCTACAAAAAGTATATTATTTTTTAAATTATTAAAAAATGATTTTTAGGTTGTAAATATTTTCCTGTCTGAAAAATATTCCAGGAAAATTAAAAAGCAGAATCAAGTAAATCCTTCTGCAAGGGCAGCACACACATATACATTTTTTATAGGAATCACTGTGTGAGCTGTTGGAACCTGAGCGTAGAGAACACAAACATCCCAGAAAAACACAATTTTAACATATACTTGAGTTGAAGTTGCTTATGAATGAATTAAAAAAGAACAAGGAAACAAGTTTTCACTTGTAAAGATTAATTTCACGAACCATGCATTGACGGGAGTGGGAAAGAGCACCGGACCAGGGTGGACAGGTCTCTACACTATTCAGTTCTCTCTCCGCTCCCCCATCCCATCTGCCATGGAAAAAACGCTCCAGTGCTTTTACATTTCTATTTTCCTTTCCATGCTACACATAACCACTGAGAGAGGTGGGAAGGGCCAGGTTATTGGGAGAACTTAGAATGCGCTGGAAATTATAGGGGAAAGCCTTTGAAACAAGAGAACAAACAAGTAACCTTGGGCTACAGCTTGTCTAAAATTGCCTAATTTCTACCCTATACTTCATTTCAGAAGACTTCCTTACCACACGAGCCCCACATACCTAGAAGACATGAAAATCTGCACCCACTTTAACTTTATGAAGTAAATGTTACACACACACTCCAAATCCTCAAAAAGTCATTTTTAAATATTTCAGATCTTTTCCAAAGGAGGCATCCCTCCTTCCCACCCCCAGGCACTGCTCCCAACCATATCCTTTTTAATCACTTTCACCACACCATGAACTTGGCAGGAGCTCTCATGGGGACATAAAGAAGCTTTCACAACTGGGATGGGTCCCTTTGCCCATTGACAGAAAGGGTGACACAGAACAGAGGAGTTTCCATCTCGATTAAGGTATGATTGGTCTCATTGCCAAGAGGCATCTCCCTCTGGGCAGGTGGCTCAAACTAAAGTGTTAATTTTGATGATAATTATAATGGTGATGATGATGATTACTTCTTTTTTTTTTTTTAATTTGTTTACTAGAAAGAGCAAGCGAGAGAAAGCAAAAGAGAGGGGGTGGGGTATGAGTGGTGGGAGGGGCAGAGAGAGCAGGAGAAGTAGATTCCCTGGCAGGGCTTGATCCCAGGACCCCGGGATTATGACCTGAGCAGAAGGCAGACTGTTAACTGACTGAGCCACCCGCGCACCCAGTGATCACTTCCTGAGTGCTTTCTATGAACACATCATTAGCTCTATTAGGGAATATAATTGTCATTCTATTTGTGTACAGAAGAGAAACAGTTAAAGAGGTTAAGTCCCTTCCTCACCTTGCCATAGCTAGTATAACGCAGACCTGGCATTCCGGCCAAGCATCTAACCACAAGGGTGCTGCTTCATGGAAATGGTTATTGGTGACCCTGAAATGGGTGGGGAGGGCATGGGTGAGCAGGGATGGGAGTTAATGTGGAGACTCAGAGGGTTAACAGCTAAGAATTTTGACAATGAGAGTGGAAGGAATGGGAGGAGTTACCTGGGAAGGATGGAGGGCTTGCTTTTTTGATAGTAGAGCCTTGAGCATATTTATTTGCAGAGGGGAAAGCTCTAGTAGAGAAGAGGTTGGGGATCTGAGTGGGGGGAGCATTGATGCAGGGAGCTGTGAGCAAGCAGGGGAGAAAGGATTTAGGAGGAATCAGAGTCTTTCTGGGACGATCTTGAGTTGTTGTTCTGTAGGTTGTGATACATTTGCTTTGTTCTATCCACTACAGTTTCCCTCAGACCCTCAGGCAAAGAAGCCCGTCACATCTCTGAATGAGATATGGGCTTGCCATCTCTTAATGATTATGGAGCATCCACTAATGAGCCCATGTAAAAGTGGAGTCTAAATCCAGCCGTGTACTTACTTGCAGGAAACTTTATGGTAAAATCTCATCGGTATGCCTTTTGGAAGAAAAAAAAAAATGAGGTAATTTATTGAATTGAGGGAAGATTCCTCATTCAGGAAAAGAAAAGCTTTTTCTGGTCATACAACTTATTCCTTGGGGATTATGTGGAATTGGCTCTTCCCAGCCCTTACTCTCATGCAAATCTTTAGTCCTATACGAAGTGGGGAGCTCTGCTCTCTGAGGTCTCATGATCTCACATGCCATGCTGAAGTCGCATTGCTATCTTTGCTATTAAATATGGAGGGTTTTTTTTGCCTCTTCTGGTAAGGTTCTTTTTTCCTGCTGGAGGTCAGCAAGCTGCAAGATCTAGCAATGATTGATCCCAGCCCCGCGTGGCATTTTACAAAGCTGAGTAACAACAGTCTGAGCCACTGCACAGTAAAAGTGGTTTTATGTTTCCGATGCCTGTCCTAAAGTAGCTTTAGAGGTCAGCATTAATCAATAAATCATTCTGATCATATGTATCCTCTCTGGGGGCCCATTAGCCAGTGGTGATGACTTAGTTGTCTCACCATCAGCTTCCTTAGACCAGAAGTCTTTGGGACCACGAGTTCAAATCCCTGTTGAGCTAGGGTAGTTCTTGGCTCTTCTGAAGTAGATAAATTGAGCTTCACAGAGTTTGTTGTACAGAGATTTCTACAAAGCATCATATGCTAGCCAGTGGCAGAACAATATCTATGACCCTTATTTTAGAAGGGAGACAATGTCTGATCCCATTCTTGTACCTTCTCTTTTCATCCAGCTGTCAAATAAGGCAGATCTATGGCTTTGGAGATGGTTGGACTCATTTGATTCTTTAAAAAAGAATGTCATGGCAATGACGGTCTTTTGTCAGTAATCCCATACCCTTAACTGTACACAGATGCTGTGAGGGCTTAGGAGAAAGGTAGTTTCAAATCCAGTGATTCCCAAACTGCAGAATAGGATCGGACTCAGGAGTTAATAAAGAATGGGACTGTTGCAACCCCCCTTGAAAGACAGGAATTGGCTTTTTACCACATCGTGCCATGTGAAGTCCTAGGGCAGGGCTACAAATGAAGGTGCCAAGGTTCTACCACCTGGATGCTCCGTATCAGGTGGTCACAGAGACTTCCATTAAGTATTTTTTTCTCTCTGTATGTGACTTGTGACAGTTGAGATTATCAGGATGAGAGTAACACTCATGCCTTATCGTCCTTCTGTAGCCAGGAAGGCACACGATAGAGAAAGAAAGACCTGCAGGCCCAGGGATGTTGTTCACACTGTGTATTTATACTCATGCAACATTAGAAAATGCAGCTCACTATGAGTTTTAGTTCAATATGGTCATGACTAAAAATGGAATCCAAAAGTATCAGAAATATTCCATAATTGAGATGCCCAGCATCCTTTTAAAAAGTCCTAAACAGTCAGTACAGGATTAATCCTCTTCCAGGAATCCCTGGGAAGTCAACCAAGGGTCAGTATTATCTTCTGGGCTTGTGCATAGAGAAAGAGCCCCCCAGATGGTCGTTAAGGACTGACGATGGCAATTGTTTATCTCACTGGGCTGGAAATGGCCTGAGAATCATTTGATCCCCAAAGGCCTTGCCTGCCATCCTGGCTGCTAGACAGAGAGGTGAACAAAGTGCGAGGCCATAGGTCTGGTTGGGGCCTAGGCAGCTCCTTCCTCGTCCTTGTGCAGAGGAGTCCGGAAGGTGGCGGGTGTGCAGTGCAAGCCGGGGAGCTCTAGTCTCTAGTCTGTCTGTGGCTGGGCTGGTGGAGGTGGCCAAGGTCACTAGGTGACGCGCTGCCAGTGTGGTAATCCGTTCCCAGGTCCCCTGACTCTGCGTCCTCCTCTCCATCCATTAGACCCTGCAGCCTCTCACGGCCAGCGAGACACACTCAGGACACTTTAATTTCAGAGTTTGATTCGATGTCTATTTTTCAGCTATTTGCTACAACATTCCGGGAAAGTAAGGCTTGAATTTCCTACAATCCAAATCATTTTCTAGTTTACTTATAAGTGATTCTGAAACAGTTGGCCCTGGAAAGCTGACAACTTGATAAAATGTATCTTTCAAATCAACCCAGTGCTGCCTTTATATATAGTTAAATCATCCAAATCCAGGGTGCCGAGTTAAGAAACGGAGATCTTCTGTTCTCAGGCTGCCTGTCACTTTGGGTAAGAAAACACACAGAGTTATGCTCGCTTATGCTTACTCAAGTGTGGTCTCGTGGGAAAGAAATAAGCACTGGCTTTTGGCAGGTTTATCTGCTTTTAGCCAATAAGCGATAGTTTCTGCAGTGATGTGCATTGGACAAAGGTGGTTGAGGGAGACTTAGTGTCAAAACTAGCAGCCAATATAAAGTTGATAGAGAAAAAGATGATATATATTTATTTATTTATTATTATTAAGGTTACAGGTTGAAGAGCAATCCTGAGCTTTCAACACCAACGATGGCAGTTTCTATTGCTTTAAAAAATAAATTGATCTGTACTTGAACTGATATGACATCTATTCTTGACACCAAGCTGAGACTGATGTGACACATCTAGCACTTTTCTGGCACCAACCAAGGTTCCCAGATTCGGTGGCTTCTCTGATTTTGCTACAGCATGATTGCATCCCACCATTTGGGACCAAGGGGACCAAGAGTGTGAAAAAATTAAGAGTCATTTCAAAACATTTAAGTGTATATGCAGAGATTCTGGATTTCAGCACAAGGGTTTCGATGCATTTCTACTTCAAGGTAGAGCAGGGAAGTGAAATCACTCTTCATACCACCACCGTATTTGAGAATTAATTTAAAAATCAATTTAAAAAGGGAACAGGTATAGTGATTAAGCTGATGGTCTTTAGATTTTAAGAGCCCACGTAAAAGAGCAGTGCTACTTGCTTAGTTTTCTTCCTCGTTTTTGTGTGGTGCTTGTTTTTCTAATGAGAAAGAATGTAATGATAAAAGCAAAGTGCTGGGGTTGCAGGAACCACGATTGGTCTTTGGGGCAAAGAGGCTTCACTTTGGCAAATGCATTCAGCCAGGTTGCCAGGAGGGCAGGTGACCAGGTGGGTACCCTTGCCACTGATGGTAAGGATAAGTGAACACTAGTTTAATATCCTCTGCCACATATAATAACGTGAGAGCCTGGACTTCTAAGAAAGGTACACCTAGGTTTGCACCCCTTTTCTACTGTCCTTTACAGCCTCGGCGTATAAGCTCTCTTGACTGCAGCCAGAATAATAGTGCCCACATGAGGTTCATGTATGATTAAACGAGCTACGATATATACAATTCCTTGCTTAGTTACTGGCATGATAAATACCCACCTGTTACTGTTACATGCTTTTTTTATGTATCTGATCATAATGCCTCAGTTCGTGAACATTTAAGATATTAAGGGCAAAGCTTATGTCATGGTGTCTTTTAAAGAACATTAAAAAAAAAAGGAACATTTGAGAAGAGTTGAAGGCCAAGGCCTTCAACCCAAGACCAAGTTGAACTAAAGATGGCAGCTGGGGAGGAGAATACTTCCATCGCAATGGATGTGCTGCCAAGTGTCCTGTTTTAAGTCATGGTGATCATGCCCATCTGTTTGCTGCTAATCTAGGGAGATCCAGAGCACTGGAGAACCAGCTGTGTTTCTATAGTGATCCCAGGACACAGAAATAGAAAAATGGTTCAACATTCCTCATCTAACTGATGCGATATGCTGATTCATGCTTCCAGATGTAGGAAAATTGGATTTGTGTAAGGTAGGTGGACCTGTTGGATGAAAGGACTCCAGGACACAGGTCCAAACAAAACAAAACAAAACAACCCATACCTGAAGAATCTTCTTCATAAAGTCAGGTTTAGCAGTGACTCTCCCAGATGACCAATGTGATGCAGGAGTAATAAAGCAACCTCATCCCCAAAGCAGACGATGCAAGATCAGATGGAAGATAAAGCATTTGGGGGTTTGAAGGAAACTGAGCAACTTTAGAGAGAAATGATAATTCTAAGCCAATATTTCTCTTGCATTTATTGATTTTCTTTTAGGAGTTCAGTACTAGAGGTTTCGTTGATTTTGTTTTGTTTTGTTTTTTGGTGAGCTAGAGTAACTTTTTGTGGTAGGAAAGGCTTGAAGAAAGGGAGATGGAAAGAACATTAAGTATCTTTTTCATTATAACCGGGATGCCTTGCTTTCCAAAGGTCTAAGAAAGTGGCAAAAATTGGTTTTCATTTTGGGGAAGAGAAGGAAGAGAATAAGAAGGTGATTTTCTGGAGGTGTTTCTGGAAGAGTACAATTTCCAATCAGAATAACTCAGCTTTCAAACAGTAAGCTCTAATACTGCAAATACCTTCGAAAAACTTCGCTAGCAGATTTAAATCAAGAGTATTCTGTAGTATTTATCTTAAACTGGTTTCGTGTTTCCTGTCATGTTTTAAATTGGGGGCCATGCCATGTTGTATCAGAGAATACATAAAATAAAGGACAAACACCCAACTGAATAATTCACATTTTAATTTAATGGTTTTAAACTTTGTCCCCAAAGCTTTCTGAAAGGAAGACAGGCTTGCGAGAACAGAGTTCTCACTTTAAAGATTAACCTGTTATTTAATTTTTACTATGAAAACTTAATTTGTATATTTAAGATACAATGTGTAAGTAACAATATGGCAAACACCAGGCTACCAACCATTCAGACTAAATAATATAACACTGCCTACCATGGAAGCCCCTGAGTACCCCTATTTGAACAAATTCCCTTCTCTACCCCTAAAATGTAACACTTAGGGGCTCCTGGGTGGCTCAGTCAGCTAAGTGTCCAACTTCTGGACATGTGATGAGCCCCGTGTCGGGCTCCACGGTCAGCACAGAGTCTGCTTCAGATTCTCTCTCTGTTTCTGCTTCATCCCCTGCTCGTGCTCTCTCTCTTTCTCAAATAAATAAGTAAAACCTTTTTCTAAAGATAAAAAATAAATAAAAAGTGCCACCTATCTTGCATCTGGCAGGTCATGTTATTTTTCATATCAAATTACCACTCAACATTTTTCCAAAAATGCATATCAAGTACCCATTTTGGCTGATAGGGACACAATGACCTAAGGAAATGTCTGTATCTCGTCTGAATCACCCAGTAAAATCCCAGTTGTGGGTTTCTTGCCTAGCATGGCATGTAGCACAAATAATGGAAGGCTTTATCGGCTGTGGCCAAGATTACTGGATTATGGCGTGATAGCTAACCACGCATTCTGGAAAAGGCCATCTTAACCACAGACCCCCATCTTTTAGTTATCTTGGTGATCATGAAATAACTGGTGAGTGTTTATCGACTTTCGAGGCTTTTCCATTATTCACTAGTTATTTTGCAGTTTCTTGTGATTCTGCCCTTTTAGCCCTGTCACCAGTCTTCATCACAGCCACGTATGCCCAATATTGTGCTTGAGATGAATTGGGATAATATATTAAAAGGTTTTGTGAAACTGTACAGCATGTGACAAGTGTGGTTGTAATTGCTCTGTTACTGAGAAAGAAGCCAGAGATTCCAGAGGTACCAGTTAAAGGAAAAAAAAGAACTAAATTTCAGTGTGGGCTTTGCAAACTAGTTATTATACATGAAGGGCTTAATCTTAGAGTTTTAGAGTTTTATAGCCGGAAGGAATCTTCAAGACAGTCCAGTTCACCACATTCATTTAAAGATGAGAATCTCAATAGAGAAGTTAAATCACCTGCTCAAAACATTCAGGATTCTTCAGAATATTCAGGATGGAAACCAGCCCTCCGCTCCCCTGCTTCAGGGCTCTTCTCTCTCCTCTGCTTTCTTTTTCAGGAAAGGGAAGCTGGGGAGGGATATCTAGATTTTAACCATGGACCATGCAGGTAACAAGCATTTTCACCTGACATCAAAATAATGCTTCTGTCGCCCTTGGCCAGGTAGCTCGCCAACAGAACAGCTTTCTTCATCATCAGACCTTGTAAATACCTTACATTTTCCAGGTAGGGTTTTCCTTTGTTTCTACTTCAAAGGAAGTGGTCTTTCCCATCCTAGTCACCACCAGGTATGTCCTTAGAACTTCTTTGTATTTATTGTAATCTGTGAATATTGTGTTTTACAGCTTGTAAATCAGATATAGAATTGGATACCGAGGCAGAGCACAGAGTGTTAAAAATGTTCAATTCCAGTGGGGAAACCAGCGAGCGGTTCAGGCCTGCTGCATATAATGTTAATATTACATTAAGTACTATGTTATTGCACGAGATGCTTATTGTTAATGTCTGTGGGGAGGACCCGTTCCAAAGATTTCAATTTCAATAAACAGATTATGCAGTTCCACCATATACAATTAGGGAGGTGGTAATGAAATGGTTATAAAGTCCCTGGTGGGCCTGTCATCTTTTTTTTAATTTTGTAAATAACATCAAAAGCACTAGAGGGAAGTGCTTATGCATTTATTTATTATTGATTTTTTAAAAATACATTTAACATTACTAGTTATTGCAAATCCAGTCTCCGTGAGTTGAAGATAAGCTGTTTCTACATTATTAAATGCTGAACGTATAGGGAATTGTGAAGTGGTATCCTTCATATAAATATATTAAATATTAATGAACAATGATTGCAAGAAATTAATTTGAAGCTACATTTACTCGGCAAATAAAACCTTTTCAAGGCTTCACCCTTTTGTTGCATGGTTAATGCATGCTGTTAAACATCCCTTTGGTGAAGGGTTTGGATGATGGTGAATGATTCTGTCCTGCAGTTGGATCTTGGACACCCACAAAGAATCGAGTAGGATTAAACATACACTCTTTTAATGGGCAGCAAAGTGTTGGAGGGGTGACCTCAATAAGCTACCAAACTTTGAGGTATCCGTTTAGAGTTGATTGCTCTTCCTTCTCAGGGCTGTCATAAAGCAGGAAAAATGAACACTGGATGGTAAGCGGCCAGTTTTTCTCCTTGGAGGAAGATGCTTCATGCAGTAGATAAAAATTCAGGACACCAGCCACTCACTCAGGAAACCCTATTTCGGTGAGGGGCAGGGGTCTGCAGCAGGTGGCCTGGATTCCATTTTTCCTACTGTAGCCAGTCGCGTGGCTTCTCTGAGCTTTGGTATCTTCATCTGTAATGTGAGAATAATGATGATGGATTCCTCCTGGGATGTTAGGGGGACTAAAGGACCAGCACACAGTAAGCACTAAACAAAGCATATGGCTTGGAGTGCTCAATAATGAGCTCTTTTTAAAAGTGATTTTCATTCACTCAGGCATTCTGTAAGTAATTATAAAATATGCTGTTTGGCAGGATTGAGGATCCAGTGATCTCGGCAAATACTCCTGCTAGAGTTTCATGGATTTGGGCAAGTTTGTAGGCATGAGTGGGATACTATCAGGGGATTTAAATGCCCTCCGCTGGTGCTTTTATGGGATTATTATGTTCTTGTTGACTTCCTCTTATCTTTTTTTTTCTGATTTTATTTACTTGTTTGTCACTTGAAGTACAGTTGACACACAATGTTACATTAGTTTCAGGTGTATAACAGTGATTTGACAACTGTATATGTTATGCTGTGCTCACCACAAGCGTAGCTACCGGTGGCCACCACAGGACACTGTCACTATACCACTGACTATATTCCCTATGCTGTGCTTTTCGTCCCCAGACTTGTTCTCGTCTTTCACTGGCATTTTTTTTTAATTTATTTTTTATTGGTGTTCAATTTACCAACATACAGAATAACCCCCAGTGCCCGTCACCCAGTCACCCCCACCCCCCGCCCACCTCCCTTTCTACCAGCCCTAGTTCGTTTCCCAGAGTTAGCAGTCTTTACGTTCTGTCTCCCTTTCTGATATTTCCCACACATTTCTTCTCCCTTCCCTTATATTCCCTTTCACTATTATTTATATTCCCCAAATGAATGAGAACTTTATAATTATTCAATGATATAATGGCTGCATTTTCTTTCTCTATTTATTCCCCAATATGGTCCAAAGAGTGCTATTGGATGGAAAGCTCCCCCAAGCCTCAGCTCTGTGGAGCACCCGGATATAATTAAGCCACTCGGAATTTCTTGTACAGGGACTCACACTTTTATAGCCTGGTCTATCATTTTTAATTTCTAAATAGTCTTCTATAAAGGTTGAAATGTATGTGCCTTTCTATTTGGTGAACACATAAGCATACAGCCCAATCTAGATAATTATTGCAGACCGACCCTGTGCATGGCAGGTCAAGGAAAAAATGCATAGAACATGTATGGCAATGGGTATTATATTAGGTACCACAGTGGGAAGAGGTAACAAAAAGAAAGATGAAAGATGATAAATAGTTAAGATAGGAGGAAGGGAGGAAAAGAGGAAGGAAGGAAGGGAAAGATGGAGGGAGGAAATAAGACAAAATGTACTGTTATGCAGAGTTGAAACTGGGAATTTGGTAATGAGAAAAATGAGAGAGGGGGTGTTGGGAAGGGGAGGAGAGGAGAGAAGAAGGTAGAGGAGGAGAAGGGAAGAGAAAAGAATCTATTTAAACTTGTTGAAAATGAGAGAGGACCAGTGGTTCTCCGCCAGAAAGACCTGCCTCCTCAGAATCCTAGGATGGCAAGTGCAGTTTAAATAAGCCAACCCCCGGGATCCCTGGGTGGCGCAGCGGTTTGGCGCCTGCCTTTGGCCCAGGGCGCGATCCTGGAGACCCGGGATCGAATCCCACGTCGGGCTCCCAGTGCATGGAGCCTGCTTCTCCTTCTGCCTGTGTCTCTGCCTCTCTCTCACTGTGTGCCTATCATAAATAAATTTAAAAAAAAAAAAAATAAGCCAACCCCCAACCCGAGATGGTAATATAGCATGAGAGAGCTTCCTTCCTGTCTGTGTGTCTCTCACGGTGTGGACAGAAGTGGAACCAGTAAAGGACACTGGGCAGTAGGAGTTGGAAAGCTATCAGGAGACTCTAAACAGAACAATGTACCAAAGGTTGAAAGAGGGTTTCCAGAAGAGGGTGTGGCTACCATAGGGCCCGTGTTGAAGCTCTAATGCACAGTAAGCACTTAATAAGTGTTAGTTATTAAGATCATTCATAAATTCTGTATGAAGCACCCAGTAAGGTGAAGAGTAAGGAAAGGCAAGTGGATTTTATAATTTCAGTAATCTGGAGGTGACAGCCTTTTTTAGAGCTTCTGGGAGAGTAGGCTAAGAGAAAAGTCACTCCATCCCTCCTTCATTGCTCTCCTGGTTCCTTCCACCTTCGTGTATTATCCAGCTGGTCTCTTGGCTTGGAGTCTCTGCAGCAAGCCACAGCTCAAAACCCTCAGTGTCCCTGTTCCCATTACTCCATGATACATCCCTCAGCCATTTGCAAGAGGGGGCCAGTCTGTGTTCTGCCTCATGGGACAGTGCTTTATTTGAACCTGATATTTCTCTCAGACTGGGCTAATGTCTTCTCATGTCTGCATCCCTGCCCCTTCTCATCTCTGTTTATTGAAATCCTGCCCTCAAGCTCTACGTAAACCCCAGCATACCCCATGAAGCCTTTGCTGAGTAATTCTTTGCAACTGGTTTCTCCCTACGAGTTAGAATATTATACATGGTCCGAAAGCATATATAATATTCTAACTTGTAGGATAGTTGTGAGATTGGAAACATCTCCTTGCCAGAGGTAAAACCTTCAGAAGGACTGGCGTTTAAGTTCCCGGAGGTTAACCTTTGTCAGAGAATTGTTCAGTAAGAACATTCCCCACTTTTGTGGCTTCTTGAGACCAACCCAGTGTCTTGCATGTGACAGTTACTTATTAAACGGATGTGGAATTGAACTCATGGCAATCACTGACACCTCCCATTAATCCTTAAGTCTTCACGCTTTGGGCTCAAAGTGGGAATAAATTATGATGCAAATTCTGGGTCAGACTAGCAGAGCTGCTAGTGGTTGCGGAGGAGCAAATGCTAAGGAGGGGATTCTCCACACCCTAGTCATTTGTTCTAGTCTGCCACCTAGCTTCATCACCCTCTCTTTGTAAGCAGTCTCTTAGACTCTTTTCCTCCTTTTTCTCTTTCTTTTCTGTGCTGAGATTTATGATCACAGATCTTTTGATAGGGAGATGGCTTAATACCTCACACTTCATGAAGGACTCTATCTTCTCGAAAGCACATCACCTGCATCTCATTGAAACTGGTATGCTACTTGAGTCATCTCGGTCTGCCTTGAGTATATTTCTTTGTGCTAACTCGGTCTCATTTCTGCAAAGGTCAGTAGAATTGTAGTACGAAAATTTGGTATTTCCCCAGCTTTCAATCTGCCAAAGACAGCTGTATGACAGATATGTTGGTATAGGTATTGACCCTGCCAGACAGATCCATATCGGTATCTTTGTTTTATATGTGAAGAGAAGGAGCCCAGAGAGGTCAAGTGATTTTCTCAAGGTAGCTGGCTTCAGAAAGGCCCAGGTAAACTGATGAGGCATCTTTCAAGTCCTGAGAGCAAAATCATGTGGGTGTCACTTGGTTCCTGGTCTCACCAGTCAGTGACAGTGCCTCATCTCCCTTCAACTATAAAGTAGTGATATAAAAACACTACTATGAATGTTAGGGACTCTCAGGGAAATAGTGATGAAGAAGGGAGAGGGCAAATAGATCATGCATGACAGGAAATAGACTGCCTCATGCCTGCTTAATCCATATCCATTTTGCCATGGCATTTAGGATAAGGATTTGGTGTCTTCTTATGCATCGGTATCCTATGTGGTGTACGGGTCATCTTCTTCAATTTCCTTTAACCTGCATGGTGTAGTAATGCTGTCTTTTAATCAGAAAACATGCACTTGATCTGCCATTCATCGTGACACAGGCTTTGGGTGGTGTTTTTTTTCCCTGTTTGTGGGGATTCCTTTCCGCTGATCCATCTATACCCTCTCATGGAGTTTCCATGGCGACCAGGATACATTATTATAAGACACATGGTTAGGGGCTATGGGTACAGTCTGTGGCTATAGAACATGAAAAAGCTAAGTGCATGTAGCAAGAGAGAAATTTGGTAAATGCAACCATGTAATATTATGGAAATAGCACAAAGAGGGGGAGACATGAAGACTTAGTGCAAATAAGACTCAGTGAGGAGCATTTAAAGTATTTAGGACACTTTCTTTTCTTCCTTCCTCCCTTCCTTCCTCCCTCCTTTCCTCCCTCCCTTTTTTTTCTTTTTCCTTTCCTTTCCTTTCCTTTCCTTTCCTTTCCTCTTTCTTTCTTTTTGTGGCATTTTTGTGTCTAACACTGGACACTCTATAGAAGAGTGGTTCACTGAACAGGCCTGATTGCATGCCAACTTTGAAAGTGTTTTATTTCTGGTAGTCCTAGTTTTCTCCAAGAATCAGATAATCTCCATTTAGCAATTTAGATAAATCCCCATGATGCAAGCTGCTACCAATTCTGTACTGTTGTGCTTGTCAAAGTGTGTTCCAAGGAGTACATTTTTTTAGCAGGATTTTCACAGGTATAAAGCAAAACTATAGTTCTGGGATCAAAGAAGTTTAGCGTCAACAAAAGTAAACAGTCTGGCCTTCTCAGAGCCATTATGTCATTTGGCTGGTAAATTTCTAAGGGGGCAGGAGTGGTATTTAGTGTTTCCCAGACTTAATTAATAAGACACTCCTCTCTAGAACTTACATTATGATCATTTGAGAAACTAAGATATGCATAAATTTTGTTTTCCAGGCACCACCTGTGACATCATTCATTATTATTAGCCCAGTAACTGTGTTTACTGTGTTTACACCTAGTAACTATGTGTTTCTACTGTTTTCCTACACACTCTGGAGGGTCTGTATGCTGCCGTACTAGAGTCGTGCTTGCTCAGCTTTCAGAGAGCTGGCTTGTGATCCTTTGCCAGCATAAGTTTAACTCTTTTGCTCTCATCAGTAGCAATTATAAATGCAATGTGTCAGAGCGGGTGTGGTCAAAAAATTCTGACTGAGGTGAAGTGAGTATCAAACTCTTGGTCCATTAGAGGATTTCTGAAAAGCTCCCAAGAAGTAAGTCTAAACCATCATTATTGGTTTAAAGGAGTTGCTTTGATCCTCCTACTTGATTCTCTAGTGGAGACAGCAGGCTCCCCACTGGAGCTGAGTTGAGTTGTGGAGAAGTTTCTAGAGCACATGGTGCTGGAAGTAACAGCATGGAGAACCAGGCATTGCACATGAGGCACTGTGTGTAGAGGGCAGGGTTGTGGATGGAAATGCATGGTCTAATTCTCACATTGATGCTTTATTTAGCAAGTAGCTTTAAACAAATCCCTAAAATCTCTCTTGGCCTCAATTTCCTCTTTAACATACAATAGTTAAACCACTGATTTTTTTTTTTTTTTGCCAACTTTTCCTTCTCATATCCATGCTTTTCTAAATGAAATCATTTATAGAAAATGGATAAAAGCAGGAGTGCTAAGGAGTAAGTGGGGCTCAGAGTTCCACTACCTTGCTACCCCATCATTCCCCAAAGAAGCCCCAGGCAGGACTCCGTGGGCCAGGGTATGAGCACCACTGCTCCCCTGGTTCCCATCAGCAATCAGGCTATGTGCTTTCTGAGTCCTGATGAATGCTGGGCTTGGTATCAGGTGGGTAGGGACTGAAGGCACTTGTTACCTGAAGCTGCTGGTAGTCATTAGAGTTTGAACTGATGTAGGCCCAGAATGCACAACAGGGGTACGTGCAAGTGTAATCCCATATAGGGGAAGGAATGGACAGGGCATGTTGGCACATAAAAGGAGAGCAATAAAGATGGGAAGGAAAGCTCAGGTGTACCCCTGAAGTTAAAAGTGGGTTTCTACCAAAGCTTTTGTGTCTACCAAGTATTTCTTTATGGGAGGCTTTACCAAAGATGTTGATCCCATCATGAGCCAGGTAAGGCTTTCCACCCTCAGGTAGGTCAGTTCCCACCCCAGCATTAGGTAGGGCCCTGCTCTTCCTTCTCATTCATATCAACCACCACGCCATCCATTGTTCCTAGTTCTTCGAAGTCATCCTTGGCCTATGTATTTAAATTATGCAAAGAGTTTGTATTTCCTAAGATTACAACCTCATTGGGATCAGTGATTATGTTGCGCTTCCCAGGGGGTTAAAGCCACTGTGACTGGCAGGCAGAGTTTTCATGAGGCTTTCCCAGCCTGGCTGTAATCTAATGTGCTTGATGGAAAGGCAGCCACACTCCCTGCCAGGCCACCTCAGATGGGACTACTTCTTCATATGTTAACCCTTTTAAGCTTTGACTGTGTGTTGGTTAGGGTTGACAGGAGCAAAACTCCTGGAACTTAGGGTCTGAGGAGACCCTAAGGGTCATGTACATTCCCTATTCCATGCCGGTTCATATGAGGGAATGCAGAGAAGTGACTCACCAAAGGAGAGGTGAGATGATAATGCAGCCATTTCTAAGTCTTGGCAATATGCTGAGTGTTTTACATATTATTAAGCTTCATCTTCTCTAATGTTACCAGGAGGGAATTCATCGCCTTGCCTTGCAAATGTGAAAGTTGAAGGTCACAGAACTTAGGTCACTTGTCGAAGTTCATAATCTGCACCACCAGGGATGGAATTGCCTGAACCCCTTCTCTGTGGCTCAGAGCATATGGTCCCTCACCTCCCCACCCTCATTGGCCCCACCACATTACCTATCACTGTGGAACTTGGCCTTTCTGTTCGGTATGTTCTTGCCCCCAGTTCATTAGAGTTTTTGGTGGCTCAGCAATTGAAGAAAAATGCAATTCCCATTAAAAAATAAAAAATAAAGAAGAAAGAAAAATAAAAATAAATAATAAAATAAAATTTAAAAATTAAAAAAAAAAAAAAACTAAGAAAGAGCAAAAACCCAAAACTAAAAGACAATGACCTGCCTACCATGATCATTCTATTTCCCTGGAGGATTGTGTTGTCCCCTCCCTGGAGCTGCCCTGTGCCCAAATGACTCTGTCTCCTCCAGATGTGTGTTGTTCTTGCACGTTCTGTGCAACGGGAATTCTGCTTATAAGTTTTATTTGCTGCCTCTTCCCTGCAATTTCCTGTTCTACTTTATATCTTTGAACTTTTCTGCTCCCAATTTGGTCTAATGGACATCATAGTAAGTATCTCTTCAGCTGTGTGACAAGTAAATGATATACATTCATCAAAATTGGGCGGCCCACCCCACTAGGGTTTGCAGCCCACCCACAGATCTGGATTGGAATCTACATACCTCATTCATTTCATTTTCTTTTCTGCATCTGAAAAATGGATTATTTTCTTCATGTACCTCAGTACTAGGATCATGCCCCTGCGTTATTTATTAACTTTGAAAAGCCTTTTCTTTTTAGTGACAGTATTTGTGAGCTAGCCACAAATTAAAACAATTATCAAGTTGTTTTTGTCTGCTTCAAAATTTGTATTTCATTTTAACAAGCATTTGTCAAGTATTCAAAACATGTCCAGGATAACTCTAAGCATTATGAAAGAGAACAAGGAGGTGTAACAGGCAATCTTAGTCCTCAAGGAGCTTCTAGTCTGCTTTACATAGAATCATGAAACAGATTAAATTGAATGCACACACACACAAAATCATCATCATGGATGGCAAATGACCTCAGAGTGATTAAGAGAAAATACTCTATGGATTTCAGGATATCAAATGGTAGAGTTGACAGTGGCAAATAGAATGAGGGCATTCCTGGGGCATCTTGGTGGCTCAGTGGTTGAGCCTCTGCCTTCAGCTCTGGTTGTAATCCCGGGGTCCTGGGATCAAGTCCTGTATCGAGTTCCCTGCAGGGATCCTGTTTCTCCCTCTGCCTATGTCTCCGCCCTTCTCTCTGTGTCTCTCATGAATAGATCAATAAAATCTTAAAAAAAAAAAAAAAAAGAACTTTACTCCTTAGAAATGAGAGGCACCTAGAAAGGTCTGGAGCATGGGGTAAGGGACTCAGAAACTATCCTAAAGACTCATGCTTTCTCCTGAGGGTGGTGCAGAGCACAGATGGGTTGGGAAAGGTTTAATGGCCATGATGCATGCTGGACATTGATGGGATGGATGAGAGCAAGAGAGAGGTGTCAGGAGCCCCTTATAGCCATGCAGGCATGACATAGTGAAAATCTGCAGAGTTGGTGGCTGTGGGAATAAGCTGTGGGTGAGCTGCTAAGAGAAATAAAACAAAAGTATACGATTATTAGATATGTAAGATGTAAGGAATGACTTAAAATTGGCTCCAGGACTTCAAATGTGTGCTGGTAGAAATCTCGTTTTGAGGAAGAAATCCAACATTTATTGGGACTCTGCTTTATTAACACAGTAACATATGTTGTAATTAAGGCTCTATATGCACTAATTCATTTCACAGATTACCTTGAAAATCAGAAATAAATGTAGAATTTTCACTTTGTCATGAGGATTCTCAGGCTCAGAGAGGTTGTACAGCTAGTTCAAGTTCACACAGCTGCCATAGCCGACACCCCAGCACAAGTCCCTTTAGTTTCAAAGTCCACGTATACCAATCTTTCCCATACCTGCCATACTAGGTTGCTCTGAGATGATGCCTTCTTGGCAAATCCAGAAGACCCTTTTCAGTTTTCTTGTCAACTCTGACACAGTAGGCGCTCTTCTGACCATTTCTCTCTCTCTTCTACTTGGCTTTTGGACATCATTCTGTTCTAGTTCTTCTATTTTCCTTTTTATTGTTTTCTTTTATCTCTACTGGTTTTCCTTCCTCCACTTTCCACTTAAACGCTGATGTCCCCAAGTGTTCTGTATCTATACCCTCCCTGAGCTTTACTCTTTAGTTCCAAGCTTTCATTACTACTATGCATGATTCCAGTGTTAGTTTTTCTATCTCAAACCTCTGTGTGGAGCATGGGACTCCCATCTCTCTGTCTCCAGACAATCTCCACCTGGATATTCCATAGACGCCTCACACCACCTGTGACTTTTCTGGATGACTTCCTTTATCTTCTTTTGATTTTGTGGTTGCTGTTGCTCCTCTGTCACAAGAGGAACCACTGTATACCTGGTCCCCTAATCTTACAGGTAGATTAATCTGATCCCTCATTTTACAGAACAGAAAACATCTCCTACTTACTTTGTTAAGTCTTCCCCTATTGTATCCTCAAAAATTTAGAGAGATGAAACATATTCCCCAGTCCTACAGACTTTGAAGGCAATAGTGGCAGTTCATTAACCACTTTTATTGTTTCCAAAGTCAAATAAGAATTATAGATTTACTTATAGTAAGCACCTGGAAAATCAGATTCCCTTTGTTAGGCTGAAATTATATTACCTTTGTAGAAATATGCTGACCTATAACTCTAAAGGATAGTGTTTGTGTGTGTGTGTGTGTGTGTGTGAGAGAGAGAGAGAGAGAGAGAGAGAGAGGGAAGGGGCAGAGGGAGAGGGAGAGAGAGAGAATCTAAAGCAGGCTCCATGCCCAGGGCAGAGCACCACCTGGGGCTCGATCTCACAACCCTGAGATCCTGAGTTGGACGCTTAACCAACTGAACCACCCAGGTGCCCCTCATATGTGTTTTGGTAAATAAAAATGAAATTAAAATATTATTATGGTTAAGTACAGTTTATTCAGCATAAAAATTTTCTAAGACCTGAATGCCTTTGAGAAAAAATTAATCAAACTCTTGATGGTGGAAAAACCTGAGAATCTAAGAGAAAGAAGAGGGAGGAAAAACAGAGTTCTTCAGATAGGGGATCGAGATGAATAAAGATCCAAAGGCAAAAAAAAAAAAAAAAACCCACATTAATAATTAGCCAGTAAATATAATGAAAATCAGGAATTGATCAACACTGATGAGTAAAACTTGACAAATCTATGTCAAGTGTTGCAGATCCGAGGTGAGAATTCTTGGTTTGTGATTGGCCTCCAAAGAACCCCTCCCCATCCATTCCCTACCCTTTTGGGATTGTTTGTGTAAACAGTCTGTTCCTGATATATCTCTGTCATGTCTCCATCATTGCACCTAACCACAAATACCTCTTTGTCTTTATCTCATCCACCAAACTGTGTCATATCCCCTGACATTAGTACCCAGTATAGTGTCAAGCACAAACAAGGTATTTCATCAATTTTGGTTGAATTAATTAAAAAAAAAATAAGCCTTACTGCCAAGACCTAGGACATTTTATCATTTTAGGTCCCATTTTTCCAAACTAACATTCTACAGACAGTGGTTTGGCTTGCTGGTTCCACAATTTGTAAAATGCTATATACCATAATCTCTTATAGATGTTCATAGTACATTTTACATATTAGAAGTAGTCGGACACTCTTGCCAGGATAAACTTGATTTTGTATTTCCCAAACTTATTGGATCATGGAAATTTTATTTTCCCATTAAATTTTAGTTCCCAGTGATGGGCACTGAGGGGGGCATTTGACCAGATGATCACTGGGTGTTATACTATATGTTGGCAAATCAAACTCCAATAAAAAATATACATATAAAAAATTTAAAAAATAAACGTGGAGGAAATGTCCTTTCAGAAACTGAACTCTCTGAATAAATAGGTGAATAGACAAAAAAAAATTTTTTAGTTCCCAGGAATTAATGTTCTGCAAGACACTGAGAAAGACTTTTTGGAGGAGGAAGATGTGCAGTAGACTTTGATTTTTGTCAGAGCCCAAGATCAACATGACTATGGCCTGTGAAAGATGGTTCATACTACTAGTGATTAGAAAAATCACACCCCGAGGGAACTGGGACCTTGTCCCTACGTGCTCCCACTCCTTGGCTTTCTGGAGCTTTTTCCTTCCCCTAGGATCTTGGTTTACCCTAACTGGTCCTTGTTTGTGACTGGTGAACTCTTAAACCAACTGTGGACTGCAGAGTTGGAATGTTCAACTCCCTCTGGGAAGGCAGAAAATTTCTTTCCAGGTAGGCTCACTTCTTGGGGGATAAAGGAGACATTTCTCTGACCAACAAGGTCCCAACCTTGAGTGGATCTCCTTACAGACTAAGGATTACTGAGTAAGTTTTATATGTGGATACAAAGAAATAAGGTCTTGGGAAATTTTTGTGGACTTTGCTGCTCAATTATAAGTAAGCCATTGCTCTTGGTAGCATAGTCCAACGTTATAGGCATCTTCCCTCATTACTCATATTCTACTAAATATTTTGTATATTTTGGTCTAAATTCTTCAAGACTTTGTACATATTCAGACACACATGCATGCACACACACATACATGAAATAGATAATATATAGGTCTATAAAAATACTTTTGTTTTCTTACAAAGTAGGCTCATCCTAGGAATATAATTTAGAACTTTTCTTTTTTATCTAACAAAGCATCATCCACATCTTTCTGTGGCAGGGCTCACTTTCTACTATTTACATAGTATCCTAGTATCCCATGTTATGGATGATTCATAATTATTTAAGGAGTCTCCTATTGATTGATTTATCTTTGAGTCATTTGTAAAATATTTACCTATAAAGATAATATCCCCATGAATATGCTTCTGTAACCATCTTCATATTAGTATGACTCTTACTGCAGAAAGGACATCTAGAAATGAAATTTCTGTGTTCTTTGTATGAGCATCTTTCACTTTCAGAGGTACTACAAACTTTCCCTTCAAAAGGACTGTGTCACCGTATACACTTCTTCAATTACTAGTGCTGTTAAGCACCTTTTTACTTGTTTGTTACCTATTTATATTTCCTTTATGAATTGTTTATTCATATATTTTGCTATTTCTTATTAGATTATTTATCTCTTTATTGTTGATTTATAGGCAATGTATAGCTTATGGATGTTAGTGCTCTGACTATTATATATGCGGAGATTTTATACCAATTCTTCATTGTCATCCAACTTCATTTGTGCCTCAGAGAAGTTATAAATTTTATATAGTCACACATGTTACATTTTTTCTTCTGTCTTTTAGGTTTATGTTATACTAGTAAGGATTTTTCTAACACAGGCCTATACAACTATGCCTGTATTTTCATTTGGTACTTTCTCAAATTTATTAATTTTTTTTTACAAACATATTTAATCTATCTGGAATTTACTTTTGTGGATGCCATGTGGTAGGAATTTTCAAGTTGAGATGTTACAGAAAATGTATCTATTACAATGGTTAACAGTATTTATTACATCTTACAAAAGAATTTATAGTCTTAGAAAAAATCAAATAAAATCAGATATTTTGGCTAAGTATCAATTAGAATCTATGATTATTTTCTCAAGAGTCATAATATGACAAAACACTTCGTATTTGTGGAGATCCTTAAAATTTTCTGAATATGTTTGTATCTGGATTCTCTTTCTCAGCATCATAGCGACCTTACGAGGAAGACAGAGCAGGTGCTATATGATCTGTCTCAAAGGACTTGTCTAAGGTCTCCGAGATAATTGATGGTTGTATTGATGCTAGAAATCAGCTCTCTTTAAATCCAGTACTCTTAAAAAAAATCCAGTACTCTTTCTACCCCAGCACAGCAGTTATAACCCGTGCACCAGGTAGTGTAGTCAAACAACACAGGTGTTTTCCTTCATCTGCATTAGACGTCTTGCCTCCTTTCTGCATTAGGAAAAAAAACCCCAAGGCAGAAAGTCTTGACTATAATATAAGTGAAAGACTTAGGTTAAGCAATATGGATTTGTTAAACCCATTGGTCATGAGGCCTTCCTGCCCATCTCTGGCCTAACATAAATGGTCGTGACTGGGTTACAAACTTGCTGGAAATGGGACGAGGCTGAGTGCAGGTGCAGGCTTACCTGGAGAGGCACAGATTGTGCCAGTGTAATTCCTAATACCAGACAGGAGAAAATTGCTAGCACAATTGAGAGTTGTTAACACAATAGAAAGGACTCTGGAGGAAAACCTGATGTGTGTCTCCTGCATCTTTTTTTTTTTTTTTTTTTTTTTTGTCCCCACTGCCATTTTCAGAGGGGATAAAATGAGATGACATTGGGAAGAAAAGTACCACACCAGAGCCGGCTGTGATTGCTGCTTTGAATGCCGCGCAGCTGCGCCAGTGTGGCCAGATTGATCCATTTCAAAGCAATGGTCATTATATTGCATTTTACTCTGAAAATGCAGTGCTTTTCTGTTTCCCGACTTGTCTGTTGTGATGGATGGTGTGATGCTCTACCTCAGTACATTATTTTATGTTTAACAATCCTGCATCATGGAATTAGCAGAGGTGTACATTTCAATAGAACCCCCCAAAGAAAGTGGGGACCTGCAGAGAATGCAGATCAAGGGAGAGGAAGTTGGAATAGCAGAGTTTTATTTCATCTGCACAACTGTTCTTTAGATCTGATTAGAACAACATCTAAATTCTACACCATTATCTTAATGCCTCCTGATTTTTATCCTCAGAGAAAATTCCTGTTCTTAAAAAGAAAGACTAGAAACACCCTTTAATTTTTCTCCTTTATTACTTAATTTTTAAAAGTCATTATCCTTTGAGAATGAAAGTTTTGGAGAGAATTGATAGGCATGTACCATGTACAATGCAATCTGTGTACTACGGATGAGTTCATATGGAGAGGTGAGTATTTCCAATTTCCTGGCTTTGAACAGCATAATCATGCAATTTCGATGTTGCAGCATCCTTATATGTATTTAATAGTAAACTAGGAACAATAGATACAAAAATCATATTAAGACCTACCTAATCTTCACTTAATCCAAGAACCTACCTATATGGTTAATTTTATTAACCATATAAATTACTTTTTAGCAAATATGGAATAAAAATCAGAGTTGAAATCAAGCTCAAGTGTGTATCTTAGATGTATTTGATAGTATACATTCATCCTATAAGTTCTGCTATATAATATACTGCCATGAGTTCTGCTATACAATTATTAGCTAAAAATAAAGTAAAGAGGGTGCCTGGGTGGCTCAGTCAGTTAAGCATCTGCCTTTGTCTTGGGTCATGTGCCCACTGTCCTGGGATCAAGTTCCACATCAGGCTCCCGCTCAGCGGGGAGTCTGCTTCTCCCCCTCCCCTTCCCCCTTGCTTGTGATCTCTCTCTCTCTCTCTCTCAAATAAATAAAATCTTTAAAAAAAATTAAGTAATTTTCCTTAGTCAAAATGTTTAAGTAGCTATATATCAGGGCACATTTTAATTTGGAGAACAAATAATACATAAGTTGTAAGACTGCCATTACTTAGATTTAGATTTTTCTTAGACAGTTTTAGCAAGCATCTCTCAGCACTGTCTTATGTTATAAAAATTGAATCAAAAAGAAAGAAGAGAAAACCTTCGGATTTAAAAAAAAAAAAAGAAAGATGTTCAACTATAAAACAAAAATAATCCTTCAATTGGTTAATGGCCATCCTTAATAGACTCCGGCAAGAAATCCAAATTTCGGGTACTTAGCCCTAGGAGACCCACCATTGTTTCTTTCCATGTGGTCGCAGATGGGAAGAGATGGTAGCCTGTCCTTGGCCCTGTCTTCAGCAGCAGCACCATCCATTCAATCTCTGAAAATCACTTCAGCCTTTAACACGACCAAGTGTTAGCAATTTTTAAAATCAGGAAAGACATCCTTATACAGGCACATCTCGGAGACATTGTGTATTCAGTTCCAGACCACACAATAAAGCCAGTCAAGTGAATTTTTTGATCTTCCAGTGCCTGCAAAAATTATGTTTACATTATTCTGGAGTCAATTAAGTGTGTAATAGCATCATATCTAAAAAAATAATTCATACCTTAATTTAAAAATACATTATTGCTTAAAAAAAATGCTATCATCTAAGCTTTTAGTGAGTTGTAATCTTATTGCCGATGGAGGGTCTTGCCTCAAAATTGATGGTTGCTGACTGATCAGGGAGTGGTTGCTGAACGTTGGGGTGGCTCTGGCTATTTCTTAAGACGACAATGAAGTATGTTGCATTGATTGATTTTTTCTTCCTCAGACAATTTCTTTGTAGTGTAAGATGCTGTTTGATTGCATTTTACCCACAGTAGGACTTTTTCAACATTGAACTCAGTCTTCTCAAACCCAGCTCTGCTTTATCAACTAAGTTTATGTAATATCCTAACTCCTTTGTGATCATTTCAATAATCTTCACAGCATCTGCACCAGGGTTAGATTCCATCTCAAGGAAACACTTCTTTTGCTTGTCCATAAGAAGCAGTTCCTCATTTGTTCAAGTTTTAACATGAGATTTCAGCATTTCAGTCACATTTCAGACTCCACTTATGATTCTAGTTCTCTTGCTGTTTCCATCACACCTGCAGAGACTTCCTTCACTGAAGTCTCGAACTTCTCAAAGTCATCCGTGAGGGTTGGAATGAACTTCTCCCAAATTCCTGTTAATCTTTTTATTTTGAACTCTTCCCCTGAGTCATTAATGTTCTTAATGACATCTAGAATGGTGAATCCCTTCTAGAAGATACTCAGTTTGTTTTGCTCAGATACATCAGATAAATCACTATTGATGGCAGCAATAGCCTTATGAAATGTATTTCTTAAATTATAAGACTTAAGAGTCAAAATTACTCCTTGATCCATGAGCTGTAGAAAGGATATCGTGTTAGCAGGCTTAAAAGCAATAATAATCTCATTGTACATCTCCATCAGAGCTCTTGGGTGACCAGGTACATTGCCAATGAACAGTCATATTTTGAAAGGAATTTTTTTTTTCTGAGCAGTAAGTCTCAACAGTGGGCTTAAAATATTCAGTAAACCATGTTGTAAACAGATGCACTGTCACACAGGCTTTGTTGTTCCGCTGAGAGAGCACAGGCAGAGTAGATTTAGCAGATTCTTAAGGGCCATTGGATTTTCAGAATGAGAAATGAGCATTGGCTTCTACATAAAGTCACCAGCTGCATTAGTCTCACCAGGAGAGACAGCCTGTCCTTTGAACCTTTGAGGCCTAGCGTTGACATCTCCTCTCTAGCTATGGAAGCATCATCTTCCAATAGAAGCCTGTTCCGTCTACACTGAAAATCTGTTGTTTAGTGTAGCCACCTTCATTAATGATCTCAGCTAGACCTTCTGGAAACCTTGTTGTGGCTTCTACATCAGCACTTGCTGCTTTACCTTGCACTTTTATGTAATGGAGATGGCTTCCTTCCTTAAGTCTCATGAACCCACCTCTGCCAGCTTCAAAATGTCTTCTGCAGCTTTCCTCACCTCTCACACCCTTCATAGAATTGAAGACAGTTAGGGCCTCATTCTGGATCAGGTGTTGGCCTAAAGGAATATTATGGCTAGTTTGATCGTCTTTCTAGACCACTAAAACTTGCCCCCTGTGAGCAATAAGGCTGTTCTGCTTTCTTATCATTCATGTGTTCACTGGAGTAGCACTTTTAATTTTCCTCAAAAACTTTTCCTTTGCATTCACAACTTGGTTTTTTGGCCTAACAGGCCTAGCTTTTGGCCTGTCTTGGCTTTCAACATGCCTTCCTTATTAGGCTTAATCAATTCTAGTTTTTTATTCAAAGTGAGAGAAATGCTACTCCTCTTTTCATTTGAACACTTAGAGGACACTATTAATTGGCTAATTAATAATATTGTGTCTCAGATAACAAGGAGGCCCAAGGAGGGAGGAAGAGATGGAGAAGTAGCCTATTGGTAAAGTGGTCAGACACACACAACATTTATCATTAAGTTTGTCATCTTATTTTTGTGATGTCTCCAAACAATTACAATAGTAACATCAAAGATCACTGATCACAGATCACCATCAAAAATAATAATGATGAAAAAGGTTGAAATATGCAGAAATTACCAAAATGTGACACAGAGATATCAAGTGAGCAAATGCTGTTGGAAAAAAAATGGCACCAATGGACTTGAAGCAGAGTTGACACAAACCTTCAGTTTGTAAAAAATGCAACCTCTGTGAAGCACAATAAAAAGAGACAGCCCTTTATTAGACTTTCTTCCTTCATGCTCCACTGTTTTGTAATTGTTAAAGAGTTAAAGATTTTCTAAGACAATTTTTGCAATTGTTTTTGTTGTTGTTGTTTTTACTTGTTTGTTTTTAATGGCAATGGGGAAGGAGAACAGAGTCTAGAAAAGGAAAAGTTGTTGATGCTTTGCTAAAGCATCATTTCTTTAAAAGTAACACTTGCTCCTGGTAAAGAAATCAGAAAAATCAGAAAGGTATAAAGAGATTAGCTTTTTTAGAAAAATCACCCCAAACCTCATTCTTTCCAAGAGATAGTCATTGTTGACATTTTAGTGCACTTTCTTCTACTTGTTCTTTGTATATATGTGTTCCCATATGTTAGGATGATACTATACATTTAACATCAGATCACAAACATGTTCCAGTATTGTTGAAAAATATTAGAAATATCATGTTTAATATTTTTTTAACATTTCATCTCACATGTATTCCATAATTTTCATAACCGTTCTCTACTGTTGGGCATGTAGACTGCTATTGATTGTTCATGAAACATTATTTTAGGTTGAACTTCTTGCTTGCATAGCCATAAACAGCTTATTCAACAGAACTTACAGGGTTCTTCTATAGAACTTAATATAGGGAAGATGATTCTTAACTGAATATTATTATTTTCAAGACATATGTAACCTAGGAAGCATAGGAAAATACTTGAGAACCAGTTACAACATATCTCTCCCCTATGTTTCAGAAAATTGAAGATGAGAATTGCCCAACAGACCTTCAGATCCCTTTTTAAAATTAAAGAGAGTGCTGCCCCATAGAAATATGACATGAGCCATAAATGCAAACCACAGATGTAATTTTAAGTTTTCTAGTAGTCTCATTGAAAAAGTAGAAAGAAACAAAGAAAATTAATTTTAATTTACTTATTCCCCAAAACCCAAAAGATCATTTTAGAGGCAATCAGTCTAAAAACTTAGGAATGGACTATTTAATAGATATTTTTCATACTTAGTGTTAGAAACCTGATGTGTATTTTATTTGTCCTAACAGCCCACCTCTATTTAGTCTAGTTACATTTCAAGAGCTCAGAGTTTAGGGGTAGCTAGTGGCTACCATATTGGAGAGCACATCCTTTATATATATATATATATATATATATATATATATATATAGAGAGAGAGAGAGAGAGAGAGAGAGAGAGAGAGAGAGAATGGGCAATAGATTAAAAGGTAGAGTCCATCTGGAGTCACTCATTAGCTAACCTCAGGCAACCTTTATGAGTTTTATGTATCCGTTAAATGGGAACAAGAACAGTAAATACTGTGTGGAGTTGATGTAGAGTGAATGAGATCATCCATGAAGTACTCAATAAACATTTTATATAGGAAATCCCAAAAAAGTGTAACTAGTGATCTAACTCTAATTTAACTAATTAGATTCAGTATCCATGATTTCCTAAGCATGAATTATTTAGAAGATTATCACTGCTCACATGCTATGGCCTCTCATGGAGGCCATTGCCTAGATAACCAAAAGACCATGAAATCATGTACCTCTTTGTTATTTTTATAAATTGATGATGGTCCTTTTCTATGGCTTATGTTGGACCTTTTCTGGTAAAGTTCTTCACCATTTCTCTGTGGCCTGTTGGATAATATGTTCCAAAATGCAGTTCCTCCAAATGATGGATGGGAATGTGGAGAGAATCATAGGTTCTTAGCCCAGCTACCTTCTCTGCCTGCTGGCTGCCATGACAGTTTGCATGGGTTATTTGGGAAAAATTTAAGCCAATTTTGCCTCTCTTCTCAACTTCTAATATTCCAACCTGGAACACAGACAAGTGAAGAGTTCAGCAGAAATTTTGGAGCCACAGAGCTTGCTTCTCATGCTAGTTCAAGTGTGAGTGTATCAGTGCTTCTGGCAGGTGAAGGGAGAGCCATGGGGAAGATGTGAATGAAGAAGGCTCCCTTGAGTTGACCCTGGAGGTAGACTGGATTCCTTAAAGCAGAAGAAACCGGGCCTTTGCACTTAGAGAATGTGACAAAGGCTGATGGAAATGCTGTATTAAAGGCAAGTACTCGGGATCCCTGGGTGGCGCAGCAGTTTGGCGCCTGCCTTTGGCCCAGGGCACGATCCTGGAGACCCAGGATCGAATCCCACGTCGGGCTCCCGGTGCATGGAGCCTGCTTCTCCCTCTGCCTGTGTCTCTGCCTCTCTCTTTCTCTCTGTGACTATCATAAAATAAAAAAAATAAATAAATAAAGGCAAGTACTCTTGCTGACCAACAGGCATCTCCAGGCAGACTGCACTTAAAAGGCCTACCTTGGAACCCATTGTTGAATTCAGAGGTCAAAGTAAAGTGTGAATTCCTGATGGATGCTACTTCTCTATATCAGTTCTGGAGTGTTAAAAATTGGATGTTGGCCCCCAATATTTTTATACTGTGCGTGTAAACAGTTCTGTTTTCCAGGGTAATTATAATTAGATATATTATTGTGATGTCTTTATTGTCATTGTATTTGGTGCTGAAAATCCCTATAAACTTACCTGCAGTCACACTTGTCCTTTGGTCATATTCATATGGGAAAGGTGTTCCTGTTCTGGTCAAATCTCCCCAAGTGATGGCTCCTCCCTCCTCAGTCTCCAACCCCAATTGCTCTTGGCTGGTTCACTTCATAGCTAAGCTTTTATCTACTTGAGTCCTTCTCATCTTAAGAAAAGCAAAGCCTTGCTGGACCCACATCCTCTCCAGTGATCTCCTGACGTCCGACTTCCCTACCAGGGCCTGGACACTTGAAAAACCGGCATTACTGGCTGCTTCCCTTCCCCCACTCCACACCCTCCTCAGGTCATTGTTGTCTGGACCCTCCTCCAACCTGGGTAATCACATTTCTCTCACCTGGAGCAGCAGCATGCTTCTTGTAGTCGAAGCCAGCAAACACTTGACTTCCCTTCTCATGTGACCTCTCCTCAGTGTTTCATGCTGTTGTCTCTTCCCTCCACCATCAAATTATTCTTCCCTGGGTTTGCAACACCACATGTTTTGCGAGGCTTTCCCCTCCTACCTTGTTTTGTTCACTAGGCTTCTTCTGTCCCTCCCTGGAATGGGCTTTCTTTGGGTGCTGTCTTTCCTCATCTATCGTTCTTGTACATCCAGTCACATGGCTTTAATAGAATTTAAATATCTCACTATATTTTGACTCCAAATCTTTTTTCTGACTTCCAATCATATCTCTAGTGTTTCACTAGACACCTTCCCTCAGATATCCCAATGGGTACCTCACACTAAGCATTTCCAAAACATAGGGCATCACTGCAGGGTGACCATATGTTTGTCTGAATTAGGTCACTTTTGAAAGTGAAAATGGGACACTAACAACAAAGCCACCATAACAGAAATAAACAAAAAGTATTCCAGGCAAGTCAGGATACATGTCGAGGGCTGACTTCATAAGGCACAATAGGTGAAGCCCAGTGACCATGATACTTTTAGGGACCTGTGACACTGCTTTAATTTTAATTGTGTTTAATACCAGAAGAAAAACAAATATGCTAATATAACATAGCAAACACATATAACAATAAATATAATACAACATATATAGTAAATATAATAATGAATCAGCCTAAATGATATCTGTCTTTACATCAATGCAATCTTAAAATATAATTTTGATTTTTTTTAATAGTGGAAGAAGCTCCAATCTCTAAGGGCCACAAAAATCACTGGTTCCTTTCCTGGTTTCTTCATCTTGAAGACTGGCACCCTCATCATCCACTCCAAAGACTCCACTAGACACCTGGGTTTCACCCTTGATTGCCCTCCACCTTGTCCTTTCTGTCTCCATACAACTTACCAGAAGGATCCCTGTGACTTAGTCATTCTGCCCCACAGGTGTCTTTATCTGAGGTCAGTCAGCAAATCAAAGGGTGTACTTTGGCCAAACTCATTGCCATTTTTCTTGTTCTCTTCCTTGATCTTTTCTCCTCTCCCTCCTTCACAGCTGTCAGCAACCTTCTCTTGGCCAGCAGCAACGCGCTTACCTCTGCCACACAGGCGCCACTAGCCTGCGGCCCCTTCCCTGTGCAGGACCCCACTTCCTCTCTCCCACGGAATGTGAAGGAAGAGGGTCTCCAATCTCAAGATTCATGCTCTGCTGTTTGGGGCTGGAGGGCCCATCCCTCGGCCTATAAATTCTTTGTCAGAGAGAACAAGTGTGGCTTAACCACCAAAGCAGCCTCACATTTGTCTAGATTATTCTTTATGTTTGATTTTGAGAGAAATCTTAGCTATAGTGAATGTTGATTTTATCTTTAATGCTATGGATAATGAGAATGAGAATTCTCTACAGTGCCTGGTGTTGCCTATACGGAGGGTTACTTGACACCATTGCTGAGCCCCCTCTGTTGTCGTGTTTTATCTGGTGAATTAGCTTCTGCTCCATAGATTGGACCAGTGAGGCAAGACTAGGGGAAGCAGGGAGACAGGGAAAGCTTTCCCTTCCCAAAATATGCTTCCTCAGTCATCACTGCTTTACAGATGTTTGGTAATGACTTTGCTATTCTAACTTTGAAATGTTCTTTCATCCACAAATAAGCATAGAACCAAAGAAAATTTAAAAAGAAAACAGACACAAGCAAACACATCTCACATCTTGGGTTAGCTACAGATAATGCATTTTAAAATTCTAGGACACTCACGTTTCCCAAATTCCATGTACAACAACAACAACAACAATAACAACAACAACATAATAATAATAATTTTATGCTTCATTCCATGGCATGAAGCATGAAAAGTTAGTCAGTAGGCCCTTAGTCTGTTAAAACCCAGGAACACATTGATGCCTACCAGTCCATGAGCATCATTAAAACACATCCATTTCATCAACATTTGAAGGATGGAAAAATTTATTCAGAAAAAGTAGCCATCAGAAGCCACAAAATTCGTCTATAGGCTCATGATTTACTCTTTAACCTATCCTTTCTATATTCTGTCTCAACTTTAGATGCCTTACCTTTCTTCAAATACAAGGTACAGGTACCAACGTTTTCTTATAAAATAATTTATTTTTAGGGATACCTGGGTGGCTCAGTGGTTGAGTGCCTTTGGCTTGGCCGTGATGCCGAGGTCTTGGGATCGAGTTCCACATGGGGCTCCCTGCATGGAGCCTGCTTCTGCCTCTACCTGTGTCTCTGCCTCTCTCTGTGTGTCTCTCATGAGTAAATAAATAAAATCTGTAAAAAAAATAATTCATTTTTATAATTAAAATTGGGCCAGTGCATATGCATATTTCAACGTCCATCATTCAGTGTATTCATCTGTAGGATGCTGGTCTGTGCTGTCTTTCACCCCAGCTCCACTCTGAAACCACAAGAATCTCCTCTCCCATGCTGCCTTCATACAAAATTCAGGGCAAGGGTGAGCCAACTATGCCAACCATGGTGGTTTGACTAGTAATGTCTGCTGTGGGAAGTTGTCAGGGGGTTGCAGAAGCTCAAGTGTGCTGCTTTGTTGGAATCTCTGGGATCAGAATATCTGGTGAGACAATCCAAAGTTTTGGAAAGAAGAGAAATAAGAATGCCTTCTGAGATGATAGTTTAGAAACAAGAGAGGACAGATAAAACAGAGGCAAAGTCACTCTCAACAGACCTGGGGTTTGGTTTAATCAGAAGTAGGGTTGTGAAGCTATGGAGCAACACGAGTCAGTAGAATTCCTCCAAGCACTCTGTGGGGAAGGGGTCAGCACAGCCTAAGAACTGATCTGAAACTTGCGCTCACAGCCTGATTCCATCACGTGTGAGATGCCCAGTTTTCCTTCCATGAAGACTATTAACATTCTCATATTAGGAAGTATCTCACAATCACTTATACTTTCGATATTGCACTTTTAGCTAAGAAGTTTATTACACTGATGTTGTATTTTAAAATCAATGATTTCTCTGAATGGATGGATATAATATGTATTTTATTCCCCTTGCTCTAAATCTATGTTCACAAACAGATTTCTACTGTAAATTGTATTTCATGTGGTGCTGCCTGTGTCAGGTTTTTTTCAGTTTAAAAAATATTTCTCTAAATATTACAATGTTGCTATCTCTCACTTTTATATGCCCCATTCTCTGCTCTCCCCACCCCTATGAAAGTCTTTATATATTCCTATTGAATAAAGAGAGTTTATGGAGTTTTACATTCTAATGTTTGATCACAAAAACAGTCTTTATACTTTATTTTCTAAATATGATGATATTTTTTTTTAAAGATTTTATTTATTCATAGAGACACAGAGAGGGGCAGAGACACAGGCAGAGGGAGAAGCAGGCTCCATACAGTAAGCCTGACGTGGGACTCGATCCGGGGTCTCCAGGATCACACCGCAGGCTGCAGGCGGCGCTAAACCGCTGCGCCACCGGGGCTGCCCTATGATGATATTTTAAATATAAAAAAATTATATCAAAAATTGTAGCAGGACATATACTTTTTTTTAAGTAGGCTCTACACCTAGCATGGAGCCCAACGTGGGGGCTTGAACTCATAACCCTGAGATCAAGACCTGAGCTGAGATCAAGAGTTAGACGCTTAACTGACTGAGCCACCCAGATGCCCCATGTGATATAAATATACTTCTTAAATTACCCATGCAAAACCTCTCCGACTCGAGAAGCATAGCCTACCAGCAAAGAATGTGTTGTTTTTCAATTTAATTAAATTTAAATTTAATTTAATATTTTGCCATTTTGGTGTTTACAAACCCTGTGAGTTTGGTAAATGAGTCTGTCCTCCCTATGAACTAACAGATCATAGTAATCAAGTTCACAGAGACTGCAAAACTGGGAGCCTAGACTTTGGTGATTGTACCAAAGGCAGGCCCCTGATGGAGCTGCTTGGTAGGGGAACTTCCTGCCTCCTTTCTAGGAGCCTGACATCTCTAGAGGCCTAAGGTCAGTGCCCACATGTCTGTATCCTTTGTCTATGGCTTGTTTCCCTTATCCTTGTTGGCTATGGTAGCAAAAAGCCCCTTTCCAGATATTTCCCTCCATCAGAGCATTTCTTTTGTGCCCAAGGCAAGCTGACCACATGTGTGTCTGGGGGAGGGGCGTTCTGAGCTGAGTTTCATTAGGGGGGCAAAAGCTACCTTTTCATAATTAAATTGCTTCAGGGTCAGCTCTGGAGGGCTTCTGGAAGCCTGAGTTTCCAGGGTTCTGGTCTCCAGATAACTGGAGTGACAATTGCATTATGATAATGTGATTGTATTCCACTTTATTCTAGGCTCATTGGTCTGTGAAGAAAACCTAAGTGGCCACTGTTATATTGAGATGGGTGTCCTTCGTGCTCTGGAATAGTCAGTCCTCAAAGACTAGGGAGGGTGCCTCTTCATTGCAGCAGTCAGATGGAATAGCATCATGCTCGGAAACATGCATGTTGGTGCCACACACTACACTGGGTTCAAAGCCCAATTCTGTCACTTTTATGTGGGTTGGGCAAAGTCACTTAGCTTTCCCATGCCTTGCGTTGGCTGTTTGTAAAAGGGAGATCACAGCAGTGCCCTCTCCTTCCCCTGGGGAAGCTGGGGCTGTCATGGGGATTAACTGAGTTAGTATATATTATGTTTACCCAGCCACCTGATAAACCCAACGTCTTTGCTATTGTCGTTATTGTTTGTGGGACTCAGAGAGACCACACACACACACACACACACACACACACACGATCTACAGCAGTGGTTCTCAGTCCTTGAAGCCACCTAGGGATCTTTTTCCACCTGGTTATATTGAGATGTAATTGATACATATACAGCACGATAGGAGTTTAAGTTGTGCAGCACAATGATTTAACTTACCGATACCATGAAATGATTACCACAATAAGTTTAGTTAACATCCATCATCATTTCATATAGATATAAAAAAAAGGAAAAAAAATTTCCTATGATGAGGATTCTTAGGATCTACTCTCTTGGTGATTTTCAAATGTACCATATGGCAGTGTTAATTGTAGTCATCATGCTGTGCTCACATTCTCAGGACTTACCCTGTGATAGGCTGTTTGTGCCTTTTGTCTACTTTCCTTCAATTCTGCCTCCTGCCACCCTCCACTTCTGATAACCACAAATCTGATCACTTTTCCTATGAGTTTGGGTTTGGAATTTCTTTTCTGTTTTAGATTTCCCCATATAAGTGAGCTCATACAGTATATGTCTTTCTTTGACTTATTTCATCTAATGCAGTGGATGGAGGTCTGTCCACATTGTCACAGATACCTCGGGATCTTAAATCTGGGGACCACAGATTCTGATCCAATAGGTCCACGGTGATCTGAGATTCTGCAGTCACTACCTGCCCAGGGACCAAACTTTGAGTTATAAGGGCCTGGAACAGATAAAGAACAGTATTTACAGCAAATATTAAGGATGAAAACAATTTTTAAAGATTTTATTTATTCATAAGAGACAGAGAGAGAGGCAGAGACACAGGCAGAGAGAAGCATGTTCCCCGTGGGGAGCCTAATGTGGGACTTGATCCCAGAACCCCAGCATCGTGCCCTGAGTCACACTCAACCACTGAACCACCCAGGTGCCCCATAATAAGGGTGGAAAATTAACAGGGCCCCGGTACCAATTGCTCTATGTCACCTGGCAGGTTCTCAGAGCTGGTGGGGAGTGGGGAGGACTCAGTGCTGGGCTGACACCGCCATGGACCACCCGCATGTCAGATCACTCAAGGCCTGCCACTTAAGTGCATCGTATTTCATTTTTCCCGTCTTCCAAATGGGGATAATAATACTTGCTCTACCTCCTTCACAGGATTGTTGTAAGGGTCAAATGAGAAAATGTATGTGAAAGCTCTTTGAAAAATTAAAAGCGCTGCCCAATTGTAAAGGGATCAATAGTAGCAGAAGGAGGGGCTGGCTGAGTGATGTTTGGCTGGTAATGGAGAGCCCCCCAGAAGAGTAAAATCTGAGCTGGTGTTGGAAGGAAGCAGCAAGAGAGGCCGATTCACTGTTATTCCCTGATTGAGAAGTAACTGCTAATGCAGGCGATGGCATCAAAACAGCAGCACAAAAGTCCAGCTGCACACGTCTAGGCACGCAGCACTGCAGTGAGGTCCTCAGTGGAGGGTCCATCCTGAGGACTTAATGAGCTATTAAGTTTTCTGAAAAGTAGTCAGAGGGTAGAAGCATAAAAGAGAAGGCTGAAATGCTGCATCTGAAATCTCCACTGAAAACTTTTGAGGTGAAGCAAAGACAGAAGAGCAATAATTTGGCCAAGCACTTTCCATGTTGCTCATTTAGCAAACAGCACCTCCTGCCCCATGCACCTACCCACTGATTACTGGCTCTGTTAGGCCTCCATGCCACTAATGATTAGCTTCGGCCTGCACCAAAGGACTGATTCCAGAACTGTACAGGAAAGTCTGGATTTATGTTTTTGTCATCTTGGTCACTTGCCTTTTACTTAGGTCAGGGCCAGTGGCACAGGCCCCACCCTCAGATGGACCTGGGTTTAGTTTGAGGCTCTGTCCTGAAATTCCTGATGATTTTGAACAAGGGACACTGCACTCTCATTTTGTACTGGGTCCCATTCTGGCTTCAGTTCCCCTCCTCTACCAAACTTTTCCTTCTGCCTTCTAGAACACCATTTTATGATAATTTGCTTCATCAACGGTTCTCAAGTGACTAGCCATCAATATCACCGGAAGCATTTTAAATAATACTAATGTTTGGGGCACCTGGGTAGCTCAGTCAGTTAAGCATCTGACTCTTGATTTCAGCTCAGGTCATGATCTCAGGTCCTGGGATCGAGCCCTACGTTGGGCTCCGTGCTTAGCAGGGAGTCTGCTTGGGGATTCTCTCTTTCCCTCTACCTCTGCCCCTTCTCACGCTATCTCTCTCAAATAAATAAACAAAAATCTTTAAACAAGTAAATAAATAAATAATACTAATTCTTTAGTTCCACCCTAGACAATTAGACTAGAATTTCTGGGGCTGGGTCCTAAGCATGTAGAGTGAAGGTATGCATATGATTCTAATGTGCATCCCCTTCCAACATTGAGAATAAGTGTTCTGTTTGCAGAAAGCATTCTGTGCTTTATGGCTTTAAAAGAAACTTGGCTGTCCACCATGGGCATGGCTTTCTTTACAATTCTTTCAAGTAGAGACTGCTCATTCTTGTCTCCTCTCTACACTAGGGCATCAGTAGTTCAGTTTAGTAATATCACATCACCCAAATGTGATACACCATTACTTCTCTGTTGTATCCCTTTAAGAACCTTGATTTTCTGGAATATACTACAGATGTTGTTTCTCTTATTGATGGCAACATTCTTTGATCCTCTCCATGCTACTGGGCATCATCTCCTCTCTGAAGATATGTATTCTCATACCTAACTCTATTGTCACCCGGCACTTGTCCATTTCAAAAATCATGGGCTGAGCTTGGCCTCATTTCTCAACCCTTGTTCCTACCATGCTTATTCTCCTACCCCAAAAAAGCAACACTCACATTTTCTGGGATTTAGGAGGTAAATATATCTTTTGGGGGGCCACTATTCGATTTATCACACAAACATCTGGCTCTGCAGATTGGAACCACACAAAACTGGCAATTTCTTTAACCTGTCCTATTACTTGTTCACAAAGAGCTCAGGTCCCCATTGCTTTCACTGGCTCTCTAGAACATCTCCAGTTACCCCCTTGAATCAAGCCATTCCTACCTCTCTCACATCAGATGTGCTGATGTTCACCTTCACGTAGACAATTGAAATTATCAGCTTGCATCTCCACCTGCTTCAACCAAACACACTCATTCTCTTTCATTCTCGTGCCGAGAGTGAGTTTTCCCGCTGCTTGTTCAAAGCCAGCACCAGGCATGAGCTCTGAGTCCATCCCTCCCTCCCATTTCCATGAGGTCCTTATTTCATTACAAGTACCAACTTTCCTACTAATTTTTTTGATCTCTTCTTTTTAACTACCTCCTTGTACTCAGATTATAAAAGGCTTTAGTCTCTACCTTCTTTAAGCACTCAAAAAAAAAAAAAAAACACTTCACTCCAAACTTTTTTGTTTTTTAATCCAGAAGATTTCAAATTTTTTAACTTCGATTTTACAGTACAAAATGCAACACATTTCATTTTAGGACTTGTTACACACATAAATGAAATCAAGGCTAGATTTTCTTAAAATCATACTTGCCCTTAATATGTGCCAAACATTTATTTCTGTCTTATTCTACTCTATTCTATTATATTCTTTACTATTGTGGTTTTTTTTTAAATGCTGATTGCAACTCACTAAACTTATTTCACATCCCACTAAAACTATACGCTACATTTTGAAAATCACCGATCTGTTAGATAGTTCTGTCTATTTAAACACATAGTCTATTTCACTTCCTGTCCATCCCTCCACTCGCTGAAAGGCAGCCTTAAATCTCCAGTATTCCAATGAAAGTGCTCATGTTAGCATCTATTCTTCTAAATAATATTTTAAATAGCTAGTATGTGTTAACGTATTTTACAAAAAAAAAGTATTTATAAGTCTAGTAGATGTCTTTCTCTTCTCTTATTACCCCACAAAGCATTTGGGATGATCAAGGCACCATCCTCTGCCTTGAAGGAAGGAAGTCTTTCCTTCCCTGGCCACTAAATGACTTGGAACCCTGCGTTCTCCCCTTGGTTGACTCCTGGGCTCTTCTTCCCTGCTGCAATCACAAATTGTTGCTGTTCCCCAAAATTGCACCTTTAAGTCACTGCTCTTCTAACGCACTTGTCCTGGGAGTTATCGGCTCTATGGTTTTATGTTGTTGATTGTTCCTGAGCTCATGTATACACTTAGACCCTCTTTCTTGAGCATCTGGCCGTATCAACATGTCCACAGACACTTTGTACGCATTATACTCAAACTTGAATTTTTTACTACAGGAAAAATACAGTGAGGAAAATCATGGGTTCTGTAACCTGGCTTGGCAGCCATTAACATTATTGTCTAGACTGATAATTCCACATTTTCTTGGCCCCGAGGATGCCAAGAGTTCTTGTAGACTACCTTTTCCTATAACTACCTTCTCCTACCTTGCCAAAAAGTAAATTTAAAAATTGGCAGTGCTATTCATCATCCACCATGATGAAGATAATTCCTTATTATTATAATACAGAATATGCTATGCAAATCTGAATTATTATTTCATGCTCCAAGCCAAAGTATGAACACTACCATCTTCTTAATATAAAACCACTAAGACTGTAGGATTCCAACCAACCTGATAAAAGGCTGTAAGTCCAGGATGACACCTACATTCTCCCATCAAGTCTTATATATGCCAGGGGCCTCCTTTCTCCAGAGTCCCAGTCCTGTTCTGATAGATGAGGGACAATTTCATATATCTCTCTAGACCATGGGAGAGGACAAACTGGTCCATGCAAATGGGCCACTAAATCATAGACTTATTTGCACAGCAATAGAACCATCATGAAGATTAGAGTGACCCCCATCCATTAATTTTTCTTTTTCTTCATTTTGGTTATCTTTCCCCCCTCAGGTGCAGAAAATTTGGATCAATGCCAATTTGTTTAATTGGATTTTTAAAGTAACACACAAAAAAAATATCAAGCAGCCCTTCTAAGCTCTTTTAGTGAGCTCAACAACGGCCAAATCAATTAAGCAAATTGCTTTAAAAAATAAGCTACCAACTCCAGATAACCTCTTCCCTACTTCAGAGATAGTACATGCTAAGGTTTATGCAGAACAGATTTTTCCAGCTGAATACCAACTTCTCAAAACTGGGGATTTACAAGGGAAATGCTGACAGGAACTTTAGCCATGGTTGCAAAAGAGTGCAGTTCTGATCCAGCAGGGCTGTTTTGACAGCAGGTAGGGGACATAGCAATACTGGCTTGGACAGTCACCAAGACTTTGGCTGTGACCTGATTTACTTGTGCCCTCAGTAGGGCACTCCTCTTAGAACTATCTGCACTCTTTAGTATCCTTAAATAAATACACATGAAACCCGAAACACTGCATGTGTAGAAGGTCTCAGATTTTCTTTTTCCCTTTGTTTGCCACCTCCCCTCCACCTACCACTTAATAAGCAGAGCAGAGAGCTGTATTTTCCTGTGAGCGGTAATATGTAACCAGAACAAACAGAGGACATAGGAAAGGTGGAGAAAAGTTAGATATATAAGCAAGAAAAAGTGAGTTATTGATTTTATTGACTGGTCTGTTAACTTCTGACATTGCAATAAAGTCTTATTTATTTGTATACAGAAGACTCAATTACATAGATACATATCATTTTAACAACTGGGTTATTTACAGGAGAATTGCTGCTTCATAAATAATATAGACCTGGGGTTTCTCGAGCTGATGTTTATCCATTGTTACCTAAGGAAGTTGCAGATGGGCCCTCACACACCTGCCTGCGGTCATTAGAACAGCATTGCAATAGGCTACAGAGAAGAAAGGATTCCAGGCAAAGGAGCAAGAATGAAATGAGGACAGGAGTCTTGGCCCAGCTAAAATATTCAGAAAATAATCTTGGGGGGTAATCAGATCCCCCACAGAGCCACTGAACTGTTACTCCTTTTGCCAGCACTGGAAAGCTGTCACTGGAGATGGTTGGTTTAAAGGATCCAGGTCTTTAAACTTCCTTTTCAATCATACAAGACATTATGATTATATTCCAGGCTTTGTATTTCTTTTCTTCCAGGCTTTAGGTTTTTTTAACAGGAAGGACACATCTCAAAGAAAGTTTGATAGGAATAGGATCAAGTATTCCCAAATGTCTTCTCTTGACAGGGCAACCAGTGGAAATAGGAATATCCAGGGACTGCTCCTCGTTCCCTACAGTTCCCTAGAGCCTGGTTCAGGGGACCTCCTGAAAAAATTCTTTATTTAACTAGTAGTCTAATGCATAGCTTCCATGCTAGCTGTAAGCCCCAAAGGCCTGGGAATCATGCCTGGTCATCATTCAGTAAATATTTATTGAGAATGAGTGAATTGGGCAGCCCCGGTAGCGCAGTGGTTTAGCGCCACATGCAGCCCAGGGTGTGATCCTGGAGACCCGGGATCGAGTCCCACGTCAGGCTCCCTGCATGGAGCCTGCTTCTCCCTCTCCCTGTGTCTCTGCCTCTCTCTATCTCTCTCTCTGTGTGTCTCAAATAAATAAATAAAATTAAAAAAAAAAAAGAGAATGAGTGAATTAATTAAACAGTGAGAAGTGGGATGATACAGTATCCTTTTTATGTGTCCCTAGCATCTTGCAAAATACCCCCCACCTAGCAAAAACTTAATATCATGAACCATGAATAATCAAAGGGTTGTTTAGCATCACCATTTTCGGATGAGGTGGTTGCATTCACATTTGGTTGTGATCTTGGAACTCAGACACAGGTGTTGGCCAGGTTCTTGGAGTTCCCCCAAGAACAGCTCCCCCACAGAGCAAGGGTCAGAGACCAAGTACAGATAAAAGGGTACCTGCAACAAAATGCTAGCATATCTTGGCTATTGTGAATAATACTGCAATAAACATAGGACAGGATCTCTTTGAGATCCTGATTTCAATTCTTTTGGGAACGTACCCAGAATTGAGATTGTTGGATCAGATGGCAGTTCTATTTTTAATTTTGAGAAGAGGGATTTTTTTACTATTTTCTCTGAAGCTGTACCATTTTACATTCACACCAATAGCGTACAAGGGTTCCAGTTTCTCCACATCCTCCCCAACATTTTTAAATCTTTTTTTTTTCCTTTTTGGTAATAGCTAACCTAACAGGTGTCAGATGATAACTCATTGTCCACAATAGCCAAGATACGGAAACAACCTAAATGTCCAGCCGTGGATGAATGAATAATGAAAATGTGTTTACATAAAATTGAATACTATTCAACCTCAAAAAAGAAAGAAATGTTGCCATATACAACATGGGTGACCCTGAAGGACATTAGGCTAGAAGCCAGTCATAGGCAAATACTGCATGATTCCACTTCTGTGAAGTACCTAAAATAGTCAAACTCAAAAAACAGACAGTAGGGTGGTGGTTGCCAGGAGCTGCAGAGAAGAAGAGGAGAGTTGCTGTTGGATGGGTATAATGTTCTAGGTAAATAAGATGAATAAATTCGGGGGATGCCTAAGTAGCTCAGTGGTTGAGCATCTGCCTTCAGCTCAACAACGGGATATGATCCAGTGATCCTGGGGTCCTGGGATCGAGTCCTGCATCAGGCTCCCCTTCAGGGAACCTACTTCTCCCTCTGCCTATGTCTCTGCCTCTGTCTCTGTGTCTGTCATGAATAAATAAATAAAATCTTTTTTAAAAAAAGATGAGGGATCCCTGGGTGGCGCAGCGGTTTGGCGCCTGCCTTTGGCCCAGGGCGCGATCCTGGAGACCCGGGATCGAATTCCACGTCGGGCTCCCGGTGCATGGAGCCTGCTTCTCCCTCTGCCTGTGTCTCTGCCTCATTCTCTCTCTCTCTCTCTCTCTCTCTCTCTCTGTGACTATCACAAATAAATAAAAATTAAAAAAAATAAATAAAAAATAAAAAAATAAAAAAAGATGAATAAATTCTGTAAACACAATATTGTGCCTATAGTTAACAATACTATATCGTGCACTTAAAAATTTATTAAAGAGGGCAGATCTCATGTAAAGTGTTCTTACCCTGATAAAATCAAGTAATAAAATAAAATAAAGTAGAAAATGCAAACGGCATCCAAGCTGGGTGCTAAGCAATCATCTGCCACTTGCTTACCCATGAAGGCTCTTGCCACCTCCTTGGTGGCTTGGTCTACCTGGTCCTTATATATTTATTTGGACTTTATTTTCTGAGTCCACCTGTGTGCACACACCTGTGCTTATGTACCCAATTTGGAGCCAAGTTCTGGTTTGGACTCACATTCCGACACCACCCCAACTTGTGTGTAGACTCCTAGGTAAATCTGAACCAGTTTTTGGCCAAAGCCATCCCTGTCAGATAGTGCCCTGAAAATCATGCCCTTGGCTCCAGATGTATAATATCTTTCATTCTTTTCCATGACGGGTCCCACGTGACTGCAGGTACTCCTGTCCTGAGTTCTGTCTCCCTTGCATCTGTACCATGAGCAGTGCCTGCCATCCTGCTGCCCATGGAGCCTTTGCAAAAACCACGAGGGGAATTTGCTGTCAGGGGCTGCTCCTTCCTGCCTCTGTGTTCCTTTCCCACCTGTGGGCTCTACTCTGCCCTCGAGGTGTTGACCTTGTTTGAGCAATGTTCAGCATGTTGTCAGATCCCACAGCTGTGACCAGGTTCCCCACATTAAGGGAGTGCTGGCTGCTGCTCTGTGAAGGGCGATGAGCCCAGCAGCGGGCCCCCCAGGGCCTGCCTCTTGCAATGGTAAAGAGGAGCAAGCTCACATTCACTGAGTGCCTACTAGGCGCCAGAAAAGGTGATTATGCAACTTCCTTGGGTGGATTAGTGTACTTAATCCTCCCTTTCTGAAGGAGGTACCATTTTTATTTCAATTTTACAGATGATGAAACTGAGCCGGGCAAGATTAAACAACTTGCTTGAGGTGCCACATCTCGTCAGTGGTAGAGATGAGCAATCTGATTTCAGAGCCTGTGCTCCCCATCATCAGGCTCTCGTGGCCCCGTTACATCCCTCCCCGGGGCTCAGCAGGCAGAGGGAATGTAGAGATTTGTTTTTTGAGCATGTGAGCATGTGTGATTAGAAGGGCGAACATGAGTGGGAATCGTGCAGTTGGGAGGAACTGGAGCTTTTGAGAGAGGAGGCGCTGAATTTTGGGGGACCTGTGGGAGGTGTGCTGTTGAGAAATACTGGACAGGATCTCAAAGGAGATTTTAGATGTAACAGTTTAGATTTAGAAAGAATTCTCGTTCTCTACTCTTCCTGTGCTATTTTTCCCATTCCTGAATTCATTCTTAAACATTGGCTGCATGTGTCTGATTTTACATCTCCTCAATAAAGGGTGTGCTTCGTGGCCACACACGTTTTCCTTTCCTTCTTTATCTAGATCATTTGTAACAATACTCCAATAATAACTGACCTTAACAGCTAACATTGTTGAGCATTTACTATTGTGCTAGGCTCTTTCTATTCAATATTCTGTTTTCACTTTCATAACTGTAATACAGGTGCTACTACTACCCCATTTTAAAGTTGGAGAAACTTAAAATCGGAGAGGTTGAGTGATTTACCCAAAGTCACACTGATGGCACATGTGAGGCAAAGCTAAAAACATAAGTCATTCTGATGCCACACTGAGTTGTCAGGATATTATTTTTAAAGACACCTGTTTCCTTCTTTTTATGAGTTCTACGTAGGGCATCATTCTTGCATTTTTCAGAATCTGGTTTTTCTATACACATCTGACTCTGCTCCACATTTCTGTTCTTGACAAATAAACCATCTAGAAATATAGTCCTAGGGATCCCTGGGTGGCACAGAGGTTTGGCGCCTGCCTTTGGCCCGGGGCGCGATCCTGGAGACCCAGGATCGAGTCCCACGTCGGGCTCCCGGTGCATGGAGCCTGCTTCTCCCTCTGCCTATGTCTCTGCCTCTCTCTCTCTCTCTCTCTCTCTCTGTGTGTGTGACTATCATAAATAAATTAAAAAAATTATTTAGAAATACAGTCCTAGTATCCCAAGGATCATGTTACCTCAGCATAGCCCTGTTGCTCAGAATTCAGTCTAGACTAAAAATACCACTTCCTGCTTCCTAACTTCCGCCCCCCACCCCACCCCCCCCCCAGAGATGAAACTGTCAGACAGGCCAATCAGAAACTTGTCAGATGTTCTGCTTTGAGCAGACACTTCTGGGAGAAAGCCCTCCTCCCCAAACATTTCTCCTGAACAAAAATTTTATAATTAGCATTAGACAGCATCATCCACATCCTGTACCTGATTTGGGATCCATCCTCAAAATGAAAGTAATATTTTTCAACTGAGGAAGAAAAAAGCAACCCCAGCATCCAAGAGCTGGTCTGGCAGTCACCTCCTGACCACAAACAATTTCACAGAATAACAACATAGAACAGGACCACTCTGACCATGATGGGTCAGGACAAAACCAAGATCACCCCATAATCATGTCTGAAGACAGACAAATACGAGAACATTGTCCAGACTACAAAATGACCAAATCCTCACCCATTCTGGCTATAGTGAGTCAATACTGTGCTCCTACCAATGACAACTTTGTCTTTCCCATCTTTTTCAAGACTTGTGAAAACACTCAATCATAAAATTGCCACCACTTCCAATCTGGAGCAAAGTCCCACTTCCCTGAACCTTCCCAAATCATCTGACATAAGCCCAAAGCCTCTGAGCCATCCTTTTAACACCTTCCTACCATGATGCCTCTCAGCTTCCATGGTGAGCATTGTCCCTCCTTCCAATGAGTCTGTAAATCAAAATTAGTTCAACTACACGGTGGTCTTTGCTGAAGCACTGACATATCTAAACACTCATCATTATATACATTCTTAGATTAGCATATAGCCAAAGAGTTGCTTACGATACAGGTTCGGGTTTAAAATACACAAAAACTTGACCAGATAAGAGTTTGAATCCCAGCTTCTCCTCATTCTTTTCTTGTTTTGTGGGTTTGGACCAATTACTCAAATTTTCAGAGCCTAAATTCTAATACCATGGGGTTGGTATGAGGACTGAAGGAGATGACATGTAGAATATCTTAGTATGTTGCCAGACTCTTGCCTGATGCCTTATGACTGTTATCTTTTGCTAGAATCTTCCTGGGATCCCTTCTTGATTTAATTTGTTGATTCTAAATAAGGAATTTTATCCAACTACCATATTCCACTCATAAATTCTAACCCACCAAATTTTGAGGATATTTAAAGATTGTATGTGAAATTTCCAGTTTATTCGATGGCATGTGCCCAGACTTATATAAAGCCAATGAGTACTAATGTATTTAATTCATTTGGAGAAACACAACTTCTCCCCCATATTTTAGTATGATATATTAAAAGGAAGATTTAGGAATAAAAATTGGGATGTGGATTATAATCAGTGGTGTGTCATGGTTTAATTGGGAGCTTTTTTCTTTCTTGGTGACACATAAAATACTCATGAGTTATACATCAGTAGTATCCTGGATTTGAAGAAATCCTGTATATATTTTCAAATGACGGCACATGTTTTCTTTCACTATTTCTCCTTTTCACAATTATAGCCAGCAGTTTCCTCTGTTTCTTATTTCAGTTCTGACCATAACTGTTCTCAAATCAAATGTAATTTCAACAAGTAGATCTTAAAAGTATTTGGACTTAGAACCTTACAGTTCTTATCTAAATCCGAGTCATGTTTGGGAGGCACATTTTTTACATTATGAGCTCTGATACAGATCCCCAAAGAAGTTAACATAACAAATAGAAATTGCCACGCATTTGATACTGTCATGTAATGGAGTGAAAATAATGATAAAGAACAGTCTGAACAAGTTCTATGAAGCTTTTGTTCTATTTGACTGTAAGTGAAACAAAATCTTCAGAACAAGAGGACAACAAAATAATGCTTTGCTAAAAGGATAAAACAATATGACCTAAGTCTATTAGTGATATAACACTCTATGAATGCACTTAAGTTAATAGCATCCTTTAGCAATAGATACTCTTTCAATTACAGTAATGCTAAGAGATAAATAGACTAAGTGAGAGAAAAATGGTCATGGACACATAAATCGGACTAGATGTTTGGCTGCTTGGTTTTTTATAACCAACTGTCAGGAGGGAAAAACATCTAACCAACGATCTATTGATGGGACATGAATTTGCATTTTCTATTCTGGATCCACTTAATCATATTATAGTTGCAAGGTCTTGTTACCCCTTCTCCGAAGAAGGTTTGGTAGCACATAGTACCTTGTTCACCATGAGCTGTGCAACAACCGTCTCTTCCCGCAGTTTTGTCACAGAGGCTCCGTTACCATGAGGGGTTGCTAACTAGGGGTGACTCTACAATTGCACGTGATGCACTTCCTCTGGGAGTTCCTCCTTCCTGTGCTTTGCTGAGTTCTGCATGACCCCACTTCCACCAATCTTGAGTTGCACGGAAGAGTGATCGCAAATGCTACCCTTTTGGAGGATCTGTAGAAATGCGGTTTTATTTCAGCTTTAAGAGATTTAAAATTTTTATTTCCCCTCTTTTAAAGTGGTGCTCGGGCTTCTTTTGCAAAGAATGTGGTGTTCGGAGAGTAAATAACTGAAATGGATAGGCCAGACTCTTATCTTCATGGATCCTCGCAAATGGAAAAGCGAAGATGTGGGTACGGAAGGGGAAAGTGTCAGGAAAATTGCCATAAATCACAGAGCAAGAATATTGGGCTACATTTGGCATCAGTTTTGTTGTATTTTAAAAAGGATAAATATGCTTCCCTTTAAGAATGTAACACCTGCTCTTCCTGCTGTGAACTTCTCTGCTGGAAGGCCTCCCATGGGTTGCGGGGGGGGGGGGGGGGGGGGGGTGAGGAGTTGTCGAGGGTTATTACTGTGACAGAGTAGTCCTCTTGAGTGTCTTCTGCTACGTCCCCACATGTCCCTGCCCTGACTTCTGTGAAATAGGATATAACAGTCTCCCTGAGAGTGTCTGACGAAAGTTAGGTGTTTGGGGTATATTTGTGTTTAAATGCCACCCAAGTAAAGGAAGGAAGGAAGGAAGAAAGGAAGGAAGGGAGGAAGGAAGGAAGGAAGGAAGGAAGGAAGGAAGGAAGGAAGGAAGGGATGAGGGGACAAGAGAGGAAAGAAGGAAGGAAGGAAGGAAGGAAGGAAGGAAGGAAGGAAGGAAGGAAGGAAGGAAGGGATGAGGGGACAAGAGAGGAAAGAAGGAAGGAAGGAAGGAAGGAAGGAAGGAAGGAAGGGAGGGAGGGAGGGAGGGAGGAAGGGAGGAAGGGATGAGGGGTCAAGAGAGGAAGAAGAAGAAAAGAAGGAAGGGACTGTAGGGAAGGCAGGAAGGACTTAAAAACTCAAAACCAGTACTTCTCACGCTTTACTGTGGGTGTGAATTAACTGGGGATTTTGTCACAATGCAGATTGTAGTTCGGTGGACCTCAAACCTGGATGGACAGGGACCTACAGATGTGTCTTTCTAACAAGGTCCCTGTCGATGCTGATGCTGCTGGCCCAGAGATCGTGCCTTGAGAATGGAGACCCTAAGAATGCAGCTGTTGCATAGCTAGCTTATTAAGAACATTATTTTAAGGAAGATGGGGGTGTTTGTCTCTTAGGAATTTGTCAGAGTTTGGGAAAAAAATGGGGCACAGAATAAAGCTTATGTCTGGTGGGACCCAGCCTTCACCCTCCTCCCATCATGCACCATTCATCACCCACTTTCCCAGACCTGGAACATAGAGGTCTCCAGAAGCCAAGTTCCACTAGGAAAATACCTGAAAAACATGGTTTCTATCATGGCACTGGGGATCTATTGTATTCTGCCTCCCTAAAACATTTGCATTTGATGTATAGGGTAGTGTAGCCTTGGAGTCTAATAGAACTGGGTTAAAATCCTGATGCTACTGCTCATTAATGGTGTGACCACAGGTGAGTTATTTAACCTGTCTAAACCTTAGGTTACACATCTGTAAAATAGGAATGATCATCCTGATAATACAGGGCTTCTATGGAGATTAAGTGAGAAAATGTATATAAAATACTGAGCAAAATGTCTGGGCTCTCACTAAGAATTCAGTAAATGCTAGCTATTATAAAGTATTTGAGCAGTAGATAGTCTAGCTGACAAAGACATGGGCCTTCCATTGACCAGATGGCCTGGGAGATGGCCACCTCTCTGTCATCTACTTGTTATACAATAGTGAGTTAACCGCTATAAAGTTTAGTTTCCTGTTACATGGACATAATAATCATAAACTTACATTTAGGATTATTGTAAGGGTTGATAAATATATAAATAAAGAAATAAATGTATTTACTTAGCACATAGAACTTTATGGAAAGAAAATTGTATCAATGTCTTTAAAAATAAGGATTGAGGGAAATGAATGATTAGTTATTTCAAGAAGAAACATTTTTAGAGCATTTGTCAGACATATTTTGTTTCTGGAGGAGGATAGGTAGTGGGATGCTGATTCCTTAAACCCTGCCATGCCAACGAGAAGCTCCCCAATACTCTGTGACAGACCAGTGTCCCCTAACACGAAATAGACACTATTCAAAGAGAAAATGAAAAAAATAGTCCAATGTAGTGAATTTTTCATTAGGCTAAATATTTTTCTTTTTAAAGGATTGTCTTTAAATATAAACACACCCATGGTGTGCCTGGGTGGCTCAGTCAATTTAAGTGTCTGTCTTGCCCGCAGGTCATGATCCTGGGATCCTGGAATGGAACCCCTCTTCAGGATCCCTGCTCAGTGGGAAGCCTGATTCTCCCTCTCCCTCTGTCCTTCCTGCCCCCTGCCTGTGCTCGCCTGTGCACTCTCTCTCTCTCTCTCAAATAAATAAAATCTTTTAAAAAATAAATGTAAATACACCTTTGGGGTCAGAGAGGGACATTAAAATGCCTTTGTTGTCTGATAATGACAGTTCATTGCAGTTTTTGAAGCTATTTTTGCTTGGCAAAATTAAATGCTAAGATCTTTCTATTCACACAGTTATTAACGTGCTCCTTTAATTTGACTGCTCTGTGACATCTCAGAGTCTGGGAAAGTCAGTGGTCTGTGATTATCCAACCAGCTGATCTTTGCCATCACAAATGCAGCCACTGCAGGTGGATGGAAGACCACAGTTTCTACACTGGTGGAGTGGTGGTCTCTGAGATCTTGTACCACGTGTATTTGATCAGAAGCGACTGTACCCAGAGGCCACCATCTCCAGTTGAAATAATTAATTATTCTGTTGTAACTTATGATTAAAGCATGTTCTGAACATCAGATCAGCAGCCTCCTTGCAGCTGAAGGTGCGTGCGTGTGTGTGTGTGTGTGTGCGCGCACAGTGTTCAGGTCCCTGGAAGGCATCTATGGTCCTGGAGGAGAAGAGGGGGATGATCCACCACTGCAGTTTCCATGAAACTTTTGGTCTGAGCCAGGATCTGGGGCATAGCAATTTCTATATGACACCCTTCTTCCCTTTCAAGCTTGAGTTTCCAGGTTTCTGTGTCGGACTGCTCAGCTAAGAGCTTTGATAAACTAGAAAAGTTTAAAAATCTCCTAATGAGACTTTTGATGGACCAGCCCCCCAAGTCTGTAGGCCGCAAGGAGAGGCTTGCAGATATTCGAAAACAAACCTGAATATCGCTAGAAGAGGCTAGAGGATGGGATATTATAAGAACTACAACGACTTCCACCCCATACCACTTGAATGCCGCAGTGCTACAGCACAGGGGTTAGGTGAGAAAAAGTGGACTAGCTTCACTGGTTTTGGCCTCATCTTCCCACTCCAAACACACATGCACACACATGCATGTACACACGCACACACACACACACACACACACACACTTTTCACTGGTGTGTGTACCAAAATTTTAAAGCAGATTCTTTAACTGCTTTGATCATTTTTCAAGCATATTTAAAGTCAGTTCTTAGTCATTCTTGCATGTTGAACCATAAGTAGCTAATGTGGGAGAACTTAAATCAATAGGCTACTTATATTGCCCTGGAGTATTTAGATCATGTCCACTTGCTGGCAAGCTTGGTGATGGTCCAATAGCCAGTCAGAAGAGAGAGGTGTTTTTTTTTTTGTTTTGTTTTTTTGTTTTTGGTAAGAGAAAGTACTCATTTAAAAAGCTAGGTTTAAAAATGAAAGATAGGTAACATGTTCTACATGGTTTCCCTTTTGAGGGATTCATGCCCTGTCCTCCCCCTAGGGAACTGAGAAGTTATAGAAGACAAAGCAATGTTTTATCTTAATTTTCTACCCATGGCATATTTCTGTGGGCATTGGTAGGGATATCTAATAGATGCACTTATGATTGGTAAGTTCAATTTCTTGTTGGGGAAAAAGACCGTATCTAAATTCCTCTGCAGACACAAATATTATTCTCAAAAATATGTACTGAGTTGGAAAAATGGCTTCCTGGTGTAGCTTTAGGTGCAACTTTCAAAATTTGAGGACCCTTTGTTGGGAAGTCCCTTGAGAGAAAACTAGTGACCCCAAAATTTTCAACAGGAGCTGACAGTGAGCAGGGCCTGGCAGCCAGTGTAGGCACACAGGTCTCCCTGAAGTGGAGACAAGTGCTCTGAGGCCACTGTCTTGCAACTTTTAATAATTTCCTTTGAAATTGTGTCTTCTAAGTAAAGTCTGATGGGAGAACAAAAGTATATGAGTGGATGGGGGCTTAGAGCCTTGGGCAGTCCAGCCACTGCCTCTTGACCTCCCCAGGACCTGCTCCCTGCCCCTGGCATTCCAAGAACCCTGGAGGCCGACCGTGGCCATTGCTCACTTCTTTCTGCCTTTCCTGGGGGGGAACTGGGTCAGGGGCGGAGAGGGTCATATGCTCAGTGTACAACTCAGTGGAGGCTTCTCACCTACCCCTGATCCAGGGGTTTTGCTCATCCCAGCAGGGATGGTTGCAATCTGGTGGGTCTACCCACATGCCATGGATTAGAACAGCAGCCTTGGGAAAGAGGAGATTGACTTCCCAGTCTCATGCCAGGAACCTGCATTTTTATTTTGCACTGAGCCCCACAAATTTTGTAGCAGGCCCTGGTGTAGGGTTAAGCATGGATGATGCATGAAAGGAGGAGGCTCCATAGATAGGCATGAAAGCATAGGGTATACTTGACTTTGTTGTCCATGGGCTGTACCAGAGTCCTATCTATCAGTTGAGAGCAAAGAGTTCATCCTTCAGTTGAAAACAGTGTTGACTTAAAAATTAGGTGAACCATTTTCAGGTGGTTTAAAATCTGTGTCTAAATGGTTTCAGTTCACTTTGATACATATCTCCATCATTTTAAAAATACCAACTCACTGCGACACACATAAACACCAACATTCATGCATATTTTCATAACTACACATACATGCATATATATGTATGTACATACAGTACATGCTAAAGAGCTGGCTTTCAGGAGATGCAAAGTTGAGTTAGAAAGAATCTTTGCCCCAGAAGAACTTATATTTTTGTGGATATAGCAGTACTCAAGGAATAATCCATACCCCAAAGCTCTCTATATGCCAATAGTATGTCATGGAATTTTGCTTACGTGTGTTTGTGACTCTTTTTTTTTTTCATTTCTTTTCCGGGAGGAAGCATTTACAGGAGTAGAGTCCTTTACTGGCCTAGTTATCACAGGAGTTCAGCTCTGCTCTTATTAGGTGGATGTGAAAACAAATGGTTAAAAAAACTGTTGCAGGAAGACCAGAAAGAGATTTAGTAAATTCTGAGAAAGGAAAAAATGTCTTTATTCTACAGCATACATAGACAAAGTCTACATGTAGAACAGAAACAACTTTTGAATAATTCTGGTAGATGTTACAAAAACGTCTTCAGATAATTGAGTCCAAATCAAGATATCTTGTTATATTTTATCTAGATATCTCAAATCTCCCTTTGACTTTTCATACATATGTGCAGCCTGTAAATAAATATCAGCATTGAAGACCACTGAGCACCTTCGTCCCTTCCTCAGAGAGAACTAGATTTCCCTCCACTAAAGGCCAGGGAAGTCACCTGCTAGGAGAATAAAGAAATTCATTTTTCACATGAATTTCATCAGACCTCTGTTCTCCAGGCTTCAATGAGTGAAGTCATTACTGCTTATCAACAGGATTTGCAAAAACACACAAACCCTTATGTGAATGAATGAACATTTAATTTTCAAGAGTAGCTTATTACTCCAGAGTCTTCAATTCCGCCAAGGGTCAGGGTAGTGTTCTATACATAAATACATGTGTGGCCAGTATCCTAAAGAAATCCCAACTGGCAAAAGCAGTGGCAAACAGTGGAAGTGGCCAAAAAAGATTTTTATAGACACATCCACTCCCTCCTTGGCATTTAGTAATGTTGAAGAAATTGAAAGAAAGGAAAGTATAATTTAGAGGGGCCTCTGCTCTGCTTGGCTGGTTTTGCATACCCAACATGAAATAATAATGCATTCAACTGTCCATCTTTAGATGCAAGAAATCTTTGCACCACCCCACAGGCTGGTGAAAACTTCCAGTAGTGGGTAAGAAAGTTCCAAATACCAGAAGAAGCTGAAAGATCCCTGTGACCTTCATGTGATTATGTCTGTGCCAAAGCATAGAGGACAGAAACCCAAATTCTATCTCTAAAGAGACCCATTTGTTAAAAATGCATTGGTCACTAACAAAGGAACCTTATGCTCTGAACGTGAGAGGGATGCTCAGCACGTGGGAGAAAGTGGAGTTGGTTTATTCTGAATGAACAATTCATATTTGCGATTCTGGTTCCTTCTCAGTCTATTCTGGCCTCATATCCTCTTCCGCAAAGGGAATGGGATAAGGCTCCAGAAAGGAGTATACTCTCTCAAGATTAAATATGTTATATTTGTTTCTTAAAATGTCTTATTTAGAAAAGTCCCAAAAGGGCTGGGGGATGGGCGGGTGGGGCTGGGAGCATTTAGTACACTACTAGGTTGCATACCTTTTCTACTTGTAGAGGAACTGGGTGGTGTCAAGCTTTGATTTGCCTTAGTTAATGAAAACACATTGTATGAAGAAGAGGAAGAGGAGGAAGGGCGGGAGAGGAGGGATGGAAGAGGAAGAGAAGAAGAAGAATGAGAATGAGATGAAGAATTTGCAAGAGAAAGTGAACCTGATATAAGGAACACAGCGGTGGTTGTTCAGGAGCTCCCACCTTGAGCAGGTGGGAGGGTGGAACTTTCAAGGCTATCCCTTGAGGGAGGCACCGAAGGGTGAGAACAGGGTCTGCGGTCCCCGCCCCCTCTGTTCTGCAGATAGTCTGATCCTTCTGGAGCAGAGGGGCCTGCAGGCAGCTTTGCAGGTTTCAGATGTGAGATCATCACAGGAAAGATGATGTGGAATGAACCAGAACTCTGACAAGCCGGCATTTCAGCAATTAAAAAGAAATTGCGTCTGAGCATAACTCCTGCTCAGTCTTTCAGGGTCTCACCTTTTATGATCTGTCCTTTCCTTATCAGGCTTACACTAGGAGGTCCCTGTATCTACAGAGAATTGACTCCTATTATATAGCTATTTAAAATTTTATATTATAATCCCTTTAAAATCCGTTTTCACACTCCTTGAGTGACCTGTGAACAAATCCTAATTACACATTTGATGCCTCTGAGATGGTTCTTCTCATCACCAAGCTAGAAGTCAACCAGCCTAAGAGGGAAGGACGCTGCAGGTGAAGACACTTGGAAGGCGAGGGGACAGTGCCAGCTGGTATCTCATCTGCCATTCACAGAATGAATCATGTGTGGTTCCCCAGCGCAAAGGAGATCCAAAGTTGTGTAGGTGCCAGCTACCCCACCGCTGCCCCTCCGTCATCCTCAATCCCCAGTGGGTTTTATAGAACATTCATGAGCCACTGCCACTCCTGAGCTGTCCCATCAGTAGCCTCCTGAGCGACATGAACCTCTGTGTTCCAGAAGCTCCACGAAAGGCTCTGATTCTCAGATCTGAGTAGGAACTACTGGTCTAAGCCCTGGTGGATGAGAATTTTGAAGCTGTTTGCCAATATCATTTTGTCGTATTTCCTGATCACATTACCATGGGCTAAAAGAAGCATTATACATGCAAACCTATAGATTTGTAGGCTCTTACAGATCAGTTCCATACATTAGTCAAATGACACAGAATACGCAGTTAGGGTGGCATGGGAGGGAACATGGACCGCACTCAGAGAGAGGGACAGGAGTATGCATTGAGTGGACTTGGGGCAGGTGAGTGTCATGGGCAAATCAGATAATATTAAATATATTAAAAATACATGGAATCTTATTAAGTAATAGCAATCAACAGAATTAGCGCAATCAGGCTCCAGCCTACGAAATTTATAAATATATGTGCTCATGGAAGCCATACAACAGCAACCCTATGGAGGGAGGCCCTGTTGTCATCTCGAACTTTTAAGAGACTAACCTGATGCATAAAGGAGTTGGAAAGCAAGTCCAAGTTCACACACCTAGTTAAGTGGTGTAACTGAGACCCAGGCAGGGTTTGCAATGTAAAAGAGCCCTTGCTTTTAACCTGGAAAACAAACTGCCTTTAGTGCCTAATTTGGAATCGAGGTAGAATTTGCCAATAAGCTAATAATTTAAAGGTGTTTCCCAAGGTTTGTATGAAACCATAGTAAGTAGTCAAGTGGAGGCCAATGCCCATCTTATGGGAATTCCTCCAACCCCAAATGAAAAGTCAAACCACTATTTCCATTGAGTGAAGATTCGGTCAGTGTGAATGACCTGCCAGCGCGCAGGGACTGGGCGCGTGGAACAGACACTGTCCCGGCTCCACGGAGGCTCCGGGACGCTGCCTGAGAAGTACAGCCTATAACACTCAGAACAGGCCCCAGAGAGCTTTCTGGACAGCCCTGATTTACAGAGAGGTACCATGTTTCCTAGGATCCTGGTCAGGAGGAAGCCGCCCAGCCTGTTTATGTTTATGTTTTCACGTGGCCATGGAAATAGGTGACCTCCAAGTCTCTGCCAACACACAGCTACGTGCTGCTCCAAATCTCTTGGAAACCCTTAGCCGACGTCATTTATTCATTCTGACTGCTAGCTTTCCCCCTCTGGCTCTGAGAAGGCCCCTGATTTGGGAGCTGCCTTCCGACCAGACAGATTTAGTTTATGGTCCTACAAGGTTAAGCATGATACATGTGTTTGGGGAAAATGGAGATGCGCATTAAGAAGAAACATTACTTTTTGATCCAGGCAGGAGAGCATACATAATCTCCTCTAAAGCCTGTGAAAGACTTCATTTTACACGTGAAATTGTGTGGAATTGCCCCGTACTGCACCGAACATGGTTTTTGAGAATAACCAGCCTCAAAACAAGCTGCCATGTGCTGCTGAGGGCCTCCAGCAACAAAGAATAAATTGTAAACAAATGTGATCTGTGTAAATTACAGGCAACAAACAACACGATCCTGTCGACACAGTACCTGTGTGGGACAGGGCCTAAATCTTACAATGGTATAGTGTTAAGAACGAGCTCAAAAAAGGGGGCCTGGTTCACATGAAAAAAAAATTCAAAGTGGGAGGGCCTGGCACAGCATAGTAATTTTTGAAATTGAGATGTATTTATGTTTTAATTGTATAGAAGGAGTTTTCTCATTCCCTGTGTATTGTAAGGCTCTCTTCACAGTCTGGTGTAAAAATCCGTGGCCAATGAGTAGGGGGCAACCACCCCCAAATTTTAAAGTGTGTTCACAAACTAAACCAAAGCGGATTCTTAGCTATTTGTGAATATATCTAAACGACCAAAAGTATCACTTTGAGACCTGTTTTTGCTCTGTGAAAGCATACAAAGCCTTGCTGAGAATTTTAAGGCAAAATTGGACTTGGTGATACAAGAACAGAAAATACGAGATTCACCCTGCCTAGTAGCACGGTTTAAAGTGCTCTGCTACTCAAGCATAATGAGTAAATCGCATATAAAAAATTTAGAAGGAAGGTCTCGTGCACATTATGAGGAAATTGTTGGCATCTTTTGATGGGTCATCTTACCCTTGTTATTAAATGACAGCAATCATTAAAATGCCAAACATATTTTGACAGAATTCACTTTATAAAATGTCAGCAAGTCTGTGTTTTTATTAGTTTGTTCCAAATCAATTTAGAAATTTCAATAGAATGCTTGTAAGTATTCCCCAAGCAATGTCCATTCCTGACTTTCTGCACAAAAAAATATTACAAATTAATCAGATTTTCAGATTTCTGCATAATGGCTTTGCACATTTATTGCTTAATCCTATTATAAAATGCTGTTATGATTGACACATCGCAGTGGAGATAGAAGTCAATTGAATAATGTGTAGCAGTCAATTTTATTTGTAGTTTAATGTGCTGAAATATTTTTTTCCACATTTCCATTATTTATAAGTCTGTCCCTTTGGAGAATATATAGAAGAATGTGTTTTAAATGAGCCAATAATACCTTCTTTAAAATTTATAAGCGTGACAGAAGCATATCTTTTTTTTCTTGGTCGTCCATGGCATGCCAGTAAACAGGGTTTGAATTGTCTTCCACTTGCTATTCATAGGACAAACATCAGGAAAGAGGATCTCGTTAAAGATGGCTTGGAATTGGACTGCAACCACCAAGAAAACAAAAGCTACAGAGTCAAACCCCTCAAAAACTGCAGCTGGCTCTATTTATTTATTTTTTATGTTTACCTCTTCCTCTGTTTATGGTTGCCGCCTCTACGCTCCCTGCCCCAGTCTGTCCTGGAACAAAGCACGCAAGCACACACACAGAAACTACACCGTTTCAGAAGATTTGCAAGACTTGCTGTTTGGGTGGGATTTCACTTCTTGTGCTTTGGCATCCGACGGGATTCCAGCACAGGAAGTAAGCTGTGCTCCTCACATAGCACAGTGGGGCTCCCCGGTGTGAGTGGGGGATTCCCACTGTTTCAGGGAGCGCCAGGGAAACTTGCTTTGGGAGATCCATATGCTTTCCAGGATATCATGTACAGTGACATGGAAAAAGGCTGTCTTTAGGAAAACAATTCCTAATATTTGGTGTCGACCCTGTGTATGGAGAAGAGGCTTAAGGGTATGGAGCCCTAGGAAGGGGTAATATAGATGTACTCGGTCATGTCTGAGATCATGCGTTCTCAGGCTTTGGGAAATTAGATTAGCTGTTGCCCGCCTGTGCATAAAGGATGCGACTTCCCACCCGCGCAGCGCGTTGGCATACACCGCACAAACTGATGGATCATGCAAGCCTATTAGGGCGACTGATGATGGTGTCATTTGTCCTGTCACAGCCTCCTCTGTGTCCCAGAATGACTGGCCATCCTGAATATTCGTTAACATAATTTATGCAGTTGACAAGTGATTTGAGCGCTGGAGCTATTGATAAAGCACTCCGGCGTGTCATCTGTACCTTAATGTTATGTGACATCACAGGAAAATGGGGTCATGGGCAGTTCCCTGGGCTGGATCTTATATTAAAGGGAGCACTTCTCTTTTGAATTCCAGGGGCCAGAGGAAACCCGGCTTTATCAGACCCAGGCACTCCTGACCAACACCAGGCCAGTCAGACCCACCCCCCTTTCCCGGTTGGGCCTCAGGTCAGTATCTCTCAACTGCTTTCCATTCGGCTGCATTTAAGCTGCTTTAACCATATAAATAACCAAATAAATAATAATGAGCTAAATCCAATCAACTCCAACAGAGCAAATATGGTGATAAATTTTTGCAGGGGAAACTGTATGACTGCATTATTTATTAAATATCATCAAGGAAAAAAAATGTTTGCAGAACTTCTCTTTTTTTAAAGGAAATGTTGGTTTTAATCATTTGGAAACTTTTTTTTTTTTTTTTACCCACTACCATTGTGCCGGTGGTTACCATGCAGTTTTCGAGAAAGTAAAACTTTAATGACTGGAGTGTGAAGAAAATTAAGTTATTTCAACCTTACTATAGCCATTTTTGAAATACAAGACGTGATTTAATATAAAAAAGTTAATGCAATTTTAATGCAAGTTCAGCTTATTGGGTTTGACAATACTGTACATCACATGCAGCTCTTGCATTAATAAAGAAATACATTCATTATTTTTTAAAGTCCAATATATGTTTTTTGCAGCCCGGTGTGGTTATATGGAGATGTAGAACACAATTACAAGAGTTGGGCTCTTTGCTGTTGTTTTACCTCTGGTATTTAGTGGGAAGCTTTTGGAGCACACTTGCTTTTTTGGGGAAAAGAAGTGGATACGTGAACCTGTCTCTCACTTTTGCTTCATTGCTTTTCCTGCAAATGAATCACTTTCAGCACTTTTAGGGCTCACCAATTCAAGACTCAAGTTTAGAGCTTGAGTTGGCCTTCACTTTTGTTCCAGTGTCCCTGTGTTCTCAAGTCCTAATGTCTGTCCCAGGGCATGGATGCTGTGGTCCTCAAGGACAGAAAGTGTGGGGAGGGGTCTGCTCATCCCTGGAAGCCCAGAGAGGGTTCTACTGGAAATCTCAGAAGCTGGCATCTTCCGGCTATGCCTTCTCTAATTTCATGCTTGTGACATTGTGTGTGTCTGTATGTGTGTGCATGTGCATGTGGATATGTGGGAACACACCAGGGGTGACAAACTCATGCCTCCACGTCAGATAAGTGCGTGACAGACCCAGACAGTGAGACGTCGTAGGCACTCTGACAAACTAGAGAGTGCATGCCCTGCTCTAACCCTGAGAATTCAATTTTAAAAAATACTACATGCCCAAACCCCCAGATCTGTGACCTGTGTGGTCTGAGAATCAGCCATCTGCCTCCGCTCTTATCACGATATCACTACAGTGATAGAACATCAGCGAGTTGAGGACCACTTTACACTTTTGTACTTACTCCTAAAAAATATAGTTTTTTGTGCTTTAATGTAACTTGATTATTTTTTCTAAAAGAGCAGCAATTACGTTGTGTGAATTTAATAGAGTCTAACAATACATTAAGAGCTAAACCTGTGTAGTCTGAGTGGTCTAAAACCAGGCTGCATGGGTGTCCCAGGACTTAATCAGAGGCTTCCCCAGAAGGAACTGTGAGCAACAGCCAAAGAGTGAGTTCAGCCCTCCTCCCCTCATCTTCAAATAGAGCAGGCCCAATTCTCTGAATCTGTTCCGTGTATTAAGAGGGCATAGGGAGAAAGGGGTGAACCATGGGCTCTGGAACAGCCTGCCTTAACATGAACCCCCCACACCCACCAGATACAGGACTTTGGGAAGTTACTAATCTCTCTGTATCTCATTGGTAGGCCAACTGCATAATACATACACAGCAATATAAGAATAGTGCCTGGCTAGAATTTACTGGGCTTTGTATTGTGCCTATATTTAATTACCTTTTATTTTCTAGAATCATGCTTCCTTAGAACAAAAAAGTTGAAACCGTTCAATAAGAGTTTTGTATTGAAAAGAAGAAAGAATGGACATGGCATTATGTCTCTCATGGTTCCCAAAAGGGTGCTATGCAAGTTCTGGATTGAGAACTGTAAGACCAATGACCCTTCCAGTCATTTGGTTTGGCCTGGCCAGGGCCGGAATCCCTCCTATGTCACCCTGGTGAAGAGCCTACATCCATGCTCATATATATCTAGTGCCCAAAGCGCACACCACCAATGAGGCTGCCTTTCTATCTCAAACAATGGCTATTGGATAAACATTGGACACAGACCTGTGTTTCTAACGTTGCATGAACTGAGCAAAGAACAGTAAAATAGCAAGAGACAGCATTAAAAGGCTTTCTGACTTATCCACCTCAAGTATTTTTGGTTTTCTCTAGTTTTTTTCAGAACTCTTAATATACATACACAATTTTAGCATTTTAATGATTTTGTTATCATTGCTTAATGATTATCCAGTCTATTTCATGTATTCTCATATTATAAACATTTCCTATTTTTCTAAAGAAGTGTCAAAATAATGATCCACTTTAAGGACTGCATAATATCTTATTGGGTTTAATACTATAACAAAATATTTTTCAACATTTATATATTTTTACATGTAATGCATATTTTCATGCATTTATCTTTTGTCTTTTTGAATGATATCTTCAGGCTATATCCCAGGAGTATATTCTGAGTCAAAAGAGGTTGAATATTTCTGCAGCTCTTGATATAGATTTCCAAATTGCCTTCCAAAAGACTTCATGATTGTGTATACATCCTAAATCCACATAATGATGTCACTAGAGACCTACCAGCATGCTGTAAACCTTTTACTTTATTTTTGCTAAGTTAATAAATAAAAACATTATTTTACTGCTACTTGGATCACCACCACCCCCCCCACCCCCCAATCCTCTGATGCCAATGAGTTCTTTCTGGAACAGCACAGAACAAATTAGCAAAGAATTTCAAATATGTAAGGTTAAGATCAAACGGAAATTCATTGGAAGAATAACATAAGTGTAAGGGTATTACTTTTAAAGGTATCTGAGCTCCTCAAAAGAAATCCAAAGCAAATGAAATTTTCCAAAGATGTAAATGAAATGGGATTTCCATTTTTTTCCTACTGGTTCATTCTGGAATAGAGCATGTTTATTTGCTACTTGTTCAGGAAACTTCTGACCCTGCTAGAAGACCTAGGGCCCTAGAAGAAAATGCTCTGAAAGGCCATGTCTTGGTTCCACTGGAAAGTGAGCTGGGATTATCTGTTTCCTTGTAGCCACTTCTGACAGCACAACAGTTGGCCTCCGCTGTCGCTGGCGTGATGCCGGGGGGCACACCGGCCCTCAACCAGCCCATCCTGATCCCCTTCAACATGGCTGGACAGCTAGGAGGACAACAAGGACTGGTCCTCACACTGCCTACCGCGAATCTCACCAACATCCAAGGGCTGGTAGCAGCAGCTGCAGCTGGAGGCATTATGACTCTACCATTGCAAAATCTACAAGGTAACCAACCCATTGTCTCCATGGGCCACAAAGGGCTCTATCCCCTGGCCAGTGTTCTCTGAAGTGCTCAGATGCCCCCATTGGTGAATGTGGTATTGAGCAGCTCCCACTATCAGAGAGATGGAAGGCTCGTGTAGGTAGCAAAGTTTCAAGTTGTCTGTGAATCCCAGGCTCACTCAAACCATGGACTTTATCAGTTCTTGTTTCCTAGCATTGATTTGAGACCATTCAGGTCTTCTGGAGGCACTCGTGAGCAATCATTGCTTAGTTTTTTTCATCAAAAACCTGGATGTAAAATTATTGTGTTTTATTTAAGGACATGAGTTATGATCCCATGAGTTTTTCAGTTTAGCCATCTGCAAAGAAAGGTTATACATGTTTTGTTTGAGTGGGAAGTGGTTGGATCATCTCCAATACAAGATGGCGTTTGGAAGTCTTATTTTGGTTATTGTGTTCTTATTAGGCATTTTTAGTTATAATTATTAAACAGAAATTGTATTATTTGAGATCATACTGTGTAATGAGAAAAACAGACTCATATATTGAGCCTTTATAATTACATGGGCCTATAACAAGAGCTGGACACATTTTATGCTGGAAAGAGTTCTTTCAGTACTACAAAGGTTTTCACTTTTCTATGAAAGATTTGCTAACACTATTTGATAAAATGATTTACATAAGACTCTGCCAAAGGAATAATTTTATGGTGAAAAATGGCCTGAATATGATACAATTAAGATGGCCAACAAAGAGAAAATGAATTTGTTGTGATCTGCTCAAAGGTGTTTGTTTTCCCCATTGATATGAATGTTAGCAATTAGAAAGAATTTTTATTTTTTAATTAGAGTTCAATTAAGTTATCAGGAGGAACAATTTAAAGTACTTTCTGTCAAATGGTCAAATGTGGTCAAATGTCAGGGCTACTTATGGCCAGAGCATCAGCCCATAGATTAAGAAGTAGACCATGTAAGAACTGATTAACTCTTGACCGAAACTTTTTTACACACCATATGTCCTAATATCCCACCTAGTGTTGCCACTTCCTGAGTTTCCCTTTAATGTTTAAAACAAAGTCTCTCTCATACCATTAAATTGTGCCAAGAAACCTGCCATTCATAAATTATGCATGCCCAGGACACACTAATGCACAAACTTTACTTGTTTCAAATTTGAGAGTGCCTGGGAGTCAGGATCTCAAGATTAAGCAAATAAGGCAGGAATAAACAAGGTGAAAGCAGAAGCAACAAAGTGTAAGGAGAGGCTTTCTAATGTAGGTGGATGATGAAATCTTAATGAAGAAATGGGCATTATCAAAATGCAACCTTCCATTTGCAACATTTGCGCTTATGGGAATATTGAATATTATAAATAAACATAAGCTCACAAAGTTCCTAGGTCATGAATTAATCTTGCTCAGCTAAAATAGATGCCAAAGTCAGAGTCCAAAAAATCAGGCTTGTCGTATCTTTATTATGGTTTGGTATTTTAAGGATTTTAGTCCCAGGTTATTTTAATGGCTCAAAATTAGTGACTGTGAACCAATGAGGAATGTGGACTTCCATCAAATTTTCTCTCTCTAAGTATCAAATTTCGGATTAGTTTATGGTTGGGAATTTGGTTCTTTTTGGCACCTTTGGTTTCAGAAAATAAATCCTAAGATTTGTATCCTGAGTAAGTAGGTTCAATAAAGGTGTTGACTCTTTTTATCTCTTGGTGCTTCTTACACGATTTTCTTAATGGCTTCATCTTCAGAAGTGTATTGATTAGAGTTGATGGTCAAGCACTGTCTACTGCACCAACATAAGGAGCATGTCTCCCTTTGTCATCTTGGTGATATTGGAGGGCAGGTGATGAGGTCCTTAAAATAAAACACTCCCGGTTGCAAGTCAGCCTGTATAAGAAAACCTTCCTCATCAGTCTCATTCTTCTTCCAACAATTTTTTTCTTCAATAACTTTGTGAATGAATCCCAGTTCCTGAGTCACTGTTAAGATCCAGGAAAGTTCCCCTGAAGTTCCCTTGGGCTTTTCTCTTCCTTTCATATCTTCCCACATGATTTCTTTATTACCCAACCTCCCTAGTTTAAGAAGTAACCAACCATCTTGCTTTGCTAGTGACTGGGGGTTTTCTGGGGACATGTGGCTTTCATGGTTGGAACCAGGAAAGTCCCAGACAAACTAAAAGTAGTTAGTCACCCTGTCAGATGTCCAGGGACAGTAACAATGATGATCAGGCAAATGTCTCGAATCTCCACAGTGCCCAAGATGAGTGTCTACTGCCTGAAGGGCAATGCCAGTTGGTCACCTTGTCAGCCAGCATCTGACTCAAGGATGATCTCACCACCTTTAGGGAACCTACTGCAGCCCTCAACAATCCGTAGGCAGTGTCTATGGCTTGTATGGGTTTCCAGGTTATATCCCAGAAGGTGATGGGACTCTAGGGATGGTGGGTGGTTGTCTGGCAGGCAGACAGTCATCTGCACGGGTCCTGGTAGACTTAAAAACTTAGCCGACTAGACATAATCCAGTCTCATCCTCTTTTGAGGGTGGCAATCTTGTACATGGGCTACAATACCCCAGAAGGAGTATTTGTGTAGTCAATGGGGTAGAATGTTCCACACACACCCCGCCAGCCCACCCTAGAATAGTGACTTCCAAGGCTTTTAAGAGTCTTTTGAAACTACCAGTAAGTCTGCCCAACACTAACAGATACCACACCGTCTTGGTTGGTTTTATAAAACAGATGTGATCCGTCAGTGTGAGGGAGAAGGATTTAAGTATTAAACCCCTGGTCTGAAGTAGAACCTGTTTCCATACGATGTGCTTAGCTTTGGATGGTTCCCCCTTTCCTCATTGTGAAACATTAAGGTGTATTCACGAAATAAGTCTGCCAGCTGGAATTATCTCTGACTCTCCTCCAGCCTTCCTGCCCAGCCCTTCAGCCTGTCATTCTTCTAGATCAGAAGCTACAAATTTGCTAAGAAAGAAAAATACTGACATCAGTTTCTTAATGGTTTGGAATTCAGGGATAAGTTTTCCAGCATCTTCTTTACTAAAGGGATTAAGAGCTGGTTCACTTACATTCACTATCAAGTGACATGGAATTACTCTCAGGCCCTCAGAGGCCATGATTCATGCATGTATTTTAATGAGCACTAATGACATGGTGTTACACTGAGCGGCTTTTCTCCATTCAGGCAGCAGGGGTCTTATCACTGTGTCCTCCTCTGAGCATCTTTCCTGGACCTGCAGCATCAGCTCACATAGGAGCTTGTTAGAAATGCAAACTCTCAGGCCCCACTCCAGCCACACTGAACAGAACCTGCATTCCTAAAAGATTCCCAGGAGATTCCTATGACCACTAAAATTTTAAAAAGGCTGGTCTAGAGAGCTTTTCCAAAATTCATTTGGCAGCTCCCCTACTATCTCCAGCAGCCTCCCCAAACTCTGAGCACCCTTGGGGGATGGGGAGCCATGTGACTGTGGTAAGTGCCCTTGTTAATTTTCCTGCTCTAACTCCCCAAACCAGGTCTCTAATGAGAATAATAACTGAAAGGAATAACTTACTTGAGAATTAACTTATTGCTTCTGTTAGGGCATTCACATCCCCAAGACCAAGAGGCATTCTCTTGCACAATGGAAGCATTATTAAAGCCTTTGCTCTGAGATTTTATCCAGCAAAAGCTTCAAATTGATGAAAAAGAGAACCATGTTGTCCTGCAGAAAACCCATTTGCATAGTCTGGGGATTGTTTTCCCTTTCTCCTTGGATCCTTCCATGCAGGAAAGAGAGTGCTCCACCGTCATCAATGAGGGTGTCTTCTTGTAAGGAAACAACCAGGAATAAGGAGTTAGAAATCTTACAGCAACCCAGGAACACCCTATAGCCTAGCCTCAGGGGCCCTGGAAATGAGGTTTAGGGATTAGAGACTCCAGTGAACCACCAAGCTGTGGGCTGTATCATTCTCCCCTCTGAGCAGAAAGGCACATGCCCCACTTCTAACCTGTCTCCTCTCTTCCCCTGTTCCTCCTTATGACTCTTCTCTACTGTGTTGGTTGACTTTTGGCTAGCCCCTAATTGCAGTTCACTCACATTCCTTTCTGTCTCCTTGGAGTACAGGCATCTTCCCAACTCATGTACCTCTTAGGAACATTCCACTGCTACCTCTGACTCTACCATCTCTATTTTTATCCCCGTTCCCATATCTGTCAAAAACTCAAACTCCCCAAAATTCCAATTCCTGAGGGGCTGAGACTTTGCATTCTCGGCTACCTTGTAGATCAGTGGCCAGACTAGAGATTGATTGCCCCATGCAGAAGTATGCATTCCTGTCCAGTCAGCTATACTGTGGGTGGAGGAGGGAGCCAGGATGACATGGGATGGAACATGCACAACATGCTTAAGAGACACACTAGGGCCTCCTTCATCAGTAAAAGGGGTATCAGGGGAGGCAGGCAGGCTGTGTACTGGCCTGTCCACTATACAGACCAGCAGGCCCTCCTATGGGCATGGACAGAGATGGAGACAAACTCAGAGATGCCAAGGGTGGGGTCTAGGTTCTGAATATTTTAGGGGAAGTCTGTGGAAGTTCTGGCTGGGATTCAAGCCCAGAAGTGCTCTTAACTCAGATAAGATCTAGAAATGACTCCTCAACACTCCATGTCCCTACTTGAGCTACAGTTTTGCATTCTCTCCACTCTTAGCTTGGAGAACCCCTGCCCCCTTCCAAACACCTTCCACCATCACTCTTCTGGGTCCTTCCATTCTTGTGTCCCTTATCTGTCCCATGCTCACAGAGATTTGGTCTCAGGTGGCTGTCAGCAAACCCATATCTATGAGATGAGACTAACAATGACCCTGAAGCTCAAAGAAGGAAAATGACTAAGGGCGCTCTGTCACATACTTTATAAACTCCTTTAAAAGTCTGTCTTCCATTTATATATTATTTCAAAACACAGATAGCTTCTATGAAAAATATAATTTGCATTTGTCCTAGTGTGGGAACTAGATTGTTATTTAATGTGGCAAAATGGAGTCCCCACTATGGAACTCACGCAAATGGTTTGTGTTTTTTGCTTTCTTTAGATTTAGGTAGACCATATAGACAAATAGAGCCTCAAAACAAGTGACAACAAGCAGCAAAGGGGGTAATGGGACAGCAGAGGTGGGTCTATGTATAGGACGGATGATTCAAGCGAGTGACTCCTTCTCATTGCCCAGGCTGAGAGATAACCCACTAATCGCTGTGGGCCACATAAATGGAGAATATAAATGTGCTACGTAGGAGATTTATATCAAAGTATGAACATTCCAGTTCAGTCAAACATAACATTTAAATTAATGACCAAAAATACATTAGAGAGTGCTGCTTAACCTGAACATGGAAAAGCAATTAGGTTCAAGGCAAGTTGACAAATCAAGGCCAGGGGTAGTTTCCCTGCCCCAGTTTCCTCTCACTCTCCAAATTAAAGTCTGTACATGGTAAAGTATGTGGGAATATCTTGAGTTTCAGGAATTTCATGTGCGAGTCACATCGCATTTCCTTTTTGTGTTTTGTTGGTATTTTTTTTTAATTGAGGCATCATTCACATACAATAAAACGCATAGATCTTAGGTGCACAGCTCAGTGGGTCTTGATAATTGTGCACACTTACACCACCGCTGTCCACCACGGTCAATACTGAAAACATGGGTAGCCCTGGTGGCGCAGCGGTTTAGCGCCGCCTGCAGCCCAGGGTGTGATCCTGGAGACCCAGGATCGGGTCCCACATTGGGCTCCCTGCATGGAGCCTGCTTCTCCCTCTGCCTGTGTCTCTGCCTCTCTCTCGCTCTCTCTGAATGAATAAATAAATAAATCTTTTTTAAAAAATACTGAAAACATTTCATTTTCCCCAAAAGGTTCCTTTGGATCCCTCTGTAGTCAGTCCCATCCCTCCAGCCAGGCAACCCTGATCTGCTTTCTATCACCAGTGATTGGTTCTATTTGTTCTAGAACGTCATATAAATGGATTTCTACAGTATGTACGCTTTTGTGTCTGGCTTTTTTCCCCTCAGCGTCATGTTTTTGAGATTCATTCATGTCATTGGGTCTGTCAGTGGTTCCTTTCTTTTTATTTCCTAGCTGTGTTCCATTGTAAGGATATGGCACAATTTGTTTGTCCACAGCCAGTTTGATGCCTTAGCAAGCAGACTTGGTGAAGATCCCCTCCCCTGTAGGTAGGGAGAGGCTCCTCCATTGGACATCATCCCTTGGGAAGAACCCTGGCCATGGGTCTCCTTGGCCCTTCACTCTACCCCTGGAAGATTCTTCCCTGTGCTTTATCTTTCTTGGCTACACCTGAAGAGAAGGTTGAGAAATATGCCTTTATTTGAGCACTTCCTGAGTTCATGTATGGCTCATGGAAACTCTAGGGGCCAGAGAGGTTGCTTAAAGTTTCCAATAGTTAAAAGATTTGTGGCTTCCTTGGGACTGTGGTTCTCTCAAAAGCCGAGAAGCTTCTGATCTTTTTGGGTTTGCTCAGCTCCAGATGTCATGTTTTTTTCCAAGGCATACATCTTCAGTCTAATTTATTTTTTCCTTTTTCACTCCCATGGTTCTCTTTTTCAATCCAGTGGGACTTGGGATGCCAGCACTCTGACCTCCTTGGTGTTCTCTAAACATGTATCTACCCAAGGGCCTTTACACAGGACATTTCCTCTGCCTGAAGGACTCTTTCCCCAGAAAACATCAGCCTACTTCCTTCCCCCTCACTGCTCCCCAACACTCCTGTTCCCCCAACCTTCTTTCTTTGACTTCCTTTGTCCCTAACAGTTACTACCTTCTACATAGCCTTAAAAATTTCAGAAATTATTGAGACTTTTTGTCTTTCTTCTCTATAAGCACTTGGGGTCATGCTAACTGCAACCACACTGGGCAGTGATGGTAGCACTGCAATGCCTGGCCCTGGTGCTCTAGAGGACAAGATCTGTGCATAATGTGCTTATAATATGTCCTGCCCATGGATGGACCTGGAGGGTATTATGCTAAGTGAAATAAGTCAATCGGAAAAGGACAAACATTATATGGTCTCATTGATTTGGGGAATATAAAAATTAGTGAAAGGGAATAAAGGGAAAAGAGAGAAAATGAGTGAAAATATCAGTGAGGGTGACAAAACATGAGAGACACTTAACTCTGGGAAATGAACAAGGGGTAGTGGTAGGGGAGGTGGGCGGGGGGTTGGTGTGACTGGGTGATGGGCACTGAGGGGACACTTGGTGGGATGAGCACTGGGTGTTATGCTATATGTTGGAAAATTGAACTCAATAAAAAAATAAATTAAAAAAAGAAACTAATATACCATGTGATGGAATACTACTCAGCAATAAAAATTAACATTTTAACATTTTTTTCCAAAAAATAAAAAATAATACGTCCTGCCCTCAGAATATAAGCCCTACAGTAGGCATTTTTGTTTGGCTCAGTGATGTGGACCAAGAACTAGAACAGTGCTTGGCTCATAATAATTGCTCAAGAATGGGTGCATCAAGGATGGATGGATGGATAGATGGATGGATTTTAAAGTGGGAGTCAGCCAAGTGAAGGGAAGTAAAGAGAACATTCAGTGTAGAGGAGAAAGCATGAGATCATGGAGTCTAGAGTCCTCTGAACAGTTTGAATGTTGTTCAAGGGAAGGTTAGGAGACTGAAGTGGCAGGAAACCAGACCAGAGGAGTAGGAAGGGATGTTGCTGGAGGGCCTTGTATGCCTTGCCCTTGCATGCTGAGTGTCCATCACAGGACCCAATGTGTTAGAGATGAGCAAACTTAAAGACAATGCAATTATGCTATATTTTCATAGATGTTATGTTTGCATTTATATGTTGTGCCTGTGTAACTCCAAAGACTTAAAGCAGCTTAATGTAAGAAGCATGAAAGACCAAACACTGTTTATTAGAAAAAGAAGAAACCTAGATGGAGGTTTGAAACAATGGGACAAGTCAAAGGGGAGACACATTACGTTACCATACTTTTAATTGTCGGACAGTAAACAGCTTAACAAGAAACAGCCTTATTTATTTTTGTTTTTGCTTTTGGCTAATTTTATTCATTTACCCAACACATAATGACTGAGCTTTTGTAGCATTTGAGGTCATGATCTCAATTTGGCATATAGCAGTGACTGAAGCACTGAAGGTGCTTCTGTGCTCATGCAGGACATGTATGAGATGAGCCAGATGCAGGGTGGCAGGGATGGGGACATGATGTATTTTACACAGAGTCATCACTGTCAGTCTTTCCACTGGACAGAGACCCAAAGGACATGAGTGACAAAGCCACACAATATCTGGAGGAAGAGTATCCCAGGTTAAAGTTGGAGGTGCTAAGAAAAGCTATCACACAGATTCCCAATGAAGAAATATTGAACTGCTTGATGACAGGACACTGGTTATCTCTGAGCTTTCCTAGGTTATATCGTAGTAACAAACAAGCACAAGATCTCAGCGAGGTACAACAAAGGTTTATGTCTTTGTTTCCTAATATGTGTTGTGTTGGCTGCAGTGAGCAGTGGCCCTGCTATACATGTTCATTCTAGGATCAGGCTAAAGGGGGGTCCTCTTTCTGGGATAGGCCTTTCTCATCACAAAGGAAAGAAGGATTTGCAGAACTGCAATGCTGTTCAAAGCTTTGGCTCACAAGTGGCTCATATCACTTCCACTCAGGTTCTGGGCAAGCTTGCTGCCAATGGGAATGAGGATACACTCCTAAGGGAGGGCATTTCTCAGGCACATAATTAGAATTGGTATTATAAGGCTCTACATTGTCCAACTGAAGATACTCTGCATAAACATTTGATTTAGGTCCCCTCTCAGATTCCTTCCAACACTGAGATTCTACGATTCCATTAGGAGAACCCATTAGGTAGCACGGGCTATCCACGTGGCTCCTCCGAACGCAACACATTAACAATTTCTGAAAGTAGTAGCGTTCAAGTGATAAATATAAAAATAGATTACAAATATATGGAAAAATTGGGGGCTTTTAAAAAATAGCACATGAACAGATATAAAAGTATGACTGCATTTATGTAACATCAGGAAAATGCAGAATTATGGGGACAGAAAGAGATCAGTGGTGACCAGGGGTGGGAGCTGGGAAGAGTTGACTATAACCCAGTGCCCGGGAGTTTGGAAGACTGATGTTACAGTTCTCTTGTCTTGATCATGGTGGTGGTAACATGAATCCATGTGTTTGTCAAACTTATAAAACTGGGGACGCCTGGGTGGCTCAGTGGTTGACCATCTGCCTTCGGTTCAGGGCGTGACCCCGGGGTCCTGGGATCGAGTTCCGCGTCGGGCTCCCTGCATGGAGCCTGCTTCTCCTTCTGCCAATGTCTCTGCCTCTCTCTGTGTCTCTCATGAATAAATAAGTAAAAAAACTTTTTAAAAAGTATGAAACTGGATGTTAGAAAGGGTGAATTTTACTGTATGTAAAATGTATCTCAATTTTTTTTAAAAGGGAAGCAGGTGGTGTGGTGCTCATAAATTACCAATAAAATACCAACTTATGTTAAAACATAAAAAAGAAAATGTGAGTACAAAACTGTCAATGAAATAAAAGCTAAGGAAAGCTGAGAGATTCAGGTTCTCCCATTTAAGAAAGTGTTAATGGCTCTATTTCTCAGATGCACAAGCAAACTAAAATAATAAAGATTTCACATGCACACAATTTGATCCCAGCTGTTTGAAAGAAACTACCGCCCCACCCCCCCGCCACACACACACACGCACAAACCCCGCAGAGAGAGGAAAAGAGAAATACAATATATAACAAAGGATTACTGGTAGACCCTAGACAGTAAGAAATTATGGGTGATGGCTTTCCTTCTTAAAATTTCTTCATTAATAAGTGTTATTCCAAAATCGGAATACTTTGTATTCATTCAGGTTAAAAGTCATATCCAAAGCCTCATTATTAGCATTGACAAGGTGAAGTCTATAGGTCTGCTGTCTTGACCTTCTAACCACCTTTTTAAAAAAAGCATCCCTCAACTCAAAGTGGATTAATTCTCAAATTAACAATACAACCACAAAGCAACTCTATGCATTCATTATGTATGAGCCATCTTTAATACCAGTAAAATTGCCTTTAAATGTGCCTGATTTTATTGATCAAAGGAGAATTTATTGTCAGGGAGTGGGTGAGGGGTTGAAACGTGTGCTGAGCATTCTGGTATCATTCTTGAGGAAGAAAACAGTAGGTGGCCATGTGTGCTGCTTTTCCTAATGAATTACTCTTGCGCTATTCTAGTGATGCCCGCACTCAGAAAGTTGCATCCCCAGGGGCATCATGGACATGAGAGAGAAGGCCTAATACCACTCACAGAAAGGGCAATGCAGCACCTGCCGCAGAAACAAGAAGAATGGACTGTGGCTTTTAGGATGCAATGATTTCTCAGCCTCTGATAGGTGGCTTGCTGTCACAAAGTCCAATATTAAAAATACCTAGTGCATAAATTCATATTTGCAGTGTTATTCAGGGGAGCCCCACATGACACACCATACAATAATACCAAATCCACCATAAAGAAGTTATGAAAGTTGTTGCGTGTGTCTTACTCCTGCAGTTTTTCAAACCTCCGTATCTCCGAGGCTTCAGACTTTTTATTTAAAATACCTGGAGAGCCTGTTCTGCAGTACATTATCCTTGAAGCAGGCGTCACTGAGGCACTGGGGTATGGATTAAACTGGAAGCACATGAATGAGGAGTATGACTAGTATACTGTGTATTTAAGAGATACTGTCAATGGAATAAAGCATTGTCAAAGGATAATGGTTTCCAGCTGCCACATAAATGTCAAAGCAAAGCCAAAGCATTTATTTTCAAAGCAAAAGGCAGAGAAGTAATGTGATCCCCAGTTTGTACATAATAAGGCTGTAAATCCATCAGGGCTCTTGATGGTATGCAGCGATGTGTCTACACTAGCATGTGCAAACTGGATTGTATTCCAAGGCAAGCCATCAGAGCTCTTTTCCAACATGGCTGTCCCTGGAATGGCACTGAACACAGACAAAGGAAAAGACTGTGCTCCAAACGCTTCTCAGTCTCACTCCATTACCAAGGATGAGAGGGAACTGGGATTATGGGTTCAGATTTCCTCTGGAACCAAAATAAAGAAGTCTACTGCGTGTCTGAGGGAAGTGGAAAGGGAGCAGGGAGGGGCGGTGTTGAAAATAAGGTGATGGGAGTTGGTCCCCATTCCCCTCTGCCCACCCTTCAGAGAATGAAGAAGTAAGGCTCGCCAAGCAAGCCCTGTCTTCTCTTATGTGTGTGATTCTTGCAGGGCAGATTTCCAGTGAGAGGTCACAGCTATTATTTCTCAGCCCCTCCAGGGAAAAGCTAAACCTCATTTCCTGCCCTGAGCTGTGCAGAGATTGATTGATCGATCTCACAAACACTCCCTAAGCATCTACTCTTTGCCAGGCACTGTGGTAGGCACTCCAGTCTAGAGTAAGAAAGAGGCTACTGTAGTCATCCAGGGGAGAAAGGGTCCTGGTGGTGGTGATGAAAAGCAGAGGACTGATTTAGGAAACATTAACGAGGTGCATTTGGTAAGACTTGGTGATGGATTGAATGTAGAAGGATAAGAGAAAAGAGAGGGAGATGGTTAGTTTAGTTGGACACGTAAGTTCATTTCCTGTGGAAACTGTAAATGGAGAAACCAGTAGCTAGTTGGAGGTACACAGATCTAAAGCTCAGAATGGGGGACACCTGGGTGGCTCAGTGGTTGAGCATCTGCCTTTGGCTCAGGACATGATCCTGGGGTCCTGGGATCGAGTCCTGCATCAGGCTCCCTATGGGGAGCCTGCTTCTCCCTCTGCCTGTGTCTCTGCCTCTCACTCTGTGTCTCTCATGAATAAATACATAAATAATCTTTAAAATAATAAAAAATAAATAAAGCTCAGAATGGGATTGACCTGGAGAGCATATTGTAGAAGCCATCAACGTATGTGACTAAAGCCAGGGAAGGAAGAAATTTCTGAGGAAGAAGAGTTTAGGGAAGGAATGCAGTTCAAGCCGTTGGAAGAGCAAGATGTAGGCACAGCAGAGATGGAGGGAGAGCTCCCAACATGCATGATTGTTCTGTACCAGCTTAGCCTGGGGCTTCTGCGATTCTTCGTGTTTAGATTCTTCCATTGGACATAATCTACACATTCACATTGGAGACTTTTGGTTATTGCTTACCCCTTACATAGCCAGAGTGCCACGAGAAGGAGCCAACAAATTGTATCTGCCAGTGTGCTCTTTATCTTCTGAAGACATGCCAAGTTTCCGTGTATAAAGAATCTATTTTAAGAGCGTGTACATAAAAGCTTCAACAGTGTTGCTCTTTTGCTGAAAAAGTAACTCCATTGATTTAAATCTATTATTTAAAAACGTAGTTGTAGTCTTAAAATCTCAAAATGAAAATGTTTGAGTCTTTTATCCCCCTGCCATTCTTCTTTTTAATGCACTTTGGGTCATGCCCACTGTAGTCAGGCAGGGTAGGGGAAGCAGCATGTTGTGCTTGGCCCTGGTGCTGGGGTATGGCTAGAAGAGGAGATCTGTGCCTGGGAAAAACTGTAGTTTAGATAATAGAATTTTATTTTTTGGAAATTGTTTATCTGGGGGAAATCATGTCTTGTTGCTAGCGAGATTAGCCTCCGAATGTCTTTTGGTTCCATGTTACCGTTTCCTTTGGTTTAGCGTCATCATCTCCCCAATTATATTAATCAACCATGCTCACCAAATTTCTAGCCAAAACTTAAAGAAAAAAAAGCAAAACAAAAAACCTTAGTACATTTGCCATTTGTCACCAGATCAGAATTAGCACAAATACGCAGGCCCATTAAAACATTCTTATGCATCTCGGTTCCCCTGTGTGCCATTATTTTAGAAATTCTTAGCACAACATATATATACTCAACATTTGACATAAGATAATTTGAGTTTGCTGTGTTTGGAAAATAACTCACATGGGAGAAAGTTGCATTAAATAAATAATAGAGATAAAATTTATACTTCTATATATTTCAAAGCTAATGTCGCTAACTTACAATGGAATGGTAACATGAAGACACAGTGCTATAATTTGATTGATTTGTTTTGACAGCAGCCAAATAATTGAGAGTGAAAGGTGTCAGCACAGATGAAATATTGTATAAGCCACGTTCAAAAGGCAGCCCTCGCAGCAGCAGCAACTAGAGTTTTATTTCCTTTGATTCCGTACTGGTACTCACCTCCAGTTTATTATGAAACCATGAAAGGTGCACGACTTCTCCAACTAGGGAGACTTTTATGGAGAGGATAGAAATAGAAGTTTGTCAAGTAGTCGAACAATGGATATAGACAAAAGGATGGAAAATGCTAGAGCGTGCCGAGCTGAATGCTATCAGCCTGTCCCTTTCTTTTGCAAGGTGCTGCTCTCCTGCGTCTTGCCTCATTTTGAAGAGATGCGGAGTCAGAGCAAATATTAGATCCTATTTTCCCGCCCCTTGATAGGAGATGGAAAAAAGAGAGGTGTGCTTGGCACCATTTCTGGGACCAGATTGGGGGGGAGGGGCGCTTACCCAACTGAAAAACTCTCACGCCTGGTTGATAATAAGATTCGAGGTGCTTGGTGAATATAGAAGCTGAATGGTCAAGAGACGCTTGATCGGGAGAAAGTCTTGGCCCAGAGGCAACTGTTGGACACAGTTAACAGAGTAAGCTGGGGGTCCTCTGGCCTGGTTTAAATCCAGCCCTACAGCTTGCTAGTCCTTTGACCTGGGCAGGGTGCTCCGATCTCTGAGACCCACTTTCCTCAGGTATTTTACAGTGTTGTTTAAGGATTCAATGTGATGGTACCAACCACTGTATGTTCAACGCTTTTTCCTATATGTACATACCTATGGTGAAGTCTGATTTGCAAATTAGGCACCATAAGGGATCAGCAGCAATAGTAATATAAAACACAGCAATGATAACAATATATTGTGTTGTAATAAAAATTGTGTGAATGTGGTCTCTCTCTCTCATGATATCTCATCGTACCGTGCTTGTCTTTCTTGTGCTGACGTGAGATGTGAAAATACTATGTGATGGATGAGATAAAGTGAGATGAATGATGTAGGCCCCATAACGTAGTATCAGACCACTGACCATTGACTATTGAACTTGTGACGTCATGTCAGAAGAAGGATCATCTGCTTCCAGACTGTGGCTGATTGTGGGTAACAGAAACTATGGAAAGCAAAACCACAAACAAAAATACTTTTATTACCCACAGTTGCAAAGTCCAAGATGATAGCTGTGAACCACATGTGGCTATGGGGCCTCTGAAACGTGGCTAGTCCAAATGGCCACACACTATAGATGTAAAATCCACACAGTTGCAAGTATCGTGTCAGTGTTTTTATCTTGGTAAAATGTTGAGAAAATATTTTGGATACATTAGGTCAAATAGAATATATTATGAAAATTAATTTCACTTGTTCCTTTTTATTTTTTTAAATATGGATACTAGGAAATTTTAAATGATGTATGTGGCTCACATTATGGCTTGCATTGTATTTCTATTAGATAGCATGGGCCCAGTCTGGAGAAGCACCCCACATCCCATATACATGTGGCACTAACTAAAAGTTGTGTCCATTTAAAATGAAAATAATTAGCATACACTTAAGTTTTGGACCCTAAAGCAGAAAAATCACAAGAGATCTGATTTGGTGACAAAAATAAAGATAAATTTTGTAGGTTTTCTGCTGTAGTTTAGGAACTGCTTGGGATTTTTATTTGTATATATATAAAGGATATAGGGGCACTTGGTGGCTCAGTGGTTGAGCATCGGCCTTCGGCTCAGGGCATGATCCTGTGTGGGATCGAGTCCCCAGATCAGGCTCCCTTTGGGGAGCCTGTTTCTCCCTCTGCCTATGTTTCTGCCTCTCTCTGTGTGTCTCTCATGAATAAACAAATAAAATCTTTTTTTAAAAAAAGATATAATTTTTGTAACAACTTCCAGTGATCAGAATCTAAAATTCTTTCTTTTTAAAAAATTATTATACTTTGTACTTTGAAATACAGAGAAAAATATATATATACACAATAAAATGATCTAGAATTAACAACTATTAACATTTTGCCACCTTTGCTTGAAATCTTTTATCTTAAAAAACAAAATATTTTAAATAATGCTAAAATCCTCCTCTTCCTCCCCCTAGTCATTCCAGAGCATTACCCCTCCTAGAAATAACCACTACTCTGCCAGTGCATGTAATGTTTATAAATTTACTAAATATATGTGGTTTTATATATATATTTTGTATGCATATGTACATGAAATATACAGTATAGAGTTTACTATAAATATATAGTAGTATTCTGGTTGTGTTAAGATTTTACATAATGGTAGCATACTCTAGATATATTTTTGTATCTTGCCTCTTTCTTTCAACACTTTGCTTTTGATGTTTGTCCATGTTGATACATGTAAATAGTAATTATTAGAATTTAGGGGATCCCTGGGCGGCTCAGTGATTTGGGCCTGCCTTTGGCCCAGAGCGCAATCCCGGAGTCCCGGAATTGAGTCCCTCATCGGGCTCCCTGCATGGAGCCTGCTTCTCCCTCTGTCTGTGTGTCTGCCTCTCTCTCTCTCTTTCTCTCTCTCTCTCTTTCTATGTCTATAATGAATAAATAAATACAATTTTTAAAAAAATCACATAGAATTTATTCCGATCATCTTATTTTGTGGGTTTTTTTCATCATGCTTTTTCTTCCCTTTTTCTCCTTTCTTGCATTCTAATGGATTTGTTGTTTTTTTTTTTTTTTTCTTGAATTAGAAGTTAAACATCTATTTTTATTCTTTTGTTTGTTACCTATATGTTTGGAACATGTGTTTTAAGGTGTGATATCAGTATGCTCATCTTTCCTCCTAAAAAACATTGCAACTTTCTGATCACCTCCTTCCATCTTCTAGCCTACTACCCTCCAGCAATAGTTATTCTTTTTATTTTAAATTTTTATGTATTTATGATAGTCACAGAGAGAGAGAAAGAGGCAGAGACACAGGCAGAGGGAGAAGCAGGCTCCGTGCACCAGGAGCCCGATGTGGGATTCGATCCCAGGTCTCCAGGATCGCGCCCTGGGCCAAAGGCAGGCGCCAAACTGCTGCGCCACCCAGGGATCGTAGTTATTCTTTATACTGTTGCATTCACAGTCTGTCTTAGCTTTCATTATCTTTGCAAAATTCTTTACACTTCATTATGTCTTTTAACCTATTCCTTCTTTTCAGAGCTTTCTGATTCTTTTAAGAAGGTCTTTGAATGATAAACTGAGTTTCATTTGTTTAAAATGCCCCTTTTGTCTTTATTTCCTACAATTTAGCTAGATTTAGAATTCTAGGTTCATAGTTAATATTTTCAGCAGATGAAGAAATTATCTCCTGGGCTCTATTTTGTGCTGATAAAAAATATGTTGTCAGTTTTTTTTAAAAAAGATCTTATTTATTTATTCATGAGAGGCAGAGGGAGAAGCAGACTCCCTGAGGGGAGACCAATGCAGGACTCGATCCCAGGACCCCGGGATCACGCCCTGAGCTGAAGGGCAGATGCTCAACCACTGAGCCACCAAGGTGCCCCATATATTGTCAATTTAAATTGTCATTCCTTCACAGATAAAATTCCTTTTAAAATCATGTCTGATGTTAAGATTTTTCTCTTTGTCTATGGAATTCACCAGTTATACTGTGAAAAACCTTAAAATGAGTTTATTCTTATTTACCTTGCTTTGGCACTTGGGATTCCTGACATATCAGTCATTACTTCTTCTCCTCCAGCCTTGCAGTCCTTTTCTCCAGGAACTCCTATTACATGTCCACTGTCTTTCATGTCCTGAGCCTTTCATATTTTCTCTCATTATATTTTGTGCTGCATTTTTTATGTAATTTCCTTAGATTGATCATCCAGTCTTCTAATTCTCTCTGCACTTATGTTTAACCTTATGTTTCACTTTTAATTTTTCATTTTAAAGACTGTATTTTTCACTACTAGAAGTTATATCTTTTTTCCGTTATGGTTTCTGTTTTTCCTAGGTTCTTTTTAGTGACTTTCAATATGTTCATTTTATAATCTTCTTCAGACTGCTTTTTAGCTTAAGTACATGAGGAGCTAGTTAAAGATTGCTGCCATTCTCCTACTCATAGTGTAATATGTCTATATGTGGTAAGAATTTTTTTTGTTTTGAACTCACTTGAAATACAAGTAGTTTTTCTATGAAGTCCTTTAAACTTTGGATTGTATAAGTATTACTAAATATTTATCTGCTTGTGCCAAATGCCCAACAGGTTTCATAAATTATCTCTTTACTTGGAGATATCTGCACCACAGACATAGTATAAATTTTGACTATATTAGGAAGTATGTGCATATATGATTTTCCCTACCTGAGGCTTTTAACAGAAAAAAAACATCTTTTTCTTAATTCCTTGGGCTAGTGAATGGGGTTCACCTCATCTCTTTTCACTGTTGGGGCAGCCGTTTCATGGTTCTGAATTTTTAGAAGGGGCTCAGTTCAAACAGCTATTCTCACTTGGGCCCAAAGCTTCAGATCCTGTCCCTATTTTGGTGGCCAAACATCAGCCTCAGGCTGACCAGGCCTAACCCATGTCTATCTTCAAAGGGCCAAGGTGTCAATTAGTGGTCTTGCTATTCTTGATTTCTGATGCCTAAGGGTTTCCATTTCTGCCTGTATATCCACATTTTTGACATATTTTAGGCATAATTTCTATATATTGGAAACAAGAAGGTTGTCCATTATAGTCAGTTAGACTGAAAAAATATTTAGATATTTTTTTCATGAAAAGTTTCTTCCTCCCCCTTTTATCAATTTCTCTAGGTGGCTCAAGTCTGAAAAATTAATCCTCAGCAGATAGATGATTCCTAAACATTTCAAGCATTCAATTAAATTTGGTAGTGATTTTTAAAAAATATTTATTTATTTATTCATGAGAGACACAGTGAGAGGCAGAGACACAGGCAGAGGGAGAAGCAGGCTCCCTGTGGGGAGCCTGATGTGGAACTTGATCCCAGGACCCTGGGATCACGCCCTGAGCCACAGGCAGATAATCAACCACTGAGCCACCCAGGCATCCCAAATTTAGTAGTGATTTAAATTGAATTTTTTTTTCTGGAACTTTCAGAAATCTTTAAGCAATCTTTGTGGAATTATTGGAAACTTTTAGAAAGAGAGCAAATACTAATATTGTAGCCTTCTGGGATATTCTTGGGTGATAGTTATTTCTGTGGTTCTTATTCAATAAACCAAATTCTGTGTGGATGCCCAAGATTATTCAGCTGAAGTTTCATCTCAAAAATAAGTAACCAGCAAGGATCGCAAATAAATTAAGAAATTTCTTGGTTTCAGAAAAACATAGAAGATAGTTTCGGTTTCTATTTTTAGGATATTTTGCATTTTTTATTTTAAAATAAATTTTAATTTATTAATTTAATGCATTTTTGCATCTATTAAAGATGTGAAATTAATTCTGAATTAATTCTGCATTTTAGAAATTCCTAATATTTTTATTTTGAAATATTCAAACCATAACAGAGGAATACAGTAAATACCTGCGTACCTGTGTTCTATCAAATTCTAACATTTTCCCTTCTTGCTTCATATTGCTTCTTTAAAATCTTACAAATACAGTTGAAGCAATCTTTGTAACACTCCCAGATCCTATGTTCCTCCTCCCTTGTTTTTATTATTATTATTATTATGGTTAAGATGTATGTAACATAAAATTTACCACTTTAACCCCTATTCAGGGGCATTAAATAGATTTAAGCACATGATCATGCAATCATCTCTACAACTTTTTCATCTCTAACAACTGAAATTCTGTCCCCATTAAGAATAACTCCATTACCCCCGGCAACCACTGTTCTACTTTCTGGCTCTATGAATTTGAGTACTATGGGCATTTCATTAAGTGGAATCATACAGCATTTGTCCTTTTGTGACTGGCCTATTTCACTTAGCATAGTGTCTTCAAGATTCATCCATGTTGTAGCACGTGTCAGAATTTCCTTCCTTTTAAATACTGAATAATGTTCCATTGTAAGTATATACCACATTTTGTTTATTCATTCATCTGTCAATAGATAGTTGGGTTGCTTTCACCTTTTGACTACACTAAATAATGCTGCCATGAATGTGGGTGTACAAATAATCTATTTGCCCCTGCTTTCAATGCTTTGGGGTATATGCCCGAAAATAGAATTGGTGGATCATATGGTAATTCTACGCTAGCTGCTTGAGGAGTCGCCATACCATTTTTCTTAGCAAATGCACCATTTTACATTCCCACCAACAATGCACAGGGTTACAGTTTTCCACATCTTCTCCAATACTTGCCAAATTCTGTTTTTTATTTCTTATAATGTTTTGATAATAATTCTCTAACAGGTACGAAGTGGTATCTCATTGTCACTGAAGAAGCATTTTTGAGACAACAATTAATTACCCACTGACTTCTCCTGATATTGCTTAATCACATTTAGGTATATTCCAAATAACCAAATAACCTAAGGAGAAAATGTACACTTCAGAAATTGCCTTATTTCTGCTTCATGGTCTGCAAATGGTAAATATTATAGGTACAATTATAGGTAAAATTGCAGTTGGACTCACATTTTCAGGTACATACAACTGTGTTACACATAGAGGTGAACACTAGCAATATTTGTCACAAAAGAAATTCCTTCAGTGCAAAGTTCGTTCCCTATTGACTTCCATTACAATTAAAGATTTCACTAAACAAAGAATATATTTGGAGTACCTGGGTGGCTCAGTGGTTCAGCATCTGCCTTTGACTCAGGGCATGATTCCGGAGTCCTGAGATCGAGTCCCGCATCAGGCTCCCCACAGGGAGCCTGCTTCTCCCTCTGCCTGTGTCTCTGCCTCTCTCTGTGTGTCTCTCATGAATAAATAGATAAAGTCTTAAAAACATATATGCATATATGGATATATTCATATACCGATATATTTACCTATAGATAAAATGAAAGCTTTCCTTGAAGAAGATTTTCAAGCAGTGGCCCACTCACTGGGATACTGACTGTTGGAATCCACTGGAAGGACCCTCTGAAGAGATTCAGGGCCTAGACAATAGTTCTCTTTTCCTTTGTGGCATTTTTCTCAATCTTGAAAGGTTCCCTACCTTGGAGAGCTAGCTAAGCACCTTTCTGAATCATAAGAATTTCCTTCAGGCCAGGGCATTGCTTTATTTTCCGTTTTGAATGCCACAAATGTTTGTACCATGTCCATGCTTTGGTCTGGTAAAAACCACTCTCAAATCCTTTAAAGGATGGTGTTTATTTTTCTAGTAAATGCTATGCTCTAGTTCTTGTTTTACTCTAGTCTAAATTTTTATTACTGAAGGCTTCAAGTTATATTTTAAGAAGTAAGCTTATTCCCCACTTTACCATTTCTGTCCAATCTTACGTGCCTAATATATTTCATAGACATTTCTGGTGCCTCTTCATGTGCAATAGATGGCATTGTTTGTCAAGTGTGAACTACACTTGGGGTGCCTGGATGGCTCAGATGATTAAGCGTCTACCTTTGGCTCAGATCATAGTCTCTGGGTCCTGGGATCTAGCCCGGTGTCATGCTCCCTGTTCAGCAGGGGGGTCTGCTTCTCCCTCTCCCTCTGCCCCTCTCCTGCTTGTGCTCTCTCCGTCTCTCTCCACCTCTCTCTGCCTCTCTCTGACTCTCTCTCTCTCTCTCAAATGAATAAATAAAAAATCGTAAGAAGAAAGCGTAGACTACACTTAGCAGAGTTACACTTTACCAACAGGTTTTGTCCTGTTTATCATTTTCATAATCCGCACAGTCAGCCCTCCACTCCGGGGGAGAGCAAAATACAGGATAAGCTCGCCTCAAAGGAAAGAGCAGGTGTACAAAAGCACCTCAAAATCATAAAGTCATTGGTGCTCATAAAACCATATTGCCTACTTTTTCGGGAGATTAATGAGTGGCTCATAAAATAGCATTAAACGTCTGGCCAAATTCCAATCAGAAAGGTGTGTGTTTCCTAGGTAGTGCTCTTCCAACTGCCAGGGGCTTGCTTGCTCTGAGAGTATTTGCAGTTCAAAACACTAATGTTATTGCATCTCCTCACTTAAACGAGAATTAAAAATAGGAAAAGTAGCGGTGGAAATCATCCAGCCATCGGCGTTCCTGGCCAGGGTCGTGCTCAGGTGTGTCTTCAGCTGAAGTACCTGCTTCGTGGGGACGAAGAGAGGATATAGAGCAGAAGTTAGCAAGGGTCTCAGCACAAACATCTTAGAACCACAAATACATGCCTTACGCTATCCCGACTAGCAACCTGAATATATAACTATTGGCCAGGAGAGTCATTAATATTCTGAAATATAAGCAAACAAAAAAAGCCATCCCTGCTACTGAAAAATGATACTGATTGATCAGTCCCAAGAGTCTATCACAGAGTAGATTTACTCACATGGTACAGAAAAAGAACAGGCCCATCCACCATCACAGCTTTTCAGAAATTCTGGGTGTCTCTCAGTAAATGTGACTGCATCGGTAAGTGCAGTGTTGTCTCTGAGACCTGGGACAGACTTCCATGTTGGTTCTTGCCTCCTGAATGTTCTAGAATATTATGTGACCATGTGATATACTTATTTCCAGTCTTCTGTCAACTACATTTTAAACATGAGAAATCAAAGCACTTTTCACCTGAAATATTTCAATACTATGTTCACATAAAAATGTTTAAAAATTTCACTTAAGGCTTAAAAAAAAACAACAACTTTAAAGCACTTTGAGTTTCACAGGCTCTTGGGAGAAATTAGGAATATTACCACATGTAAAAAAAAACAATCTCTTCAATTCAGAATATCACTAAAGTAATAAACGTTTAATTAAGGAGCTAAGACCTGAAAAGAAGCCTGTTTCATAATGATGTTTTTGTCTATAACTGCACAACTCCCTCCCATGTTATTGTTTTAATCAGGATATTTTACATTCTCATGCAAAAAGCATATGATGGCCTGTTTGGTCTGGATATTTCTTTTTTTTTTTAAGATTTTTTATTTTATTCATGAGAGACACACAGAGAGAGGCAGAGACACAGGCAGAGGGAGAAGCAGGGGCCCTGCAGAGAGCCCGATCGGGGACTCGATCCCAGGTCCCCAGGATCTCGACCTGAGCCGAAGGCAGATGCTCAACCACTGAACCACTCAGGTGCCCCGATCTGAATACTTCTAAGAAAATCTCAGTGCACTGAGTTTCAACTCCTTCTTCTCCATTAATGAGAAACCCAGATTGCACTGCACCTTCCCATCCAGGCAAAATTGCCACATTGAAACATTTGCGGAATAATCCCAGATGAAAGATCCAAAGACTTTATCTAAAATTTGACCTATAATTTTACTTTTTTAAAACTAGACAATTTAGCCACACACCTCTGTATGTAATACATACGTGTGCCCACGTGTGTTCCTTAGCAAATGTGCTGTACTCTTTGCGGGTCTAAAATGTTGCCAGATTCGTCGGTTTTGTCATGTCAGAATTTGACCACATGTGACTTCATGCCTTCCAACTACATCTGCATTTTAGGAGGAAAATAGGATGCCTCGGGTCTCATGCCAGATTTTAATGTAAAATTAATTCTTCTTTTAAAAATACTTTTAAAAACACAACATTTTTCTAATGTACATTAAGGATGTTGGAGAAGTTCACTGAAGCATATGCTCTGAGCTTTCAGGAGCAATCTGTAGTCAGGCATTTTAAATGAAAATTGATTTGTGATTTACATGGTCAGTGGAAAGAAAATTAACTTATGGAAGGTTGTAATGAAATATTAGACAAGTAAAAAAGTAGATGGTGATCTAGTGGAACTAAAAGTCCCATCTGGAAGAATTCTGTGACATTTTTACATTTATCTGTGTTCTGCATGAGTTGTAATGTTAGTGGTAATTTTATGGGACTGAGCTGAAATGAAAAGTGTGTTATCACAGATTGCCTACAATATAGGATTGTGTTCAGTGGAGAGTCCTGTATCCTTTTCTCCATTTTCCTATAATATGACTCATTGCACTTTTTTCAGCTACTGTTGTTGAATGCATTCAGCCTTTTACTTGAGGTTATTAAAGAAGAACATCAAACGCTCACAAATACAATCTAACCGCACATTTCAAAGCAGCCTTGCAACTTCCGCTTAGTTCTGCATTGTCTAGGTCACGTCCAGGAAAGAACCTCCAAAATGTACACAAAAGGAGCAAGGGCACTGAATGTAAAGCTTTTACCTTACACTGGGTTTTGGGGTGGGGGGTGGGGTTCCAAACTCCGATCCACACCTCACCAACCTAGAGCATGTTAGCAGAATGGCAAATTCATACCTTCCTAGAAATGGACCATTCAGAAATTGTCTGTTTCCTCCCTTTCTCTTCCAATTTTGTAAAAGCAAGCACTGTCGTTTCTGTGGTCAGAGAAGTATGTTCTGGTACAAAAAGGTGAAGATGACTCTTCTTTTCTGCTGGGTGGGAAATGTCCCTCAGATTTCAGTATTAATTTGTGGATATAAATGTTAAAAGGGAGACGACCTCGTGGGCTTAAGCCTGTATGCTATTCTTCTTCTCCCTGCATTTACTGTATTTGACAGATGGCCATAACTTTTTGAAAGTATACAATTTCTGAATTACTGCAACTTAAACATTTGATAGCATTTAAATACTTTGCCCCCGTGCCAGAGCATAAGCCATGAAATTATTTGCCGTAGAATTTCAAAATCCAATTTCTATCTCTCTTATTTTCTTTCCTTTCATCTCCTCCAGAAACCACAGCCGAGTACAGGTAGAACCTCTACAGATTCTAAAGATTAAGGTCTTTGGCTAAATTGATACCTACTTGTACTATATTTAAGTAAATCCACTACATGGGGGAAATCTTACTTGTAGGATTGGCAGTTTGGACTGTCCTCGTTTATTTTAAAGGATTTCCATCAGGTATTTTTCATTTGTAGAATTTTCTCATTTTTTCCTCACTATTTTCTCTAACAAGAAAATAGCGAGTTCTTTCAATAGATTAAATCAGACCCTCTTAATTTCAACCCGAGTGGCAACTTTCTATCCCTGTAATGACAGTGGTGGCTTTCAAGCAGGGCTGCTCATCAGAATCATCCAGAAGCCTTGCAGAAAATGTCAATTTCTAGGTCCCATCATAGAGTTCCGATTTAGAGGGTCCAGGGTCAGCCCTGACACTGGTACCTTTTACAACCTCCCTAGTTGAGCCTAATGTGCAGCCAGGATTCAGCCTTTTTGTAAGAACAGGTCCTAGGGAAACTCTTTGGGAAGTTACTCAGTGTAGGTGTGGGGCAGGAGGAGGGAGTTGGATTCACTCTTGCTTAACCCAGGGACACAGCTTCTTCCCCTGCGTGCAGTTCTCAAGGTCCAGGAATCATTATTTGACCTACAATACTTGGATTTGTTCATTTGACCTAAATATACGTACCATCAGATTATAAGAGAATTCTGCAGTGTTTATTTAATTGCATTTTCAATTGTATGCTCAAAATATACTTTGAATCTGGGTGGGTTTGGCTTTTTGGGTGGGTTTGTTTTTTTTTGTTTTGTTTTGTTTTGTTTTGTTTTGTTTTGTTTTGTTTTTGATGACTTAAACTGAGATTTCTGTTCCGATTTAAAATAAAATAGTAAAAAAGGTAAGACTCCTGAGCGCTAGCTTAAGGTGTCTCTTTTTGTAGGCAGGGGATGGCCTATAGCTTCCACTCTTCTTGCTTGATTTTTGGTTATTTCCTTCAGGTGGAGAGCAAACAGCCCCCCACCCAAATGTCCTCTAACGTCAGAACCCAAGACCGTAGCTGTGGGTGCTGACGTAGCATTTAAACAGCCATTTGACACCCATCCCTCCTGTCATTTCTGCAGCACATTCGGTTCATAACATTTCTAGGGGAAAGGTCACAGATCTGTCACCAGCAGTGTTTGTGGCACTCAGAAAATAAAGGGGGGTGGTTAATGATAGCTGGGGCAGCCCGAGTAATCACAGGATGCTGCTGAGGTCAATATTCCGTATCGGCTTTCCGTCCGTCCATCCGAAACAATATACCGGAGTAAATGCAATCAGTAAGTGGTTGCAAATGAATCTTTTAGGGACATGAGCATTACAGAAACAGGAGATTCAAGAAGAGATGCTAAGTGGATCTTTGGGTTTGTAATTGCAGCCCTGGGAATCATTACCCTAATTAATAGCTGTTCAAGCCAGGACCCTTGCTCCTGGGCGCTGGCTTGAGTTTGCAGTCGCCATCCTGGGGAGTGGCGGGGGAGCTCTGCCCAAAGTGTCAGCAAAGCCAGCAGACCCAAGGGACCAGGCTTGGTGCCGCGGTGAGCCTGCTGGCCCCCATCGTTCCCTAACCACAAGAACATCCCTGGTGACCGGAGATCCCTCTTATCACCGACCGCAAAGTGGTGCCAGCACAAGAGGGCGAGGGGATCCATTTCGACCCCTGGTTCATGTTTGGTAAAGAGACTTGTTTATGTGGTGCTTCAGGGGCATTGGTCACTCCGGGGGAAAGACAGCAGCCCTCTGCAGAGACAGGATGCCAGGACGGCTTTTGTTTGTGCTGCTCCAGTCCTGCTTCTTCACACCGTCTTTAAGAGTCGAAGATAAACTCTGGTCTTGAGGGCCTGGCCTGGTTGGTTTCTGAGCCCACAGTTTTCCTTTGCTCCCTTCAGCGATGCTCATTTGTTTATCCCCTCCTCACCCACCACCTACTAACCAGGCCAGGGGGTGCCTCTGCCTCCTTTTCTGGTCCACACCTCCTCTGGGAAGATTCCAATGACCTTGCACATTCCAGGTATAAGTCCCCTATAATGATTCCAGAAATACTCATAAGAAAGCAAAACCACCAGCCAGGCATCAGTCAACTGGGTTTGGGAATTATTTTCGAAGGGAAATTTAAAAAAAAAAAAAACAAAAAAAAACCAATTTACATTATATCCTCAATCCTCTGGCCTGATTGACTTCGCTAAGGAGATATTAGGTATTGAGGACCTGATATAGTTACTGATTTATTGACTTACTGCATAAACTGATATATACATAAGACATAGGAAAACCAACCCCTGATCTGTTTTCTCCACAATGATCCAAATATTATCTACACAAAAGATGCCATCCTCATCCACACTTTCCAAGTGTATGTGTTAGGGAAGCAGGTGGGTGTTTTATAAGGACAGTAAGTGTCTGTATTTACCTTGTAGTCTTTGCCCTAAACAGTCCACGTGATCCTGGACATGGTGAGGCCAGGGGAGCTAACGCAAGGGAAGCGAACATCGGGAGGATATTAATGACGGTGTTCTGATTCCGATCCGGTTCACATTCATTGAGTGTATGCTAAATGCTGAGTGTTCTCAAAACTCCCCTCACTTCCCTCCCACATTCTATGAGGAGGCATTATTCTCCTCACTGTGCACAGTAGTTAACTGAGGAACAGATGTGCTTCAGGGATTTTCCCACAACGATACAACCAGGGGGACAATGGGGTTCAATGGTTGAGCCTTTGGCTCAGGTCAGGTCATGATCCCAGGGTCCTGGAATCGAGTCCTGCATCAGGCTCCCCACGGGAAGCCTGCTTCTCCCTCTACCTGTGTCTCTGCCTCTCTCTGTGTGTCTCTCAGGAATAAATAAAATAGGGCAGCCCTGGTGGCACAGCGGTTTAGCACCGCCTGCAGCCTAGGGTATGATCCTGGGGACCCTGGATCGAGTCCCAAATCAGGCTCTCTGCATGGAGCCTGCTTCTCCCTCTGCCTGTGTCTCTGCCTCTCTCTCTCTCTCTCTCTCTCTCTCTCTCTCTGTGTGTGTGTGTCTCTATGAATAAATAAATAAATAATCTTAAAAAAAGAGGCTTTCTCTGAGCCCCCATTTAAAAAAAAAGGAATAAATAAAATTTAAAAATCTTAAAAAAAGATAAACAAACAAAAAAACAATACAACCAGGAAGCAGCACAGTCTAAGTTTGAACTTGAAGTCTCTGGCTTCTCCTCCCTTGCCCCTTCCCCTGTAATGCTACAGTAGGGACCTGGGGACTCTTTACTTGCCATTGGTTTGGAAGATTTGAAATGGCTCCCATAAGCTCTGTAAAAAGTTCAAGATGGCATGATTGGATTGCTTGATCCCAGTATGCTGAGCTAGCAGTAGGTGCTCAGTAAAACAATGAATTGAATGGATTAACTGGAGCAACCTCATGCCTCTTAATATAGTATTTCTTCTTCCCACAGCAGTGAAAGAATTTGCAAGTCAATCCAGATAGGGAGAAAATTGTTAGGGGTCCAACAGAGGTATCAGAAGTGATTCAAATTGTTTTTGCCATTCTGAAAATAAATAAGCAAAGGAAGACTGTCAGTGAGTACCGGTCAGTACTCTTAGGGTGGCTTTTTAGGTGTATGTCTGATGAATATTATTGCTGAAATTTTTTTAAATAATAAATTTATTTTTTATTGGTGTTCAATTTGCCAACATACAGAATAACACCCAGTGCTCATCCTGTCAAGTGCCCCCCTCAGTGCCCGTCACCCATTCACCCCCACCCCCCGCCGTCTTCCCCTTCCACCACCCCTAGTTCATTTCCCAGGGTTAGGAGTCTTCATGTTCTGTCTCTCTTTCTGATATTTCCTACCCATTTCTTCTCCCTTCCCTTCTATTCCCTTTCACTATTATTTATATTCCCCAAATGAATGAGACCATATGTTTGTCCTTCTCCGATTGACTTATTTCACTCTATTGCTGAAATTTTTAAATTAAAATTCAGACCTCCCCACAATAAGTCAATGTGGTAACAGAGTAAAAGGATGCTAAACGAAGGATTAAAAAGTGGTTCTCAACTGAGAGATCCCCTAACCTCCAGCAGGAGACATTTGGCAATGTCTGGAACCAATTTTGTTACTACTGAGGATGAGGGTGCTACTGGCATCCAGAGGGTAGAAACCAGGGATGCTGCTCAACATCCTACAATGCCCAGGACAGTCCCCACAAGGAGGAATTATCAGGCTCAAAATATCAATTGTGCTAAGATTGAGAAACCCTGAGTTAGAGAATTAGGGTTAGAGGGGGGAAAATGACAAAGGGTAAAAGAAACATGATTTAATTCATAATGTCAACGTGAAAATGTGTTCTGGCTAGAAATAGAGATAACAGAAGAGTCTTAATATTGTTAGTTTGATTGAAAAATTATTTCAGTATCTTTCATAGTTTAATGGGATTAGCTTCCTAAGAAATTTCAATCAGCTGTGGAGTCAAATTCCTGGAAAACAGCCATAATAAGAAGTAGTATGTTTTGATCACCTGCTGCATGTCAGGCATTTACTTCATGCTTTACAAACATCTTATTGAACCCTCATAACTCTATGAAATACGTATAATTTACCATTTTAAATATGATGAAATTTTGGCTGGTGGGAGATGGAGCGGTGTGGCAGAGATATTTAGTTCTGCGTCTACCAGACCCTATTTTCTTCTCCTCCTGGACCATATTTTCCATCCTGCCTTGTGCTTAAGCAGAGCTCTGTGACTGATCCTGGCCCAGGAAATGGGTAAAGTGAGATAACTTTCAGGACTGGCCCCTAAAAATTTCTCCTATACAATCCCTTGCATGTTCTCTCTTCCCTCGGTTGCTGGCCAGATACAGAGGATCCAGTAGAGGACTCCAGAGGTCCTAGGGAATGGCCTGGGTCCTGAATGGCTATGTGGAGCACAGCTCCCACTACCCCCCATAGGGTCTTAATGTGACAGGGAAAAAAATTTCTATTGCATGTAGCCATTAAGAAATTGGGATTGTTGGGGGATCCCTGGGTGGCGCAGCGGTTTGACACCTGCCTTTGGCCCAGGGCGCGATCCTGGAGACCCGGGATCGAATCCCACATCGGGCTCCCGGTGCATGGAGCCTGCTTCTCCCTCTGCCTGTGTCTCTGCCTCCCTCTCTCTCTCTCTCTCTCGAATAAATAAATAAAATATTAAAAAAAAAAAGAAATTGGGATTGTTTCTTGGAGCAATTGGTGTGCCCTGATTAATACAAGTGGCTATTAAGTAAGCTGGAATTTGAACCCATGTTTTTCAGTTCCCAAAGCCCCGGCTCATGTCTACTATATTATGCCACAAATAAATGATTATTAGCCTTCTCAAGACAAGTAAAAATTATTTTCAAGCAACAGATAGAAAAAGATGTCTATCATTTTCTCAGTGTTTCTTCTATATGGAAAAGTCCAAGTTTATAGCTATCATTGAAATTTTCTCATTATGAAGATTTCATAAATTGATATAAATATAGCCCCAGAGAGTATAAATGTTCAACAATTTTTGAAGCAATTAAAAATATAAGATTTTACAATTACCATACGAATAAACACTATTGTTAACACGCTCCTCAGACGTTAACTAGATGCCTACAAGTTGCCCTGCTTTCTAAGCACAGAATGCAGGTAAATAGGTCACAAAGATTTCAGGGAAAAAAAAAATGGACAGAAAGAAAAAAGGTTTCTAGACTAGAAGAACCAAGTGCTGCTTACCAGTTCTTATTCCAAATCAAATTAAAATGCTGACTCTCAATGAATGGAGAGGCCATCAACTAGGCAGCCAAACTTTGCATATCAAATTGAGAAACCATGAGGGGTGTCTCTAAGACTATGACCCCGGTCACCAGGCTGAGAACTCCTTAATAGAAAAGATGTAGTTTTGTAAGAATACGTAACTTCCTCCAAGGTATATAGTAGGTATTCAAATACTTATCAAAAGAAACCCCAATAGTACTCTCTATTATTGCAGTTCTAAGATCTAAACACAATAAATCTGCATACAGAATTTGTTGATAGGTTTCCTCACTTCTCACTACCAGTGATTTCACTGAACTCAACATATCAGCAAATACTATTGGAGTAGCAATCATTTTATGTAACCATGACATGCTCAAATCAGAAGTAGGTATAGATAGTACCATTTGCCTGAAATGAGGTATGTGCTAAAAGGGAGGAATCTTCTAGTATGGCATCAATTTCCATGGCATCAATCTAAGGACTTGCCCATGAAATGAAGTTTTGTGCTCTCTCAAGAACGTCTACAAAATTTCTTGAATCTTGAGTGTCATATTTTCATTCTTTGGGGGATGTTTTTTTGGTCTTTAAAGCTTTTAAGCTTATTGGTAATGATATTTTAGCTTATATAGATCACATTATACTTTATGTGTAAGGTGTTTTCTTAGAAATTGTGTACTATTGATTCATTCATTCATTTATGCATCAGACATTTTATTAACCAACTATCCCATGCTGTGCTCAGGAGATACTAATTTTCCAGTTCCTTATCCAATTCTCACTATTGGGATATCCTAACACAAATAAGACAGAGTTTGTAGTGTAGCAGGAAAGGTGGACATATAAACAGGCAAATTATAAAATAATTTAATACAATAGGAAGTGGGGGTGCCTGGGTGACTTAGTTGGTTAAGCATCCAACTCTTGATTTTGGCTCAGGCCATGATCTCAAGGGTTGTGGGATCAAGCCCAGCATTGGATTCTCTGCTGAGTGTGGAGCCTGCTTGGGATTCTCTTTTCTCCCTCTCCCTCTGCCCCCCAACAACTGATGCACACGTGGTCACGCGCATGCTCTCTTTCTCTCTCTCTAAAAAAAGGAAGGAAAGATGGAATTTGGAGATCAAATGAGAACTAAAGAAATGGTAGTCTTTCCTAACTCTGGGAAACCAACTAGGGGGGGAGTGGAAGGGGAGGAGGGCGGGGGGTGGGGGTGAGTGGGTGGCGGGCACTGAGGGGGACACTTGACAGGATGAGCACTGGGTGTTATTCTGTATGTTGGTAAATTGAACACCAATAAAAAATTATTTTATTTAAAAAAAGGAAAAAAAATTCTATTCATATTAAGTGCTATCCAATCTCAAATACCATTTGTTTTTTCACAAAATTATCATTATCAATTAGCATTTGCTTTTTCACTAAATTATCACTATCTTCCTAATTAAGTTGTCAATATTGTCAGGAATTTGATACTTTTTTTCTTTTAAAGAAATCTGTTACTGCAAAGCTTCTCACACAACTATTCTCATTCTCTGGGGTTGTAGGAAGGATCTGACCCAAGGATGATCCCTGGCCCTCCCTGATTATGTGGAGACAAAAGCATGTCCAGGGGTGGGATGATGAGCAGTGTTATAGGCTAAGGACCTGGGGCTCTTTGCTCCTTACTGTGCTTCCTCCATGTGACCACACTACCAGTGCCAGTGGCCAGGGTTCTGCTAACGTTAGCCATTCCCCAGAAGAAAGAGAACAAGTGAATATCACCCCACACAGGATGGTTGCATTACTGAGCCTCCTGGTGACTCCTTTTCTCCTGCATAGCTGGGTCTTTAAAAAAACATAAAACCCGATACCTTTAATTATATCAATCCATCTGCTCAATTGTCCCCTACTTGTGTTTTCCAGGCTCCCAGTTGTGAAATCAGGGCATGTGGATATTTCCTCTGAGACTTCTCATTAAATGGTATTCAGCACAGAGAAAGGCAGTGTTGAATCTTTAATGTTCCACTACCCATATATATGTGGGCCTCCTGCCCTGCTTGTTTCGGTATAAATTTGATGGAAACTACATCTTTAGGGTATGCTGAGCGTACAGCACCATAAGAGCCCCACCCTGTGGAAAGTAATCCAAGGATATTGCAATTTCTGTTAGATAAAATGCATACCTCTCTTTTAATGATAAAATTGGTTCACTCAAATATCGCATGGGGTGGTACTCCAAGGATTCTTCATGATTAAAATTAGATTATTGAGGGAGGAAAGAGGCTGAATGGGAATATTTTGTGGGCCTCCTATCAGCAAGCCCTGTGTCCTAAGTGAAAACCCCTCCTCCCAAAGAACACAGTGTAAATGGTGCCCCCTGGTGTTGTGCGAGGCTATAGCCCGGGTACTTCTAAGCTTTTGCCTCTATAAGTTTTGATGCACAGAAGATTCATTTCCATCAGTTATTGTATTTAGTGATATTTTCAGGTGAACACAAAATGTAGCAGTGTTGCTGTGTGTTCCTCTCTGGGAAGGAAGCCAACAGTAAAGGAATGAGATCACAGTGTGATGCTTTGAAAACTCTTTCTTTGTGTTCTTGCTTGTCTATTGGCTGCCTCATACACAACCTCTCTCTGGATGCAAAAACATCTTTGGTTGCTATACACTCACTGCTCTTTCGCATGTGCAAAACTACTACTTAATCGAGACTTATCAAGAAATTTGTTCTCTACTAATGTCAATTTCCTTGCCAACACATTGCATTTTCCATGCATCATTAATGCCATTGTTCCCATCTCTTTCTGTTACACATAGCATTTTTTGAGAGGTGAAACTATCCAGATAAGACATCAGCCAACAAAATAACTTTTTTGCCAGACTGCTAAGTGAGTATAAGCTGTCTTGGGCATTACTACCTGGGCTTGGCTTTCTCGCTGTGTTCAGAAACCTATCCTTTCATACTAATCCAACAAAAACATCTGTCTTCCTTTTTTTAGTTCATGCATTTCTGATGCCTCATAGATCTCTACTCTGCTGTCTTTTTGATGTTACACTCTATACCACCAAGGTGGTGATTCTGGTTCAACCTCTCACATTCTATGATTGCTACCCTTACCTTCCTAATTAATATTATACCACCTTTTCCTTTCCTCACTGTATAAATACTGCTCACATGCTCACCTCTCTTAGCAGCCTACCTTTATCTGACCTGGATCTATAGCCACTCATTTTTATAAAAGAAAAAGAGTGACAAAAGCAGTGCAATAGATATATCTAGGCAGATCATAATAAAAATAGCTCCCAAGTATCAAGTACTGTGAGCAGGACTTTCCATCTATTATCTCATTTATACACTCATGATTTGTGAGGTAGTTATTGTCATCTCAGTTGTTCAAGGTCACACAGTAAGTGGTGGTGCTGAGATTCAAAACCAAGGTCTCGGGGCACCTGGCTGGCTTGGTCAATAGAGCATGCAACTCTTGATCTTGGGGTCATGAGTTTGAGTTCCACGTTGGGCGCAAAGGTTACTTAAAAATCAAAGACAACAAAGTCTCCCTGCTGTAACCACAATGCCACACTGCCTTTCCTCTCTCCAGTTCCCTCAGTTTTCTCCCCCAGAAGTCAAAGTTTCAGCCAGTCTTCTCTTGGAGGTCTTTGGTGTTGACAAGACCTCAGTCTAGATCAGATTAGTTTTATCCCTTTATTCCCCTTGCATTGTCTCCACTGAGCTTTTTAACATACAGGGAGCCCTTTCTTAGAATAGCTGTCACCTGAGTCTATTGTAATTTATACCTATTGACACTATGCTGCAGGTAATTCACCCTTGCAAACTGTCACTTCGCACTGTCACCACAAGTAGCTAGCAAAGGGAAATTGTACACACAGTGCCTATCACCAGAGGGCCACCGTGTCCCCTGATGCGCCCCACCCTCAGGTGGGGGAAGATGAGCCTGCACCTCTTGGGTCACATGCATGTTTTCTTTCCCAGTAAGAGCATCATTTGATGACTTGGGAGCCAGGAAAGGGGATTAACTCCTAAGATACGATCACTATTGAAATGAAATACTGGACAGGAGCATCTATCTGCATTTTCTGGAACTTCCCTCCATAGATCTTGTATCCTTACGTTAAGCAGCCAAATGCAGTTACCAGATTCTCCCAAGAAACTATTAATATAACGTATATTGAAAAACAAACTGCGCTGACCATTTCCTTTGGAGTGGTCGAAGATAAGCATCAGAGAACCACAGAGGGTTTTTAAAAAGACTTTAGAAATTAATTGTCCCTACCTTCTGTTTTAGCAAGTGAAGAAACTGAGATGCAAAAAGACTAAGGAATTCGCTCAAGGTTAAACATGGTGAAGACACCTCAAATAAAACTAAAGTCTCCTTCTCTCTTTCTCTCCTCTCTCTTGAATTAATACCGTGGCAGCTATATACATTTCCATACCCCTTACTTTTCTCTGCTTCAGTGGTGCCTATGATAAAAATAATATATAAAATCAGTAGCAGTGGAAACTTATTTCTGCCTTCAAATGGTGTTTGCATTTTTTTTCTCTGCTTCCTGTGGTTTGAAACAATTAAAGCATCAGCCCCGGCCAATATGTAGCTGAATTTGAAATTTACTGTATGATACTACTGCTTTTCATTTTTTACCATTTCACACCTTGTCCGCATCTTGAGCAAGCTTGTAAGTTTCCAGTGCATCTATTTCTTGTGATGATATATTGTCCTGGTGGAAAATTTCATTTACTGGCTGTGCCCTTTGCTGAACCTGTTGCTAGTCAGGGAACATGATAAGCGTATAAGTAGCATGCTACTTCATTTATCATACATCGTTTTAGACACTCAAATATCTCATATACAATTCTGCATTCTGCACAGAGAAGAAGTACCCAACTCACAGGGAGAAAAAAAAAGATCTTCAAATAAATTGTCAGTTTATGATGTATAAATGTATCCTCTTAATAAAAATTAATCATAGTTTATACTAAATCTGTAAGTACCCTTTATTTTTTTTATAACCCTGCTAACCACATGCTATCAAACAACTAATAGAAAGGATCTGGCTTTTGTGATTTGGTATATAAGAGAATTGGAAGATATAAAAATGCTATTTTCAATAATTGAATTACCTTGTGAAATAAATCAGGACATTGGGAATCTCAACAGTGTTTCAAGGGTTCTCTGGAGCCACACTTCTCACCAGGGGAAGCGCTACAATATTTTCCTCCTGTTACCTTAAGTGAATGCTGCCATGAGTCAGAACCAACATTCTGAGAAGTTTGAATTAAGCTGCAGAGAGAACGTGTGCATCTGTGAAGGGAAAGCAAGAAAAACAAAGCTCAAGCGTCTCCCTTCGAAAGTCTTTTTCTTTTAAAGGGTGATTTTCCCAGGCTGCTCCGGGAGGTCAGGCCTACCTAATTTCAGTGACTTTTCGTGTATTGATTTCTGCTCTTCCCCTGCCTGTCATTACCGTGTTTTACTAGCCCCAATGTTTTATGTGGACCATAAAAAAATCTACATTCTGTCAGAATGGGGCCCTTGAAATTTTGAAAGTGAAAGTTGATTTACATTAAACACGGCTTAGACTAATTAGGGCCTTTCTCCAAGGAATTGTGGCCATGAAATACAGCTCACAATTACACATTGCTTGTCTCCCTGTTCTTGGTCTAGGAACTAGCCTTGCCGGATGGAATCCGTGCGGACACAGGAGGGCTACAGGCACTTATTTAAAGATGTAAATAGAGACAGAGGCCTGGCGTTCTTATTTATATAGGACCCTGTCCTTCAGAAACAACGGTGGTGGCTCAGTGGGTTTCAGCCCAGGCTCCCTTATTTGCATGTAAATACAGCTTGCCCCCATCCGCCTGGCAGGGGGTGCTCACATAAAAGCATCTCCCAAATGAAAACTCACTTACTGTGTTATTAAAATGAAAAAAAGAATGTCTTTTTCTAGAATATAGGATTAGGACGCCAAATTTAAATGTAACATCACTTCTGGCCACTGAAAAACACATTGACTAGATAGAGGGCAACAAACCATTTGGTTTTCTCCATCCCTTGTGTTAACAAGACTGTCCCCGGGTTTCCTTTCTTCCTGCTCTTTGGATCTCAGAGTCTTTGAGATGCTAACGAAAGCTATGGATCTTCTCTCTAGAAAGATGCGTGCAACCAGAACACACAGAGGTCTGCGTATAATACCAGAGGCTCTTAGCTTCAGCTGAGGATCCCTGAATGAAGGAGGAAAAGCAAATCACTAGCTGCAGACCGGGGCAGGTGGATTTGGCCTCTCTGAATTCAGTTTGGGCATCTGAGAAATGGGCCCAAGGTGGTATTTGAGTGGGTTGTGGAGATGAAACAAGGCAGTATGTGTACAAAGATAGACTCCCCTAGTGCGTGGTGCTGCTTTGTCAGCCCTTGTTGGCTTGACTTCCTTCACAGGGGAGCAAAGTCAGCCCCTGCAAAGCATCTCATCTAATACCTGCATTTCTAAATAAAGCTTTATTCTAACACAGCCACACCTGTTTGTTTACAGATAGTCTGCCACTGCTTCCGTGCTATAATGTCAGAGTGGAAGAGTTGTAATAGGGACGCCTGGGTGGCTCAGTGGTTGAGCATCTGCCTTTGGCTCAGGGCGTGATCCTGGAATCCAGGATCGAGTCTGCATCCAGCTCCCTGCATGGAGCCTGCTTCTCCCTCTGCCTATGTCTCTGCCTCTCTCTCTCTCTCTCTCTCTCTCTCTCTCTCTTTCTGTGTCTCTCATGAATAAATAGTTTAATAAAATCATACAATATTATTAAAAAAGAAGAGTTATAATAAAGAGTACACAGCTTGTGAAACCAAAAGTATCTATAGGCTCTTTACAGAAAAATTCTGTAGAGTTATTAGATGTTCTGGATGTTGACAGTTGATGGCAGTAAGGCCTGATAGTTAAGACTTTGACCCCAAACTGGAATCAACTTCCATGTCCATCGAGAGGAAACGGACAAATACATCATGAGATATCGGTACAGCGAAACAGTACACAGCAGCTAAAAGGATGAACCGGTGCTACACACAGACACATGGATCCAGCAAAGGAAGCTGGGTGTAAAGGAGCACATCCAATTCAGCTACCTTTATTGTTCTAGAATGTGCAAAACTAATTCACGGCGATACAAGTCAGAGTGATGGGGGAGAGAAAGGGTGGCCCCTGGAAAGGGGTGCAAGGGAGACCTTTTGCTAACTACCTTGATCACATAGCTTAAGATGGTAATTTCGTACACAAGACTGATGAGTTGTATGTTTAGAGTTAGAGTATGTTGTGTCTGAATGCAATGAGACTAAAGACACAGGAGAGAGGAGAGCCATGAAGCAGAGAGGAGAGAATGTTCTGAGTGGAGGCCGTCAAGGTTTGAAACCTGATTCCAATCTTGGCCCCTTATGGGACTTGGGACAAGCTCAATTTCCTCTGCTGTGAAATGGCCAGATAGTTGCCTTTAGCCCTAAATTTCTTCATCTACACTTCCAAAATCCCAGATAACTCTGAAAAGCAAAAGTGTTTTCCTAATTCAAACCAGCAGCAAAACTGAGCTTAACCAATATCAGGATATTTGAAATTCTTTTCGATTCTGCTTAGTGTGAAAAGCAAGAGGTTTTGTTACAGAAACATTCATGTGTCTGATTATGGGATCCTGCCCTAGATCATACAGAGGGTGTTATGTGATATATGTATTTTCCATATTAACTTTTAAACTATAAAAAAAATTCTGAATTCTAAGACATCTGCCACAAGGGATTCACGTAAAGGATTGTGAGTTTATAGCTGCTTCGTGGAGTTTAGGAGAATGAAATAAAGTTAACACCTAAGGAGTGCTTAGAACAATGCCTATCCGATGCAGACACCTGACAAAGATTCATATTATTAATTGTGGTCTCTGCTCCCATTCCATGAAAGCTTGTAACTGTTGTTTTCCATAGAACTAGTGGATACCAACTGGGAAAACCATCATGATCCCGATCTCCGGTGACCATAGCCTATAAACTTTGCTTGGAGCAAACTTGATGGGAAAGAGGTGGGAAACGCATAGAGGCACAAAGCCCTGAATTATCACTAGGAAAACTTCACAAATGGGACTCTCTTAAGAGAGGCTGTTTTCTCCACATCTCAAAGTGGCTACTACTTCTTCCACTAAGACAGAAATTGCTAAGTGTCCTTGAACAGGGTAGGAGGATTTCTCTGAAGGACTAGGAGAGCAGTTTTATCTAGTGCTGATTCCACCTGAGTTTTAAAACCACACCATTTCCAGCATTCCTGCTGTGCCGTGTGCATTTGAAGCATTCCAGTGAAAGGACTCTGTGGTCCCTGACATCTCTGCTTGCTCGGGCAGTGGGCAGGGAAATTCCCCCCAAATCAGAACAATGGAAAGAGAAGTCAACTAGAGAAGCAAATTGCAGAAATGATCCTGCACAAGGATTTTCAGTAGGTACCTAGAAATAATCAAAAGAAGAGGCTCCTGCTTTTAGCAGAAAGGGTATGAAAGTATTTGGCCCTGGGTAGTGAATCCTGCTCTGTCCTCTGCCACTACTAGCTAGGCAGCGTTGGATGATCCACTTTAACTCTTTATGCCTCAGCTTCCTCATTTGTGAATAGAAGGGATCTTGTAGATTGAAATGAATTTCTAACATTTCCTCAGTTCTGTGTGCAATTTTGGAAGGCCGGCAACTAGTTCTTAGCAATCACTTCAAAATCCTATGTATGACATTACCTGAGGATCTACAGATGGGAGGCAGCTTGCAAAACAGTCCTTTGAAAATATGACTTTGGGGACGCCTGGGTGGCTCAGTGGTTGAGCATCTGCCTTTGGCTCAGGGAGTCATCCTGAGGTCCCGGGATCAAGTCCCTCATTGGGCTTCCCAGGGAGCAAGGAGCCTGCTTCTCCCTCTGCCTGTGTCTCTGCCTCTGTGTGTGTGTGTGTGTGTGTGTGTGTGTGTGTGTGTCTCTCATGAATGAATATATAAAATCTTTAAAAAAAAGAAAAGAAAATATGGCTTTGTTGGTCAGTGCTTGGCACAAGTAGGTACTCAAAAAGTATTGTTGAATGAATGAATCAATGGTTATTTTATGATAGCTCTTTTATTGAGGCAGCAATAGTTTCTTTGATAAATAAAGACTAATGAAGTTTGTTATTTCATGACTCTTGTAAAGATACTTTCAGCCATATGGAAAATGACGTGTAGTGAGAATTAAGGAGATAGGCCGCATCTTTATTGGCACATTCAGGGCTCAAGAGGTTCACCAAAGACCCCGTTCTCTTCCACTTTGTGCTCCACTACCTTTGGCATATTAGCTTTGTCACAGCTGACTCACCTGTTGTTGCAAAATAGTTGTAGTGTTTCCAGGTATCACCTCTTGCGGATGATTCCAGCCGACTTTGTCTCATTTGTTATTTACCAGAATTTGGTCACATGCCCACCCTTAATCTATCATTGGCAAGAGGTCTGGGACTCCTGCTGTCTTAGATAATTTAGGAGGGATAGTTATCTTCCTGAAACAAAATCAGGGTTTTCTTACTGAGAAGGAAGCAAAGAAATAGGTTTACATAGGAATAGGTTGATCATAATGATCAATGGATAGCGATCACACTTGTATTAAAAACCTGCTTAATAAATATCTGATCAATAAACAAAATAACAAATGAACAAAAGGGGAAACCAATGGCATCAAGATGAAAAAAAAAAATAAACCAAATGAGTGATCCAAGGAATAAATGCCAGGGGAAGTTTCTGGAGGTGTCACTGGGGGTTGGTGTGAACATGAAGAGACCACTGAGATAATAGCGCGTGGCCTGAAGTTGCAGGATTCGGTAAGGCTCAAGGGCTGGTGACATCATTTTATTTGTCAGGACCATTCAATCCAATGTGGGGAAGCGGAAACAGGTCGAATGAGTGCTATGACAAGGAGAACACTGAATGAAGAGAGGGAGGCTGAGTGGAGACAGTAACTAAGGATCATCCTGGAAGAGTAGATTTTAACACTCAGCTAATTGGAATAATCTTTATTCTATTGGTGGAAAGAACTGGTTTTTCATCAAGTGTATTGAGCTACGCTTTACGTAAACTACAATCTACCCTTTCTAGGATCCATTCCACGAGTTTAGACAAATACATACAGCCAGTGCAACCACTACCACAGTCAAGGTAGAGAACAGTTTCCAAAACTCCCCCTCACGTCTGTTTGTAATTAACCCCTCCTTGGCCCCTAGCACCTGGCAACCACTGCTCTGTTTTCTGTGCCAATAGTTTTGACTTTTCCTGAATGTCACACGTGGTCTTTTGCATATGGCTCCTTTCCCTGAGTACGTACATCCGAGATTCATCCACGCTGTGTGCAGCAGTAGTTCCTTTTTATTTGAGTGCGAACTTATCATATGGATATATCACAGTTTGTGTAGCCATTCACTAGTTGAAAGATATTTGGTTTCTCGTTCTCTGGCAATTGTAAATAAAGCCACTACAAACATTTGCCTACAAGTTTTTCTACAGACACAAGTTTTCATTTCTCTTTGGTAAATATTTAGGAATGAGACCTAAATGACAAGAATTGTATGGTTGTATGACAAGAATATGCTTCATTGTATAAGAAACTGCCAAATAGTTTTCTGAAGTGGCTTTACCATTTCATAATCCCACCGGCCCTGTGTGAGGAAGCCAGTTACTCCACATCCTTGTAGCATTTGGAATGGTTAATTTGGATTTATCTATCTATCTATCTATCTATCTATCTATCTATCTATCTGTTTTTCTTTTTCTCTTTTTTCTTTTTTCAATTTCGCCATTAACAGGTGTCTAGTGGGGTCTCATTGTGGCCTTCATTTTTATCCCTCTAAAGACTAAGAATAGTGAGCATTTTTTCATCCACTTATTTGCCTTCTATTTATTGTATTTGGTAAAGTGTCTGAGAATGGTTTTGTCTTGTTTTGTTTTTCTTCTTGTATCGTGGCATGGTGAAAGGAAAACTTTAGAAAAATGAGTTTGGGTCTGGAACAAGGGTTTTGGTGATGCAGAAATCGGAAGGGTCAATGAGCCAGGTGGGAGGCGATGAGATGGGCAGTGTATCTCTAGCTGGTATATTTGTCCTAACAAACAGACACTGAACATTGAAGCCAACTTGCACTGTGCCTGCCAGCCTAGTGAATACAATGATTTCTTCCATTTATGATGTCCCAGACACATGTAGACCCACACACCCTTTATAGGTATGAACCTATTTAGTCTTCACACCACACTATGGAGTTCTAGTTCTCTCCTGTTTCATATCTGAAGAAATAATGTATGGAGAGTAAAATCACTCACCTAGGGTCCTCTAGCTGGTAAGTGGCTGCTTGGGGGATCTGAACACTGGTAATCTGTATTGGTATTTGTTGAATTAACATTAATAAACGATGGGAAATCATCAGTCATTCCTACTGAGAATCAAAACTGGTCTGACAAAGACGTCAAATGTAACTCTTTGTGATAATGTACAGTGCATACGTCATGTTGTTTGACCAATAATAATAATGATGTTCTTTCTTATTTATCCTACTCTGTCAAGACCAGTGGCCCCCAAACTTGGCAGACTACAAGGTTCTTTATCAATTTTTGGTGATTCTATCTCAAATTGATTCTTCTGCCGATAGAAAAGGGACACGTCTGCCCCTCTTCATCCCCTCCACACTTAGCCAGTGAATATTTGAGCCGTTTCCTCAGACTCTCCAGACCATGCTTCCATGGAAGACCAGCATCACTGTCTGGAGCATTTATGCCCTTCAAGGGCATGGCAGCACCACCTTTGAAACCACTTCTATGGAGCCAGAAGGATAAAGGAAAACAAACAAACAAACAAAAAAACACAACAAAAAGCCCTTTTATCCTTTCTCATTTCTTGGCTCAGCTGTAGGACTGTTATTTTGCTGAGTTTCCCCCAAGAAGAGATAAGAGGTGCTAATTGTAGTATCAATAATTTAGTCTAGGGACCAGGGCAATTTGTGCTACTAGATCAAAATGGATACATTTTTAGAGATTTTATATCGTAAGAGTGTGAAAAGCCCAGCTTTGTCAGAATAGTACATTAATCCCCAGAAATGAAGTCCCCAGAATCTATCTGATTTGTCTCTCAGTCAGTCAGGAAATTGAGAATTTGCTCTTCTTCTTCTTTTTTTTTTTTTTTTAACTAGGAAACTTCTTTGAAATAGGTATATAAACTATGCTCTAGCAAAGATTCCTGTGGGGACAGTGAAGGAGTAGGGGGTTGTGCAGAAGTATCAGGCCTATTTCGGGGGCCAGAAAGTTTTCAGGCCGTTGACAATTCAAGACTCACAACACTGGTCTTCAGCTTCTTAAAACAAGGTGCTTGTTGAGAAAGGAAGCTTTTTAATCAAAAAAGTAACAACATTTGATAAATTTTCAGTAATTGACTTAATCTTTTCTAAGTAATATTTCCAGATGAAGTAGAAAAAACAGGAATCATCTAACACCTCACATTTACAAAAGAAAAACAATTTTGTGTTGAGACTTTATAATAAATCTCACTGCTATCATTAACTTTAAATTGTGCTATGTCTTTCGAGGCATAGTCATAGATAAAATTGCTTCTAAAAGGAAGATAGGAAACAACATCTTACCCCTCAGTCTATGTCCATATTATGAAAAATCCCACACATACACATTTGATTAACTGTGAGAAGTCTGATTTGGGGACAAGAACTGGGTCTTGGTACTACCTCACTCACTGCCTATGAGCCACGATGAATTGCCTTCTCTGAGACCAAATTTCTTCATCTAGAGAGTGGCACAAGACTATTTCTACTTAGGGTTGTTTTGACGATTCATTACATTAATGTGTGCGAACCTTGAACAAAGTAGCCACTGACTTACTCATAGGGACTTACTTACTCTTCATTTTTCCTAAAATTAAAATATCATAAAATCCCAAAGAATCCCATAAACACTAATCATTCATCTTGTACACACACACGTTTCAGACAAGCTGTATAATGTTGATATGGGAAAGATCATAGCCTAAGATTATCTAAGAGCCTAAGACCCCAGATCCAAGCCAGGTGTTTAAGATCACGGTTCCCGTGGATACTTACTATTAACAGACTCATCATCTCCAGCTCAGAGGATCCAAATCTGCCATCAGTTCTTCCTCAGTATTCATTTAAAGCTGTCCTTGCCCTGAAACTATTCTTCCATGGTGGAGAATTTGGTTATAAAAATGTTTTAATGAGCCAGGGTCAGTAGCAGCCACGAATACTCCAAATACCCTTTAATATTTCCAAGGAAATATTGGGACTCCTTGAACTTCACAGCAGCTCAAGGGGGGGGCGGGGGAAGGTGTCCTGAAGATGTCCAAATTCTATAACCTTGAAGGTATTTTGTAGAAATAATGTAGGGCTTAGATATAATGAATTACCAAAATTAGAATTTTGTCGAGTGAATTACTATCCAGCAAAGCTAAAGCCTACTTTGTTCTATAAATCATGGAAATAAATATCTTTAAAGGTTAAGCTTGCTTGGGGGAAAATATCTGGCCCTGCTTTAAGATCTTGAGTTGAAGATAATATCAAAATTGAATTATTCAAAGCAAGCAGACAGCTTCATAAAACTTGACCCATGTAGAATGTTCACGAGGACTGCCCTGTTCTCCTCTAGTTTTAGATTCTGAAAGGTGTAAATGATGTGTGATCATCCACCCTTCCACTTCTGCACCAAGTCATTAGGGTCTCTCCATTCTGTTTGTTATTCAGACCCACTGTGAGAATGTTAGCAAAGTCATTAGCCCCATATAATGCCTCAGGAGCAGTATCTACCAGTTTGAAAGAAAATTTTTCTTTATCACTTGGTTTTTGATCAATTTTTCACCTCTCCCTTAAACCTATTAGCAAGAGACTGCCGTTCTTGACACAGTCTGGCAGTCTCCTGATTCTACGTGCTGAGTAGGATTGAACATGAATGTAAGTCTCTGTCTAAAGAGGAGTTCAGTTTTTGCTATGATCATGTTGTGAACCCCAGTAAAATCCTTGGCTGTCTCCTGTGTAGCATAAGGGACTGTACATGGCACCAGCTAGATTTTCAGTGGAGGGCACTGATGTGGAAGGAATCCTTAAAAAACAGGAGGAATTGTCTGATGGTCTTCACTGCTGCCTTCACCACCATTTCCAGTCCTTTTCTACAAACATGGAGAAGAGGACAAAGATGCCATTTGGAGAGAAGCAGTATGGATATAGAGGAGGAGCTTCCGTGTGATGCATATTTCAGTTTCTTCCCTTTCCCCCTTGACTTTCCAGGGAAATGCATATTCCTGAGTCTTGGGGTAACTGCTCAGAGAGAAAGAAACAAGATTTTAACATGAATAAAACTGAACCCAAGGCTTTTTTGTCATCTGATGTCACCACTCTTTAAAAATTGTCTCTTTGGATTGCTGTTGGTCAACCTTTAGAAAATTCAGTCAATGAAATCGTGTTTTCCTTCCATCAGAGAATAGGTACTGAGTGCCTTCTCCATCCCAAGCATGAGGTAGGCATGGAGATTATAACAGGGGACACAAAAAGGACTGGTGTCCCAGGGACATTCTATTAAAGGGCCATCTTTTAGCCAAGACAGCTGAGGTTTACCCTCTCCTGAGAGTGCCATGTAGGGAACATTCACGGAAGGCAGGGTGATGGAGTGGCTAAGCCACCTTGACTGATAGTGGGAACTCAACTCTAGCCCTGGTTATTTGACCTTGGTTAAGTTACTTAACCGATCTGACCCTTGGTTTCTTCCCATAAAATTGGCATGACGAAATAACCTATTTATCTGATGAAATTAATGGTATGATTCTCTGAGAAAGGCTAATTTTTACAAATGGTGTAATAAACAGCAGCTACCATCATCCTCATCAATAGCGTTGTTGCCGGTAATAGAAGTAGTAGCAAGCTGAGACCCAGAGAATCTCATGAATCAGGACAGTCTTTTTCACTCCATTTCTCATGGAACCCATTTGTTCCATGGATGTTTCTAGCCAAAGAGAAAGATTGAACGTGGTCTTTCTGCTCAGTTTTGAGACACATTCCTTATCCCCTCAGATCCAGGATGGCTTTTTTGAACCATAGTCACTCTGATTGAGGAAAGAGTTAAAGAACAAACATTTCTTCACTGCCTGCTGGTTGTCCATGCTCTGTGTCAGGCACCCCCTCATCAACTGTTAGGATTTCATTTCTTCTGTACAGTTGGGGAAATGGAGACTCACAGAAGCTGAAGAAGCTTGCTTACTGTCACACAGCTAATAAATGACAGAGAAGGATTTAGACTGAGGGTATCCGACCTCAAATCCAATGCCCTGTCTCCTCTCGTGGGTCATGGATGCATTGGTCTGTTCACTGGCGTATGAGGTACTCATCAACACCTGTTTAATGATCAGCCTCATTTCCAGAGGAGACCATGGCAGAATTTCATAAATCACCCACTTCCCTGGTCTACCATTTGCTTCAATGGAAACCAAGAGGTTCCAGACTTTCTGGTTAATGGTCACTTGTGGCACAATGTTCCAGGGCATCTAGTAGGTGGTTTCTCTGTCAAAGCATGGAAGTCCTTTGTGATTTTCTGAGCACCTCTAAATCCTTTTATTTTCCACTGCTATTTCTCGGTAGAGGTTAGATATTTCTTCAAAGTCTGAGATGGGTCATCTTCCTAAAAGATTATAAACTACAAATAATCCCTCAGTATGTGTCTCAGATGGAAGCCTCAGAATATACTAAAGATTAAAGGTAAGATGTGGTGTGTTGATTCTGTGATAGAACTCACAGTAAGTGGCCTCTTTCCCAGGACAAAAGGTACAGTGGCATTACCTCTCTGGGAGAAGTGGACATATTGACTTACTATGACACTGTTGACATTTCAAGTGCCAGCAAGGTGTTTACCAGGATACAGGATTAAATACTATTTCTGGCCAATGAGCTCACTTTTGGACGGGAAGCCTCAACAAAGGGAAATAGGATCTTCCCAATTAAAAACGGAACAGTCCAGAGGAAACAATCCTTCCCAGGGAGCTAATAGAAACGTATTTCAAGATGACGAAGTGTGTTCAGGAAGGCGCACAGGATGAAAGATCACCCAGGCTGCTTCTCTTGGCTTTTCTGGCCTCAGCCAATCACAGAACTCCAACGAGAGGATGCTCCCAGGCGTGCCAAGTGTCTGTGCGTTTCTACTGCAACATGGCAGCCCAGGGGTCATGACAATCCTTTCTGCACTGAGTTTTTAAGCCCCAAAGGCCCTCCTCGAGGCATGCGTGGGTAAAATTCTTAGGTGGCTACATTTTGTGGGGTGCATCCCAAGTATATGTCATGTCCACATTTTAAATCCTCATCATCAGAAGACCCAGTGTGCTCCCAGCTGTTTTCGGCAATTCTGCTGTATATTGTTAGAACAGACACAGAGCAACCTTCATGCTGTTCATTTAGAGGCTGAACTCATTTGGCTGCCGCGGTGTAGTTGTGAGTCACGTGGTGAAAGAGAACAGGCGAGCTTCGTGAGTCACCACACAGTGACCATCCCCACTGAGTCCACTGCCCATCCTGCTGGAGGGTTTTCAGGGTTGGAAACAATAGCCTTTGCCACCCTCCCCTGGGACAAAGATGCAGAAGCACGGTTTTTCATGGCTCACCAACAAGGAGCTCTCTCCTGCCACCGTTTAACCTCCAGATCCACATCGCGATGACTCATTTTGGTCCATGATTTTTCTCCCTGGCTCCCCGTGTGCCAATCTCTGCATCCTCCCCTCCCCGCCCACCCCTCTGACATCTGGGCCCCAGTGCAACTGTAAAATCTTCATCACACAAGGGCTTGAAGAATAAGAGACAAAACCTCACCCGTGTTGTTGCTGACTACCTAATGTTCAGTCACATGTCTTTGAGTTCCTTTCTGACTGAATTGATTTCAAGGATTGTTTTTTGGCTTCATCATTAAATTCCAACTTGTAAGCCACCGCTGCCAACCCCCTCCCACCAGCACCTCTAGCCTACCCTTAACAGATGCTATTAGCATTTTAAACCTAGGTCCCTATGGGGTCTCTCTCTTTATCTCCGGCAGCACCCCTGGAGTGTGCGTCTTCCCTGCGGAACCACAGATGCTATAATGCGTCTCTTTCAAAACATACAGCACCCACTACATTTCTGCTTTTTTTTTTTTTTCTAAAATCACGTCTGGGGAAACTGAGAAGCTTCTTGTGAAGGATTACATTACGGCTTTGATTTTTATTTATAAAACATAAAGGGCTAATATATATCAGTTAGGACATTTGGCTTCCAAAGTGCATTGTAGCAAAATAATTGGAAGGCAGTTGTGGTGTGAAATATATGACAGCTTTACAGGACATAAAAAGCAGCTTTTTCTTTGTAATAGTGTAATTGCCTTAAACCCCGCAATCATAATTGTTATCAAAAAATAATCCCGAGGAAAGGCTAATATAAGGTGAGCAGACCATTAGAAGAGCTCTAATACACTCGATTCCTTGAACAGCAAACGAAGCTCTCAATCTCCTAGTGCTTTTAGTGTCATTCAGAGGGTGCTCAGTCATTTCTGTGCATCAAGCCTGCAGTATTGATTTTTCCACTGACTGAAACAGCCATATAAGCATAAATTTTGCATGAGCCTTTCACTTTGTAGACTCTCCTTTGGTCAGATGACACATGATGTGAACATGAAGACTGGATAATAACAATGCATGGTCAACCTGCAGGCATTAAAGCGTGAGCTCGGGCGGCTCTGAAGGACAAAAGCTGGCCGGGGCGGGGGGCTGCCTGGCCGGGGCGGGGTGAGGGGAAAACAAATTGCATCTCCATCTTGGCAGCCCGCGTGCAATTTTATTTCCTACTTCCTTCTTGCATTTTCACAGATCTCCTTTCCTGCAAGCTGTGCCCCCCCCCCACTGCCCCCCTGCTGCCCAGCAGGTGCACACTCACTCACATGCGTCTGGTGGTCTCCACCCACTCCCACTCCCACCCCCCGGGGGGATTCAGCTTTGTGGGGAGCACCCCTGCAACAGCCTCTGGACCTGCTTCCGGCACCCCCCATCTGGGTTTCTCCACATCAGTTCTGTTGCCTTCCGACCTTGGTGTCATTTCTTTTGTGTCGGCCCTGGAGACTAAACAGTGTGTAACAAGCGTTGATAAGATCTGGTGGCGGGCTGGGGAGGAAAAAAGCCTTATCTAAAGATGTGGCTCATTGATACACAGGTACAAGAAAAACCAACCTCCTTAATAGCCACATTCCATTTAACCTTCCCCAGGCCCTCTCTGAGCGCTCCTTATTCATTAATAGGTCTCTATCTCGCGTCCTTATGATTTAAAACGTTGCGTGGGAAGTGCAATCATTCTGCTGGGAGGTTGTGGCAGTGGAAACAGAGGGTGAGTATCACCCACTACCCGTCCCGGGGGGGGGGGCGGATCCTGATGCCACCTCATCCCACGTGGCCTTTGAGCCCAGGTGGCACGAAGGCACAATCACAACTACCCTATCCGGTCTGGCCAACTTTGGCAATGCCACGTAATTAACTTATATCACGGGAAGAATTCTCAAGTTGAATTGGCCCGGGCGGGGAAATTATCTATTAAAAGAAAGAAAGGGGGAAAAAAAAATCCCTGTTGGCCAGATAGAGTCAACCGGAAGGAGAGCACCATTTTATTTTAAATAAAAATCATGGTCCAAAACAGAGACTTGCTCTAATGAATAATTGCAAATGCCTTCGCTTTTTCCTTTTGTGTAACCATTTGGAATAGCAATAATAACATTCACCTTGAAGCTTGCTAACCTGGGGGAAGAGAGGAGCCAAAGCTGGAATAAAGCACTTCAAACTCCAGTATCTTATAAAGGATCCGAACTTCACACGTAGGAGACATTAGCTTATGGTGAATGTAAGCACCATCTGCTTTTCTTTTTTTCTATTTTTTTTTTTTTTTGAAGAGAACCGGACCTGCATTCATCTGAAATTTGTCCATTGCTCAGAAAGGGGCCAGGGACTCCATCATTTTTAATTCTTTTAATATCCACCTGCCAGTGGCGGCTGCCTGCCTGCCGTGATCAGCTTCATCAGTGCTGCTGGTTGTTTGAAAAGAGTTTTGAAAATTATTCTTTTTATTTCCAGTTGATGGCATCACAGGAGATATTTCTACTTAAAAGCAAAGTTATTATAGCGAGCAGTGTTCTCTGAAATGAGTTTTGGCCGAGGAGAATGAGCAAAATGACACTGGTGAGCCAAGCTTGGAGAAGACTGTTCGCAGGCTGGAGTGTGAGGGGGGAAGGCAGGCCAGGCTTGTCTCTTCTTTATGGGAAACTGGAAATCTGTGGAGAATATCTTAAACTTTCGGGCTAATGCTTTATTTGATGGCTTCCTACCCTGAAAATTGGCTCAAGTACCTACTGGTCAAAATGAGGCTGTTTTAACGTTTAAAAGAAATAAAAAAAAGGGAAGAGATGGCTCCTGGGGCCCGCTGAGCTCCCACTCTGACGGGCATCTCTCCTCGATTTAGAAAATGCAGTCTCAACTCTGGATTCTGGGAGATGTGTCCCAGAGACGTGGGGGCTAAGACTGTGCCCCCCACCCCAGAGCCAGAATCTCCTTCCCAGACCACCAGCCTGGGGAGAAAGGGGAGAGCTCCTTCTTTTTCTTTCTTTCTTGTCTCCTTTTTTTTTTTTTTGGCCCCTCCTTTTTCTACCCCATCCATGAAATTGATTATAACCAAGGGGGAAAAAAATAAGGATGCTCAGAGACATCAGGGGGCTGGTAGCAGAAGCTGCAGTGGTTCGCTTCAGCGCCTGTTGCCTCGAATCCATCCTTGGGTCCAAAATTTGTTCCTCTCTGCTCAATGGCCTACCTGAAACGTGATGCCAGCCCGAGCCTTCTGAGTGCATGGCTGTCCCCTTGCTCCCTCTCCTCCTCGAGTCAGCACCCAATCAGGAAGGAAACGAAATGACTTGGGGGCCAGAGTGTGTCCCGTGAACCCCACCCCCAAGAGGGTTTCTCAGCACTTCCCATCACAGGGCAAATACCCCAACGGGCTGCCCTTTACCTATTCCCTGGATGAGGCCCAGCCCCACGGAGCCAAAGAGGGGAGGCTGGGACTCTTCTAGAGGCCAGTTGCAAAGTTTACATCCATAAGTTTTATTTTGTAGCCTCTCCATAGTTACCAGGAACACACACACACACACACACACACACACACATTCAAGCAGCCCTAGAAATTTTCTTGCTCTTCTAGGCATTTGGGAATGAGCATTATGCCAAAATAGCTTCCCAGATCCTCTCTTCTGATCCCAGATCCAACCAGATATGGTGTGTGTGTGTGTGTGTGTGTGTGTGTGTGTGTGTGTTAGGAGAGAAAGAGAAAATGAGAGACAAGGGGTGCAGTGGTTGGGGGGGACCCACTGTTTATTAAGTGCTTGCAGGGAGCTATGTATTTACAAATGCTAACACGTGTTTGGAAAAACATACAACCTATGCTTTTGCTCATAAGTGGCTCAGAGTCTTTGTGTTTGCTGTTCCCTTCCCTTGGAGTGCTTTTCCCTCCAATGTCCCCACGACTCTCTTATGGCCTCTAGGGACCTGCCCTGCTGATGGCATCTTTTCAGCGAGGCCTTCCTGAGCATCCTCCAACCCGCTGGCCCACCTGATGCCCTCTCCCTGCTTTACTTTTAGCCACAGCTCTTAACACCATGTGACAGACCATATGTTTCCCTGAGGATTCATCCATTTTCTGCCTCTCCCACCACATGTAAGCTCCAGCAGGGCTGTGACTGTGTGTGCTCCCTGTTGGCCTCCCAGCTGCAGAGACCAGGACCTCTAGGAGCTTTCCATTAACAGCTGTGCACCAAAAGGAGACTCAGTATTCTCCTGCGTTTCTTTATCCAACAGATGAAAGACTCCTTTAGGAACAGAAACGTCCCTTCAGTCCCTAGGATGCTGTTCCAGGGTGTGTGAGCTCAGCAGAAAGACCCCATGGAGATACTGCTTGGAGTGGAAGTTTGGAGCTTGCAGAATTTTCTAGAAGGTGCAAGACTCCTAACATGTCTGCCACCTTCTTGGCCTCTCACGAGAGCCTCAGATAAAGAGGGCCTGTGTGCTGACAGAGGCAGGAGGCAGGGTAGGGGCAAAGTTTGCCGATTGAGGTGCCGGGGAGTACCTGGTTAACAGGGCCTCTATTCTATAAAGGTACACAGTGGCTTGTGATAGACAAGCTTTATAAAATAACAGCAATAATAGCCTTTATTTAATTTCAGTATTTCTATATTTTTTGTTCATTGCCTTTGGGCAGTGTGCAGCTTTAATAAATAAACACACACCTTCTAATGAGGGAATGAAATTACAGAATTGCTACTAACCCCAGAACACTGGCCGATCACTACTGCCGGCCACCCAAGTGAGAAGCATGTAATGTAGGTCACAGTATTGGGAAGCCTGGGGGGGGGTCCCCCAGTCTCATGCAAAGTGTTGGAGCCAGTAGGGTGAGGCTCAGAACAGGGAGGAGAGGAGGCACAGAGATGCCTAGAGCAACCTCTGAAAATGGGACACCAGGAAGCAACCTGTGCTTCCTTTCCCTTCTAAGTGGGGGATGAGTTAACTGTTTCCTATTATGCTTCCCCACTGAGGTCACCAAACCTTATTTTTCTTCTCCAATTTATTGTTATCAAAATTCTGCCTCTTTATAGCGGGGTGTATCCTCACTGATTTGCTAAAATTTCTCTCACCTGGAATGCACTTGTAAGTACTTGGCAGTGAACTGCAAAGAGTTGTCATGAGCCCATTGCAAAGGCAGGACACTCTTTAGGATCAGTGGAAAATCAGCACGAGGGAAAGTGTTCATGAATCTAGGCTTCTTTTCATCATTGTACATGCTGCTTTGTGTCATAATTTCCTCACTGTGCAATCTCTCCCAAACCCCTTTCCAGAGGCTGGACATCTCCAGGGCACTGGCTCGTTCTTCTCTGGATTTGTGACCCTGACACAGATCCTTGCACAAATACTGGCAGAAAAGATGGAACACTGAGTCATTTGGAAGCCAATGACGATGAAATTTGCTTTTTTTTTTGTAAGATACTTCCAACAGCCTAATATCCACCAAGCTCTAATCTTCTTTGCACCATTCCTCAAAAAAAAAAAAAAAAAAAAAAAGGCAACTCTTGCATCCCAAAAATGGTCAAATGGGAGAATCAAAATACTTAAAATGAAAGAGCTTGACTAAGTCTACTCCCTACCCCTACTTCCCCACTTCCTTGCTAGTCTGGCTCAGAGAAGCGGAGACTCACTCAAGTTGCTTCAAGTAAGAGGGACTTTATTATTGATATGAATGAGGATTTCTTGCAAATCTAGGCAAGAAACAGCAGCACAGTTGACTCACTGTCAACCACTGGAACCAACTTTGACGAAGCCATCTGGAGACTGGTGTGCTTCCGGTGGCCTGTATGTTCTTTCTCACTGCCTTCTGGCTCCTCTCCATGCTACCCTTTCCCTTCCTTTCCAAACTATAGAGCTCCAATTATTTATAATTCTCCTACCCCTTTGGCTTCTGTGGCCATTTGGATCATCCTCAGCCTGCTTTCTGGCTTTTTTTTTTTTTTTTTTTTGTAACTTCAGCTTCAGGGCCCATCACTAAAGCTCTTTCAGTTCCTAATGTCAAGTTTCAGAGAAATGTGATTGTTCCTGCTCACTCATTTGAGCCACAACACAGTCTTCTAAGAGAGAATTAATTGTGAACTGGAATACCGTGGAGGCTTCATGAGATCAGTTCACGGATCCAGCAGGGCCATAAGCTCTAGACATTTCAAAACCTAGAATATTTCAAAATCTTGTAGGAATTCTACTCGACCCATCAAGGTCATTTTGCAGCCCAAGAACAACTACACAGCTTAATCTACAGAGAAAGTAAATAAATTTGGTAGATTTCTAAAACATCTAGACAATTTTGAGAGTGTGAATGCATCCTTTGATTGATAGCTGAGCATACAAATGAGAAAAGGTAGTTTAAAACCCTCTTAAGAAATGAAACTTTGGTTTTAAAGAAATTATTGCAACTTTTGACAATGTAGTTTGTCTTTAAAGCATGAAGTGGCCTTCTCACTTAATTATAAACACTTAACTATTGTTAAAATTATTTTCGTTGGGAATTACATATTGGGAATCAGAAAGTCACAACTATTAGATTAGAAGAAAGTCTTACAAAGCCTAGATAGAAAAGCTAAATTATAGAAGTATATCTTCACCCAGTGGGTGAGAACATAGTCCTCTAAATGAACAGACAAACTTAAGTGGAAAGAAAACACTTTATTCCCTGGGTTATAACTTAGGACAAAGAAGCAAGCCTTTTTCTCCTTTGTGTGTCTGGTGTGAAGCTCAGAATCTGACACACATTTGGTGGTCAATAGATGTTTGTGAAATTAAAAATAAATGGCTCTGGTCTTAATATTTTGGGAAATGGAGCAGAATGTAAACTACTTGGGGAAGTAAAAAGGTTTTAGCTCAAGTTATTTAAAAATTAAACCACCTAAATGCCTGGTTTGGATGAACCAATCACCAGACAAATCATTGTGAGTCTGAAAGGTGTCTAGCTTTAGAAGTGACAGTATCTTCCTGGACAAGGAGTAATGCTTCAGGCCAGCATCCATCCAAAGCTGAGGGCGCTCTGGGAGACTCCAGATGACTTCATTTGAAGAAGGTGGTATGTGTTTATCTGTCTCTCCTTTTCCTTACCCTTTAAAAATAATCCTTCTCTGCCCTCCCAATTTGTGGACTGTGAGCTCCTTCAGGGGAGCGAGTATACCCTTATGCTTTTCTGGCTTCTAGCAAGTGCAGTGCCTAGTACATGTTTGCTGAATGAATGGATTGCTCCACATGTGGACTAAATCAGCAATCACCTAGGAATATGAAATAGGGTCTCAATGGGTAGAGTGTTTCAAGAGGACTACAAGTACAAGAATGATTTCTGTACTTCCCAACTGGGTCCCATGAGTCCCCTTTGATGCTTCTTCAGTCCACATAGAGATCAATTGCTCTCCTCCTCTTTCCTGGTCTTTGTCATTTTCCTCATTCATAACTTTCATCACTATCAGCATATTAATCTACCTGTGTTTCATAAAGTACATGGCCTTGCACACAGTAGTACTGAGTACCAAGTACCATGGATAACCTAGTTTCATAAAGCACAAGGCCTCGCAAACAAATACCTAGTAACTAGTACCAAGGGTACTGAGTATCGAGTGCCAAAGTATTAGTTACCTAGTAACAAGTACCAAAAAGAATGGAATCTGATGGAGCCAAAGAACAATGTGCTCAAAGGCCAGGTATCAAAGGAAGACCTGGCTATTGAAATCCCCAAGAGAGGGAGAGCCTGGCTGGCTCAGTCAGTAGAGCATGCAACTCTTGACCTCAGCGTTGTGAGTTCAAGCTCCATGTTGGGAGTAGAGATAACTTAAAAATAAAATCTGGGGCACCTGGGTGGCTCAATGGTTAAGCGTCTGCCTTTGGCTCAGGGCGTGATCCCGGGGTCCTGGGATCAAGTCCCATATCAGGCTCCTCACAGGGAGCCTGCTTCTCCCTCTGCCTATGTCTCTGCCTCTGTCTCTGTGTCTCTCATGAATAAATAAATAAAATCTTTAAAAAGAATAAAATAAAATAAAATCCGAAAAGAAAAGGAAAGGTAAGAAAGAGAAAAGAAACCCCCAAGAGAGGATAGCATAAGACTAGGGAAAAAAGAGAGAGGTTACTAATTCTTTAGGGGAAAGAGATGAGCCAGGAAGACCAGAATAGAATGTAGTTCATTTTATGTCTCTGTGTAATGGGCAGCAGTATGCCTCCCACCCTGCAAAGATATGTATGTCCTAGCTCCTGGAACCTGTGAACATGTTTTGTTACATGGCAAAGAGGAATTAAGGGTGCAGATGGAATCAAGTTTGTTAATTTGATGACTTCAAGATAGGAAAATTATCCTGGATTACTGGGTGGACCCAATCAAAAGGACTCTTAAAAGCAGAAGAGGGAGGTGGCAACAGAGCCAGAGTTAAAGAACATCATGTGACGAGAGAAGACCTGTCCCACGGCACTGCTGGCTTGGAAGCTGGAGGAAGGGGACTGTGAGCCAAGGGATGGTGGGATTCCCTGAATGCTGGAAAGGCTCAAAAGCCGATACTCCCCTACAGCCTCCAGAAAGAATGCAGGTCTTCCAACACCTTGGTTGCAGCGCAGTAAAACCCACTTCAGACTTTTGACCTCCAGAAATCTGAGATCACAAAATTCATGTTGTTTATACTGCTAAGTTTGCATCATCTGTTACAGTAGCAAATAGAAAATTCATACGTGCCGTGGGAGTCTATCACGAAATGGCACATAGGCACCTACAAGTTCAGCAGCTCTCTCACGAGGAGCTCCCTCCAGACCCTCTCAAATGCAGGTTGTCTCATCTCTTGGCTTCCAAGCCAGAGCCCAGCTCAGCAACCCATGTATGTTTATATTTGGGCAAAACGAAGCCTAGGTCACAAAGGGGAATGAGTTCTGAGGGGAAGGTACAGGTGGAGACTTGCCGCTTGCTCAAATCGTGACTAACATACTTCCTGATTCTTTAGGGGGAAATGCATGTGCCTGCAGTCAGGAGTAACGTGAGTTCTAAAAAACCCAGATCGTATCAGCCATTGAAAAGCCTAGTTAGAATTTCAAATAGTTTAATACGCTTAGATGTGATTTTCAACTTTTGAGGGGGAGGCAACCTCTTACTAACACAGTGAAATTCGAAGTTACCATTTGGATTGGCTTTAGCCTTCCTGCTGCCCATCTGAAAATCATTACGCGTTATCCAGTAACCAAAACCATAATCAACCTTCTTGAAGCCGCCTACACAGTGTCTCCACGTGGTGGGCACCCCCAAGCCGGCTGTGGATGGGTGTGAATGGCACACCCTTGGACTCCATGCATAGCTTGCAAGCCTCTAGAAGACACCTACTGGGAAATAAAGGGCAAAATTAAGAAGGCCACAGAAATGGGCCTAAAACAGAGCCAGAGACCGCAAGCCCAAGCCTTAAACATCTAAAATAAAAAGATAGTGTTTATGCATTGGAATAAAAGTCACATGCAGCATCATACATTCCACTGAGAAAATACATGTTACGGAATCTTTAGATACCTAGGAGGCAGAATGAGAACAGGGGAAATTTATCTGTGCCCCACAACCCCACACTTACTCTATTTTTATTGTTTTCCCATAGACATGTTTCCACACATATAACAGCTTTCAGACATCTGTAACTTCTATGCAAAGGCAATAAAAAAATCTGAAAGGAAAATAATTAGTGCCGAATACTATTTACATCCACAATTTTGAAACTAAATTATCAAGTTCTCCAGCGTATCCCCCCCTCCACTGCCCCATTTGGTACCAGTGCCAGATTTGCTGTGGAAAGGAAACTTAAAGTGAGACTACACAGGGGTAAGGACGTCAAAGTTTCTTGGCGCTCCTATCCTAGGGTAGTGGGATTCACTTTCAGAGGATACCACGTGGTTAACTCGGTTATGACAGTAACTCACAATTGAAACACCAGTTAGATATTTTTGCTTTCATTTATTGGCCTCCAAACACAGAAACAAACATGCAGAGGCCACAGCATACACGGATTTGCCTTTTACTCTGTGAAAACATTTTCCCGGTGCAGAGGAGAAAAATCGGAAGGAATATTAACAATACCTTTATTTCTGGAGCTTTGGATTTTCATCAGCAGATTTACATATGGGTGTTACACTGTGCTTCACGTCGTTCTGTTCTCTCTTTGCTAGCTAGCATGAGCTCCAAGTTTCACATTTTAAGAATCTTATGCCTAAACCTTGCATATATAATCAATCAATCAATCAATCAATCAATCTTTTTTTTTTTTTCCTGGTCATTTTCAAGCCATAGAGACTCATCTAGGACAGACTGTAGTGTGGTAACGCAATGGTTGCTTGCTAATTTCTTACGGAGCTCAATTATGTTTAACAGCTTTTTGACATCTCAAGTCTAAAAATCACCCATGGCCACAAATCGTTTTCTGCCTGCTTTGTGTAGTTTTACCCTAGATGGTAAAAGGCGGGGGACGGGGAAGGGGGCAGTATTTGTGACGCTCTAAAGTGGCCCAGGTAGACACAAAATGCCAGTGGCAGCTATAAACTACCTGGCTCATTTCCTATGACAAAGAATGTAAAACATAAATGGAAAGAAAGGAAGCTGAAAAGAAAGCAAGCTAATTGTAGGCCATTTGTAACTGTTAAGAATGAGTAAACATATTATCCTTCTCCCAGCATAACATACCTTTCAGGGTGAATTGCACCTAATTTTTTTCTTATTATGCCATTTGAAGGCCAAACTCATTCTTCACAGAAATTGCTTCAGGGCCTGAGGGTTCGTGTAACTTGTTTAATCATGATTGTTATTTGATAGCATTACCTGGTAATCACTCCATCAAAAGTTGGATGATTATCTAGAAGCCACGTTAAGCAGAGACATTTACGGACCTCAGATTGATTAAAAAGAAAAAAAATCCGGCCAACTATGCCTTCATAACAATACAGCCTCTGAATCTTGGAACGGCTCGTTTTTATTTTCCAGGCTCTATGCTGTCCTGTAATGAGAAAAAAAAAAAAAAAAACTAAACTAAAACAGTGGACAGTTTTTAAGTCAATTAACTATTTCTTTGGACGTACTCCTCCTAGATAAATTCTTCAGCCTGACTTTGCGTTGAGAAGTTTGCTGGCCCTTGAAACTAGACCGTCCTCACTTGTCCTGGAGTAGAGAGAAAAGCAGTGGGCTTTCTGGCCCTTGTGGGGGGTGTCAGGGGGGTTCCAATTGCATGGAAGGTCAGAGGCAAGAGGCAAGATTGGACACGGCCCAGTGGCGTGCAACAGGTGTAGGGATGTGCACAGCCCTGACCACGGGGCCAAGTTCCTCCTTAAGGACTTCCCGAGGGCTAAGTGGCTCCTCTGAAGCCAGTGATGATCGGATGCTCCGGGACACGCAGGTGACCTGTGCATTTCCGATTTTCCCCAGCCCTGAGAGCAGAAGCGCGGGGCCCAGAAAAGCCCATTGAAGCTCCACCTTCGCTCCTGTGCTTGCGCAGTGTTTCTCTGAATGAAGCTTCCCTTCTACCCAACCGCTACTTCCAGTGCCACTACTCAATGCCAAGTGCATACTTGTGCATGCCCTAAAACTTTCTGCCCCTCGCCAGGCTGCTCCAGATTCTCACTCTTCATTTGTCTCCTTCTAACAGCCTCCCCTGCTTCTTAGGGAAATTTGTGGACAGCTCATTTTAGCTGTTTGCCCACCCCGGCTCCTGGCTTTGTTGTAACTCATACAGAGCCCAGATGCCCAGATGCCCCCAGCTTGTGAGCATAACTACAGCCGTAGGTCCCGCTGGGTTGCAGGTGGGGTTGGGAGCCCATGCACATGCACCCCCATACCCCGACACACACACATCCCCCCAAACACACACGCAGGTCTGCCTCCTGCCTCCTCCAGCCACAGCAAAACCTGCCTTGGAGACAATTCTAAGCGAGAGTTCTGGGATCAGTGATTGCATAACCAGCCAGGGTTCAACCAGGTTGCCTGTCCTGCTGGAAACATATTATAACCAGAGGCCCTTCCTGCCCCCCCAGTTAGCTCTTCCTCAGCCAGGCATCTCCAAAATGTCAAATTCCTCCCCAACACCTCTGCTGACTCCTTATGTCACTTTATGATGTAGATAATGCTGATGATTACCTTCTAGCACTTTTCCAAGCCATGACATGTATTTCTCTATTGGCTTGGCACCAACTCCCTGTTTGGGGCTCTCCTGAGAAATGAGCATCTCTGGAACCTCTTTGTATACAGCATTGCTCTCATCTGTTTCCTTGAAGTGCCTCTCTGGGGCTTTCCCTACAGTCCTCAGGTGGGAGATATTGTTGCAGACGAGAAAACTGAGGCTCAGAACTTTAATTTGTCCAAGACCTCTCAGCTGATAAGGGGCAGAGGCAGAATTTGAACTTGAACCTGAGCGCACTGGAGTCTGTGCCCATTTCCCTACAAAGAAGTGGCAAAATGACCTAGTACTCCCCAAGGTCCTTTTCATCTGTAGAGTTCTCTGATGCTCCAGTACTATGCCATTCAGGTAAATAAGTTTTTATTTTTGTCGTATTTATGCAGATTGGCTTAAGCAGAAAATACACGAGTACTCATGTCTTTAAGAAGACAGAGTAGATGTAAAGGAAATGAGCCAGTAAATTTAAAACACATTCAATATTTTCCCTCCTCTTGATTTTAGGCCCCATGGGAATCGGTATGAGAAGGAGAGCTCGAAATGTGTTTTCTGAGTTGGCTGCTGCAGACAGCAATGCAGAAGTGTGGAGTAATCACGGGAGGGGGATCGGGGACCCCAAAAAAGGCTGCTCAATGGTATCAGTTTGAGGAGATCTCTTGAGGTTCAAAATCTTTCACTTTAAGTTTAAAGCCAGACGTGAGCTTCATATGTTACATAACTAAGTTGAAAACAGTGACTCAGAAGATTCCTGTTTGTCTTAGGAAATAGGATTGTTTTAAAGCATCAGTAGGACACCAAGAGGAAGAGACTCGATGACCAACAGATTTGGGGAAGGCACGGCTTAGCAGGACAGGAGAGTGGGGCCTCTGGACCTCCCTCATGCACTTGTGTCTCAGGTCCTAAAACGTGCTTGTTTGGACTCAGTTTTAGACTCTGTTTCCTTTACTCAGTGTGAGTGGATATTAATATAAATTTGTTGATGGAATCCACATCGGATCATTGGTCAACTATTTATTCCACAAAGGCCAAACTCCCATTTTTGTGGGAGCAATTTGTGCTCCTCCTTTGTAAAATAACTCTAGTTAATTTTTTAAATTTAATATATCCATGAGAGACACAGAGAGAGAGGCAGAGACACAGGCAGAGGGAGAAGCAGGCTCCCCGCCAGGAGTCTGATGCGGGACTCAATGCCAGGACCCCGGGATCACGCCCTGAGCCGAAGGCAGACGCTCAACCACTGAGCCACCCAGGTGCATCCCTCGGAGTTTTTTTCAATACCTAAGAAAAGCATCATATTATACTTATCAACATCACACTGGGCAAACTTTAGTTATCAGCCCGAAAAGGTATAGAATTCTCAGATCAGAACAGAAACTTCTTTACTTTCAAGTCTTATAGTTTGCATTTTATTTATAGTATAGTTGTCAGGGTTTTTTTTTTCCATAACCTACATGAATCATGAAGTCAGACTTTTTTTTTAATGTGAAATGCATTGGCACCTATAACATATACTTAACAAAATTACCCAGTGCATTTTCAGTGAATAGCACCCAACTCTTTTTACCTTCTCTTCTGACAACAAGAGTGCTATTGCTCAGAAAATCACCATTTCCCTTCACTTTTATTTGCCTGAAAACAGCCGAGTTTCTATGGGTTTCCTGAGGTATGGTGTTCAACTCATCTGATATGAGATCACGTTAAAGATGATTGTGGCAATTTGTTTCTTCTTGTTGTGAAACCACATGCTGTCCCCAGAAATTCAATCACATTTTTTAGAGACCTCTTTTGTTTGCTTTTCATTATTATAAAGACATAAATGCACAATTTGAAAATTCTAAAAATGCAGAAAAGTACTAAAAAGGAAACCAGAATCACCCCTAATTTATCAAGAGATTAAGGAAAATTTTATTTCCTTCTTTCCCTTTCCAGTATTATGAAAATAAAAAAAATGTTTTAAAATTACTCAGATTCTTAGAATTCAGTTAACTACTGGTAATACTTCGATGTCTTTCCTTCCAGTGTTTTATCTCATCACACCTATAGAGCCTACGTTTTAAAATTCTTAAACCCCACTCTCTATAGGAGCCAGGGTTTTTTCATTTGGCATCATATTTTAAATGTATTCTTCAAGCTGTGCCTTTAACTTTGAACTTAAGTGGACCTCTATAGATCAGAGGATTGATGTATTTGTTTCATTAAAATAACCATGGTTGTATAATGTGGCTACCTCTTGGCTACAGTGTACTGGATAAAGGAAAATAGGGTCAAAAGCAGAAATTCTGATATTATATAAATGCTGGTCTTATTTTTTTAAGGATTTATTTATTGATTGTAGAGAGAGTGGGAGAGAGACAGAGAGAGTGGGAGAGAGACAGAGAGAGTGGGAGAGAGACAGAGAGAATGCGCATGAGCAAGGAGAGGGGCAGAGAGGAGACCAGCAGACTGCCCACTGAGCGTGGAGCCAGATGTGGGGATCAATTCCAGGACTCTGAGATCATGAACTGAACTCAAACCAAGAGACAAAAACTTAATGGACTGCACCACCCAGGCGCCTCTGTATTGGCCTTTGAGTTATGAAACCTGCTCACTATGCGCATGATCACAAACACACACGTGCGCGCACACACACACACACACACACAAAGGTGTGCTGGTGCCTTAGCACTCATTATTCCCCCCACCTGGAACTTTTTTCCCCTATATATCCACATGGTTCCTGCCTTACTTTATTCAGGTCAAGCTTCACTTCCTCATGAAAGGTCTTGTCCTAAAGACATTCCTAAAACATATCTGCTCTGACACCTGCCCTGCTTCACAATTCCTACTCGCCCTTATGACAACTCGACAGGATACCGAATACCACTGTTGACTGTCTGCCTCCCTGCCCCCTGTTGCCACCACCCACACCCAAAGGTAACCTCCGTGAGGGCAGAGACCTTGTTTACTTCACTGTTGCATCTCCAGAGCCCAGAACAGTACCTGTTACATAGTAAGTCCCCAACAAGTGTTGTAGCGTACAGACTCAAGGCCACTCCCATCCTGCGATGGGCCCCTTAGTTGGCTATCTGGTGCCAATTTGCTGACTTTCCACCCACTAGCAGAAGGGCTGACTTTGGCAGATACTTCTCTGTAGTCCCAAGGTCTCTAAGAAGTGAAGTCACCAGAAGTGAAGTGCCAGCCGTTCAGAGTCAGAGTTGGGAGCCTGGAGCCTCAGACCTGACTCTGTGGGTCTACACTCCAGCCAGGATCCCTTCCTACCTGTGTGGCTGGGGGCCATTCATCGGCCTCTCAGCCACTGTGCACATTCAATGATTTAATCTCCATAAGACTCTTAGAATGAGGCCTGGCAGGTAGTAAGTGCTCCATTGGCATCAGCTGTTATTAAAGGATATCAGGGCGTAAGTGAGGAAGTAAGAGGTGGGTGTGTTCTCTGATGGTCTTGGGGCCAACAACCATCAAACTGGTCCCCGTTTTTGTCATCACCTCCCACTACCTATTTAACCTGTCTCTTCTGGAAAAACATCAGCAGACTAGAAAGGGAAACGAGAATGTGTGTTCCCTGGAGAGTCGGTAACAAATGGGGGATTGAGGCCTGGACATAGGAAATTGGTCAATTTTCAAAGACAGTAAATGGCCTGGTTAGAAAATTCAATCCTGGAATTATAATGAAGATCGGAGAATGCCTCTCTGACTCCAAACGTGGGCTTGTGGCCCACAAGTCTGTTCCCAGAGTGTGTTGTTTCGGATGAGGCAAGAGTCCCGGTGTTCTGAACCTGATTCTGCGACCGTGGCGCAGCAGGGGCCCACTGTGAGCTCATCCTTCACTTACCACCTGGCCCCGCTCCCATGTTTCAGGTCTACACCCCCCATCCCCAGCTAGTGCCTGCCGCCTATCTAATATTCAATAAATGTTGAATGAATGAGTAAAGAAATAATACATTCAAGAAATCATCCAAGTGCTGAGAGCCATGCACATGTACGTATATGTGTGTCTATGGACAGGTGTGTGTATATGGATACACACACATGCACATACACATACACTCCCCATACCACAAGAATGGTTCTTTTTTTTAAAAAGCTTTTATTTATTTATTTATTTATTTATTTATTTATTTATTTATTCATAAGAGACACACACAGAGAGAGGCAGAGACATAGACAGAGGGAGAAGCAGGCTCCCTCTGAGGAGCCCCATGCAGGACTCGACCCCAGGACCCTAGATCATGCCCTGAGCCAAAGGCAGACGCTCACCTCTGAGCCACTCAGGCATCCCCACAAGAATGGTTCCAAAAAATAAGTCCAAGAAGGTATCCATAATTGATTGGGAAAAGAAAATAAGAAAATAAGAAATAAGATAATAAGAAAATAAGAAATGTCTTTACATCTCTTATTGCCAGGCGTGGCCAGAGAAGGATTATGAGAGGTCATTAGGCCTGAGGTGAACTTTGAAGGAAAGGTAAATGTTGGCCAAGCAGAGCAAAGCTGGCCTGGTGGAAAAAAAAAAAAAAGGAAAAGGTCAGAATGTGTATCCTGGGCAGTTCATGATTTACCATTTCATCAAAAAGATAAAGGCACCCCCAGCGGTCTGGTGGAAACACCGGGACCCTTGGCTCTGAGTATTTGTGAAAAGAAATCCAGGCCTGTGGGACATGCCCCAGGCCTGGGGTCAGAGTGCTTGGTCAGCCTGTGACCTCTCCCCAGAGTCAGCCAAGCGTGTTGGGTGACCCGGGTGCGAGGCTGGCTTCAGGCAAGGCTTAACAGGACGTTAGTGCCATTCCACCCCAGCTTCCTTCGGGGAGAAAACTGGAGCCCCACCAAATCTCAGACCTGTAAAATCTAACCCAGGTTGTTATCACTTAACGTTTGGTCTGTTTGCAAGTTTAGTCCACAGAAAGTATATACATTTACATGTGTATTTCAAGAGGTGCATGCAGTTTTAAATAACTTATTCATATTGTTACTGTTGAAATACTCTCTATTTTAAAACCTATTATCCAGGTTAAAATAATAATTTATTTTAATCAGCAGTGATTTTTATTCCTCTCGGGGCTCCTAGAGCTGGGCTTTATGCAGGAAGGCAGCATCTCAGGCTGGCAGGCGACATTTCCATCTCACTTTGACTCCATTAAAGTAAGCTTCTATAAACAGACATCAATTACAACCAGTTTTAAGGGTTTTAAAATGTAATCCAACAGTGCTGCTTAACTAAATGAATCCTAGGAAGTGATCTCCAGTGAATTAATAGAGCAGTGTGCACACGACTCACTATGGGTCTGAGTTAATGACTGAAGAAGATCAAATTAATTACAAGTGTCTCCAAGGAATTTCCAGGAAGAATTCTTCTTTATCAGTTAAAGTCTGTTTAACCCTTCCTGTTCAACGTCTGTATGTTTTCTAAGTGTTAAAGTATAGGGTAGTAGCGGGGAGAGAGGCTGGTCCTGCCTTCTCCGTCCAAGCGTGGGTTTTCAGAGGTATCAAAGCATCTCACCTCCCTGGGAAGGCAGAGTTCCTGCAAAGACACTGGAATTCTTCAACTCCTTTCATGGCCTGAAATCTGGCTGGAATCTGTGTTGGAGTTGAGTTCCCTTGGCAAAGATCCGTAGGAGACTTTAATGAAGTTTTAATAGATCAAAGGTGTCCAAAAGACAACTTTAATTGGGGGCAGAGGAAATCTGCAAGGGCAGATAAAAGCCCGTGTTGACCAAGAAGAATGACTCAAGGTCATCAGACATGATTTCGCCCCAAATAGCAAGAAGCAGTAGGCAGTCAGCAGATTGCTCCTGGGTGAGCTGACTTCACCAGGAAATCATAGAGGAGCTCCACTCAGGCCCTACTTGTCTTCACTGCTCATCTGGCCTTCAGGAATCACCCTCAACCTAGCTCTGGGTTTTGGCCCTTGAATTTCCATGTTGTGGTTTTGAGGTGAAAGATTCCATCTTTTGAATGCAAGCTGTCTTGTATTTATTATTATCATGACCAAGAATTATCCTGGTTGGTGCGGGGGCGGGGTGCACTTGCTTGAATAGCATAATCAGAGAGTAAAATGGCAGAAGTATAGAAAACTAAAGAAGCAGGTCAAAAATGAGAAGTGAATAACAGTGTAGAAAGAGGACGAGAATAAGAAAGAGAAGACACACATAACACAAAAATTATACTGTACTGGAAGCAACTAAGATGTCCTCCAGCAGGTGAATGGGTAAATAAACCATGGCCCATCCAGACAATGAAATGTTATTCAGTGCTTAAAAAGAAATGAATTATCAAGCCATGAAAACACATGGAGGAAACTTAAACACATATTACTAACTGAAAGAAGCCAATCTGAAAAGACTGTATGCATGATTCCAATTACATGACATTCTGGGAAAGGCACAACTGTGGAGCTAGGAAAGAGACTAATAGTTGTCAGGGGTTGGGGAGAAGCAAGAGATGAATACACAGAACACAGAGGATTTTTAGGGCAGTGAAAGTACTCTGTATGATACTCTAACGATGGATACATGTTATTATAAATTTGTCCGAATTCTTAGAATCTACATCAAGAACGGACCCTAGGAACACCTGAGTGGCTCAGTGGTTGAGCACCTGCCTTTGGCTTAGGTCGTGATCCCAGGGTCCTGGGATCGAGTCCCACAACAGGATCCCTGCAGGAAACCTGCCTCTCCCTCTGCCTATGTCTCTGCCTCTGTGTGTGTGTGTGTGTGTCTCATGAATAAATAAATAAAAATCTTTTTAAAAAATTAAATAATTTTTAAAAGAGCGGACCCTAAAAACTAGAGTGAACCTTAATGTAAACTATGAATAGTGATAATGCTGTGCTAGTATAGGTTCATCAGTTGTAACAAACATAGCATGCTATGGAGGAGGATGATAGCAGGATGGGGTCTCTGCATGATTTGGGGCAGGAGGTATATGGGAAATCAGCATACCTTCTGCAGTGAACCTAAACCTTCCCTGAAAAAGTAAAGTCTATTTTAAAATTTTTTATTGTAGGGCAGCCCGGGTAGCTCAGTGGTTTAGTGCCTGCCTTCGGCCTAGGGCATGATCCTGGAGACCAGGGATCAAATCCCATGTCAGGCTCCCTGCGTGGAGCCTGCTTCTCCCTCTGCCCATGTCTCTGCCTCTCTGTGTGTGTCTTTCATGAATGGATGAATAAAATCTTCTAAAAAAAAATAAACTTTTTTATTGTAGAAAAAAATCAGTTGGGCTCCGAGATTCTCTGTTTTTCCAATACTCAAGTGCCATTTTCTGAGGTGTTTGTGCACTTTGAGCATCCCTTATTTTCATGTGTTACCAATCGACTCATGTATGTATTGAATACATGTTCACTGAGTGCCTCTTCTAAGCAACACATGAGCCCGGGCCTGGGGAGGCAGCTGGGAGTCCCACATACGGTGCCTGTTGCTGCGTATACTGGGAAAGTCCAATTTGGGATCAGTCTGACATAGGGAGCATCCCAATAACTTTCTGCCATTTGCATGATTCTGGCTGTAAAGTCATCTTCCCAACTGTTAAGTACTATCTGTGACTTTTCATGCCATTTGTAAAGTTTAATTAAGCACATACTATTAACCGCGAAGCCATCTGCTAACACTCTAATTCGTCTTCCCAGATTTTTTTTTCACTATTTAATTTATTCCTAATAAGAGGTTTATTTGGCAAACTCTCTTTGTCCAACTGTCAGGTCTTGAAACAAAGTGACTCACACATGGCTCGCTTGTGAATAGGCTCACACGGAAGGCGTAGAAGACGTTGACCCTGCGGGTGCATCCTATAGCAATGCTGGGCTTCTCTTTAAGGTATGCTAATTCCAGAGAAGCATTAGCTCTTGGTGACTTTCTCAATTTCAGCCTCTGAGATAATATGCCATGTTTTTATGTGTTGTCTGCATAGGGAGATGTGGCAACGGAGTGTGAAAGTCATGGACTCACGTGCCAGATGGACTGTGATTTTGTTACCGCCGTAAAGTCCATCAAAGATAATGGAAAGTAGATAAAATAAAATCACATGCCCGTTCTGCGCCCACCCGAGCTGGAATTTCAGTGGCGGGACACTAATTGGTGCCAGTTTAGATCTGCCTGATGTTCTCTTTATGAGCGCCTGTACCTGTGGGACGATCGTAGGAAACACGTCCGGGCTCTGGCTCGTGTGGCGAGGGAGGGGGGCACATAAAGCACCGAGGCAAAAGGTGCGTGGTGACTTTTAGTGGATGTTTTTAAGCAAAGAGATAGAACTGTTGTTAAGTTGTTCAAGCGGAAGTGTCTACAGGGCACTCCAAATGGCAGTGTTTAGAAAGAACTCCTTCGTCGCTTCATATTCCGTAGAATAATGCGTGAGGGACAGAGAAGCTAATGTCCTCCAGGACATTGGCCAGCCCTGCCAGCTTGACTCTCCAGCGTCCTGTCAGGGATCCGCATTCATGAAAATACTTTCTGTGATGACCTGAACTGATAAACTTAAATCCCATCCATCCAAATGGATTTTTTGTACAGAAGTAATAACAAGTTGAGTTTTCCAGGAATGCGACTGCTTGAGGTTGACATCAAGGGAGGACTGAGCTTTCACTTGTTCAGATCTGCCACCAAATTTACCAAGTTTTCACTGCTTTGAGAAAGCCCCCAATCCAAATGTTGCCAGGGGTGTTTTCCTCACTCCTCATGCTCCCGTATCATTCTATTAATAGCATAATCACCATGGGGTCCGGATTCTATCTGTAGGTACAAAAATCAGACTAGTTCCTATGTCTTTTAGAAGAGTCATGCTTGGGCATATCCCGATGGAAATATGTGGAGTTTTTTCTTATCCATTTGCTTCCTTTTATTTCTCCTTTATGCTATAATTGAGAGATTTTATTATTTCTTAAGAAATTCTGTGCGTAGGAAGAGTTATACTGCTTCATTTCGGGCCAGTAAGCGGAGGGGGAAAGGTGGTGGTTAAAAAATATTTGTTACAAATAAGTGATGGGGGTCCAATGTGGTAGAAGGACTACTGGGCCAAGACAAGGAACAAAGCAGCCTTACTGAAGAGCCAGGGATGATGCCGCCACCCCGGCGCATGTGGGTTATCTCATTTCCATGTGATACTGACTTTTCCTGGATGACTCTTCCTAGTATAGAAACATGCTTCTTTTAGGGGTCAGAAGGGAAACATTGACCTTCCCACAGTTCCCCATAGGACACACCTGAACCTGAGATGGAGCCCTCCTGGCCAGTGTAGAAGTCTGCGTAGGCCAGGGGGCCCAGCTCCAACAAGGGGCAAACTGTTCCTTTAATTCCTCATGCGTCCTCTCCCCCTTTACATGGCTCTTCTTTCTTCATGAGCTTCTTTTAACTCCGGCTGCAGGATCTGCCTCCCAGGACATCTCGTCTTCTAGAGTGTGAGGCAGGATGTGGCTGCCTGGCACCCCTTCTCCCTGGGAGGACCTCCTGAGCCTGTTGGGGCACCACCTGCTTGGGCTTTGTGTTCAGTTCTTGGTGCTAAAAATGGACCTGCCATTGTCTTCTACGTATTGTTTGTCTCTGCCTCTCTCTCTCTCTCTCTCTCTCCCATGAATATATAAATATAAATAAAATATTTAAACAAAAAGAGAGAGAGAGAGAGAGGAGTCATGCCAGAGCACAGGAGAGCAGATAGGGTATTACTCCCATTGAGTCCCTGTGCATTTCTCCCTGCCTTTCCCTTCAGAAGACACAGGACAACATCACAATTAAGAGAATGCACAGGCCTGATTTCAGTTCCAAAGAGGGGAACTGCCCCTTGACGTCCTTATATGTGTCACCTGCCTTTAAGAATCATTCTGAGGATGCTGGAGAGAGTAGAAACCTACAGTGTGTGAAGGACTGGCTTAAGCACCTTACAGTAGGAACTCCTGATGGACAGAGAGGATAAAGAATCTGCCAAGGTCCCATTAGGGAGCATGTGGCAGGAATGACACTTGAATTCGGGCAGGCTGACTTTGGAGATCATACTTTTAACATCTATGCCATATTGCCTCTAGGAAATGTATTTAGTAAATGGTAGCTATTATTACTGTTATTGCTATTTTTCTTCTGTTCTCCTGTGGGGTGGAGGCAAGTGAAGGGGCACAAGCCTTCACAATGTCTGGAGCTTTTACTTTCATAGCTTACACTGCCAAGACCTGAGTCTTGTCATAGTAATAAATGAGGCTATGATGCCCATTCATCCTCGTGGTCCCTGTGACACATGGAGGGTCACAGCATCACTCAGATGCTATTTTCCTATCAATTATTTTTCATTCTCTAAAATGTGGAATAATAGGAAGACTCCTAGGCTAGAGAGTCAAAAACACCAGTATTTTGGCCCCAACTAGTCACCTAACCACAGATGAGCCAGTTAACTTCTCCTAGACTCCTTTTGTTCACCTGTAAAACCAGGTTTTTTATTTCAATGTTCTCCAAATCCCTTCTCTCTTGAGGATTCTAGGATTCTCTTTCAGGTCCCTAGGCCAGCACACCATCACATACCCCACAGAACACAGAGCAATGCCTGTGCCAGATGGAGGCCAGTGTTGCTCGGAGGCCAGCTGGATGATTCATCTAAATCAAGGGTTGGCCAACAGCCAGTGGGCCAAACCCAGCCACCTCTACTTTTGTACACCACAAGCTAAGAATGGTTTTTATACTTTTTAATAGTTGAAAAAAGTTAAAAAGTGAATAATCTTTTGTGACACATGAAAATTACATCAAATCCAATTTTTGGTGTCCATAAGTAAAGTTTTACTGGAACCCAGTCTTGCTCATTCCTTTACATATTGTGTATAGCTGTTTCTGTACTCAATGAGAGTTGAGTGGTTGTAATAGAGATTATATAGCCATAAATCCTAAAACCTTTTCTGTCTGGCACTTTATAGAAAGTTTACCACCCCTGGATTTCAATGAACAGCAAGAGGAAAATTTTCCAGGTGGGCTTTGTTTTGCTTTTTTCATACAAAGGAAATCCAGGTACTGTCCTGTGTTCAATCCATGAAACAAATAACCCTTATGGCCAGGGAGCAGTCCCTATGGTCAAGAAATTACAGAAAGCCCCAGTGCTGGCAGCAGGCCAGCAGAAGTGGCTGTGTCAGCTGCGTTAGCATAGGGAGCAGCAGATTATCACAGCAGCGGGAGCTTCTAGAAATTCCCCCTCTCTAGTGGCTGAGGAAACCTGCTTGATGTGCCACAACTTTCCATCAGTAACATGCCTAAACGCTCATTTTCAAACATTATCTCCACCAGGAGGGATAATTTTCTGTAATGTGGGTGTGAGAAATCCAGGAGTAGTTCAAATGGTCATTCAATTTATTTTACTTTTCTCTTTAAAAAAAAAAAAACTAAAAATCCTGGAAATGGAAAATGTTTTCAGGAAAACCAATTTGCCGTGGAAGGAAAAAAACCCAGAGATTTGATTATTTCTGATCAAGCAGGAGGCTTGATCCATAAGGTTATGAAGAGCATGAGGAATTGGTATTTGTGAGTATGTGTATGTGGTTTTTATTAGATCAGATTTCACAAAACCTAGTACTTCTGAAAAATATGTGGGTGGTAGATGTGGGGATCACTTCAGGTATTATGATGACTAGATAGACAGGGGGAGGTCCAGGGATAGCCCAGGGTTGTAGGACAGAAATTATTCTGTAATTTTTAAGAAAACACAGCACTAAAAAGAAAGAAAGAAGAAAGAAAAGAAAGAAAGAAAAGAAGAAAGAAAGAAAGAAAGAAAGAAAGAAAGAAAGAAAGAAAGAAAGAAAGAAAGAAAGAAAGAAAGAAAGAAAGAAAGAAAACACAGCATTCAGTAGTTGGGTGGATTAAATAACAAGTGGAAATGCACTAACCAGTCAGTTCATCGTCCTTGCAGCTACCACAGAGATAGAGTCCAGGTGGGCTTCCATCACACTTCTGTAAGAGCCAGCTGCTGGACTCCTCCAGCCAGCTTCATCCTACCCCCTCCCTCTGGGCCCGGAGACCCTCTCCTGTGCTCCCACGACACACAGGGCACACTCCGTCCAGCACTTGCCGGATTGCGACGAATGTCTCTGTTGATGTGTCTTCCTTCCCTACCAACCCGGAAGCCCCTGGGGACCAGGGTCATGTTTTATTCTTCACTGAATCCAAGGACTGCCCTCAAGGCCAGAGTCATAATAGGGACCCAATAAATAAAATGTTTGCTGAACAAAACCAAGTACCTAGTTAGCTCAACTTTGGCAGCAGGGGTGGATGGGGAGAAGGAACTTCTTGTTGACTTTGGATCTCTCTGAAAATAAATAAGTGAAGTATTACAGCACCAAACATTCTTTAAACCCAAATTTTAAGATCTAGTTCTTCGAATATTGGTTAAACCCACATCAACAATAAATGTAAGTCAATATATTATGTTTTACTTTTAGATTAATAATTGTTTTTAATAAGACCTACTTTTAAAGAAAAAAGGACAATCCTTAAATTAAAATGACCACATATTTCTCCTTCCCCAAAATCTCCTTCTAAAACAAGTAAGAGGGGCACCTGGCTGGCTCAGTGGTTGAGCATCTGCCTTTGGCTCAGGTCATGATCCCGGAGTCCTGGAATCAAGCCCTACATCAGGCCGCAGGGAGCCTGCTTCCCCCTCTGCCTGTGTTTCTGCCTCTCTCTCTCTCTCTGTGTCTCTCATGAATAAATAAATAAAATATTTTTTAAAATAAATAAATAAAACAAGTAGGAAGAAAATTAGTGAATGTATAGATTCTATTACTGAAACAAGCTGTTAATCCCACACTAGTAAAGTAGCAAGCAAGGAGGAAGTTAGAGCCACTGACTTCCTTCTGGGATCCCTTGATAATGAGAATGGAAGATGACTTTAAGCAAACTATAAACATTTTATTGGGGCAGCCCGGGTGGCTCAGCGGTTTAGGCCGCCTTCAGCCCAGGGCCTGATCCTAGAGACTCGGATTGAGTCCCACATCAGGCTCCCTGCATGGAGCCTACTTCTCCCTCTGCCTGTGTCTCTGCCTCTCTCTCTCTCTCTCTGTGTCTGTCATGAATAAATAAATAAAATCTTTTTAAAAAATAAAAAATAAAAAAATAAAAATTTTAGGGAATGGAAGAATGGAAGCTGGTATGGGGAATTATGGAAATATGAGAATTCACGGGATGTTAACCAAGAAACCTAGAATATCAACGTGGCAAGTAACAGATAACAAGAGGACAAATAAGAAGCCTCAAATCCTCCTTAAAGAAGAATTCCAAATAACATATATAGATATGCCCCACCCTCCAGGATGTGGAGCTTAATTCTACCCCTTTCCTTCCTTTATCCTTGTAGATTATAACATGTCAACTAGTTTCCCAATATAACACCTTTGCTGCTTCAGAAAAGTTAAAGAAGATTCCCTTTTATGAAAGTCTATGTTGAGATGAATAAGGTCTGAGAATCTAATGTAGAAACATGGTGACCGTGGTTGATAACACTGCATTGTATAATCAAAATTTGCTAAGAACATAGAACTTAAATGTTCTCACCAGAAGGAAAAAAAACCCACAATAATTGTGAGGTGATGGATGTGTTAATTAACTAGATGCGAGGAATTCTTTTACAATGTATCCAACAAAAGATGTCTATGTTGGCAACAAAACTGTAGTAATAAACAATGAAAAAATGTAAATGAGTAAAAGAGTATATAGTGATATCACTTTTTGGAAATTCATCTATAAAATGTAAAGGTAAGGAGACAAATAATGAAGAAAAATATGAATAGTCATCACATGGATATGACCACTTTGCATGCTTACTCCTAACAAATTTAATTTGTTTAACATAAATAGCAACTGTATTCAAGAATTTGGTGACTCCTTCACTTCACCTTCAAACTACTCACCAAAATATTTATTGTTGCCCACCAGCATTTAATTTGAACCAACCATATATACAATTCTCTTTCAAAACATAGCCAGCAGCGTTGTGCTTCTGGTGAAACTGTGTCTCTTCATTGGAAAAACAATAAGGTTTAAGAGACAGTACAAGTTCAAGTAAACAAAGGTAGATAGGAAGATCTCTGCTTTTCAAATCCCCTAGCTAATAGATTGACATAATCAAAAAAAAAACATAGCCTTGAGTCTCCGGGCACCAGGGCCCTGACTTCAGCCCTGGGGGAGTATGGAGTATTAGGATAGCAGAACTTTCGTCATTATCCCCTGAGCTGGATAGGCCCAGGGAAAAGGAGAGATAGATTCCCAGGTTAACTCCCCTTCACAAATGTTGGTGGGGAGACACCAATATGGTAGAAAAGCAGCCCTTCTAGGGAAGCTGCCTGTAGGGCAGGATAGGGAGGACAATAGGTGAGGAACAGTTCCTCTGAGAGGAACTCAGGGCAAAAGCAGAGAATGGCATTTCAGGAAAGTACTGGAGCTCTGAGCCTCTGGACACATCAGCATTTGCATGTGAGCAGACACCAAAAATCAGGTGAAGTCTAGAAGGCACAAGCCAATAGTGATGAGCTTGTTTCTGGCTCCTGCCTTCAGTGTGGTACTGGGGCTGAGGGAGGCTTGCTCACCCTGTGTTACTCGTTATCCACAGAGATCAGAGTCCACGTGGCCCAGGTAGTGATATTCTTTTTTTTTTCTTTCTTTTTTCTTTTTTCTTTCTTTTTTCTTTTTTCTTTTTTTTTTTTTTTTTTTGGTGGTGATATTCTTTAGCGATGTGTCTTGTGAAAAGAAGTCAGTAGAGAGTGACTGAGCCTACACTTTCTAATGCAAGTGCTCTACAACTTACAGTATGTGGGGGGGGGAGGGGTAAACAAAGGATGTTCAGTGGATTCCAATGCTGGTTTCTAGGTCTTCTTCACAAGTGGGCACCCTCCTGTTCTCGTCCCCCTCTGTTCCTGGTGGCAAGATCCTATGCCTGCTTTAAGGCCCTTCTTTCTGACCACTGAAAATCCTTTGCTTGTTCACTCAGGAAAGCACCCCCTCTGAGGGGCTCTATGCTCATGCCCTTTCTTCACACCAGTGTTTAGGGGGCTATAGGGCATGAACAACGAGCCACGTGTCTGTCATCAGGCCAAGCACAAGACTCAGCCAAGATGCCTTTTTGTGCGTTTCTTCCTGAGTATTATCTTTCTCAGTCAAGGCATCCCCATCCAAAGTCCTGCAGGCTGGAGAACTGTGTCTCAAATGGCTTTCCCTCTCATTTCCAGCCACATCCAACCTCACAGTCTAGGTTCTGTCTCTGCAATGGCACCCAAATTCACTTCCTGCTCCTTAACCCCACTCTCACAGTCTTAATCCCAACCCTCACTAGTTCTAACTGGGGTTAGGATCTGCCCAGCCTGCCTGTCACTTCCCACTGGCTTGAGTCTCTAAACTTCCTGGCATGACACACACAGCCATTCAGAATTGTGCTCCAACCACCCTTTCCCATCTCACCTCGTGCCCCTCCATGCTGCACATTCTGTATTCAAGTCATCCAGAACTTCCCTCCACGCCAGGCAACCCCTTCCCTCACAAGCCCCGGGAAGGCACTTCTGTTTCCATCAAGCAAACCCTGCACATGCCACAAGCCCAACTCAGACATGCGGTCAGCCAACCTTGCCAGACACCCTTGGGGTTGTCCATGAGAATTCCAGCCCCGGGGTTCTCATGACACTCAAGATGGCTTTCGTTCCAGACCTTCCCTTTCTGAGCATCAGTTGCACATCTGTAAAAGAGGAGAGAAAACACTTGGCAGGATGAGCACTGGGTGTTATGCTATATGCTGGCAAATTGAACTCCAATAAAAAAAATTTTTAAAAAAGAAAGAAAAATAACACCTGTCCCATAAGGTGGTGGGATAAATTAAATGAAACGATATGTTAGTTTCTTAGGGCTGCCATAAAGACGTATCACAAACAGGGTGGCATAAAACAATGGAAGTTCATTGTCTCACAGGTCTAGAGACCAGGAGTCCAAAATTAAGGGATTGGCAGGCCCTGGCTCCCTCTGAACACTAGGGGAGTGCCTCTTTGCCTCTTCCTAGCTTTTCATGGTTTGCCAACAATATCTGACACTCCTTACTTATAGATTCATCACTTGAACCCTCTATCTTCCCTCTGTGTGAGTCTACATCCAAACTTCCCCTTTTGTTAGGACACCAGCCTTATTGGATGAGGGCCCCCTGATGACCTCATTGTAACTTGATTACTTCCATAAAGGTGTTATTCCCAAGTAAGGTCACTTTCTGAGGTACTGATGGTTGGGATTTCAACATTACCTTTTGGGGGAACCCAAGTCAAACCAAGAGAAATAATGAATAGTAGGCTTGGGGATATGCTAAGCCTCTACTCTCCCACAGTGTGTTCACATATGTTGCCCCCTACACTCTCAGGGATGGTCCCCTGGTGCAGAATAGGTGACTCAACGCATGTGTTTTATAAAGGAAAGACAGTTGGTGCTGCTTTCTTCTGCCTTCCTCCAGGCATTCACAGCGGACCTTTAGGAACCCTAGAGTCCCAACCTACATCTCTAAGCTATAATACAAACCCAAAGATAAAGATTCAAATGGACCACATCTCTGTAACTTACTTCCCTTTAAACCGCTTCGGAAAATTGCTGAAGAGGCAATTACAGTTGCGTATGGGTAATGGAAATAATTAGAACTACTTTCGGAAATTATGTATTTGATACGTTTCTCATAGGTAATTTAAGGGGCAGTGAAGTGGGATAGGTGGGTTCTTTCACTGAAAGCTCACACTAGATAATTGAGCGACATAATGGAGGAAGAAAAACACATAAGTGAGCATAAGATAATGCAACCAAGAGAAAATAAGTTAACATGCTGATTGCTTTGGGATTTCACTGGAATCTCATGACTGAGACCCTGGGATGGATCTGTGAGTAAAGACATCTTCTTCCACAAAGTAATAATCAGATACCATTCTAGGCACCTATGATGTGGTGATCCAGTTGGCTGAAACCAGTGAATTCCCAGACATTCGTGATCTTGCCAGAATCCAGAGCACCTTGATGCAAAATGTCTTAGGGCTACACCAAAGGACCCTTTACAAGATGAATACATCTTCAAGTGTTAGTATTTACTGAGGGAAAATATCAGGTAAATTAACAGAAATGTGCAACATGAAAGCAGATTCATTTACAAATGAAGTCCGAGCCTTCTTCCTACACCACCATCCACACCCTCTTCATCTGATTAAGATCCTATAGTGTCACAGAGCCAGGAAATTCCTCTGTAAAAGATACCTGGTAGTGAGATCCATTTTCCCTGCTTGCACATAATTAAGATAGATTCACATAAGATTCTTCTTATGTCTTTTGGAGATCTGGTCAACTTTAACACATCCCAGGCGAGACCAGTGCAACTCCGTATGAGTAAAGGAATATTTGGTTTTTATTTTTATTATTTTATTTTATTTTATTTTATTTACTTAAGGGAGAGAGAGAGAGAGAACACAAGCAGGTAGAGCTGCAGTCAGTAGGAGAGGGAGAAGCAAGCTCGCTGCTGAGCAGGGAGTCCAACACAGGGCTCGGTCCCAGGACTCTGGGATCATGACCTGAGATGAAGACAGATGCCCAACCGACTGAGCCACCCAGGTGCCCCAAGTAGAGGAATATTTGTAACCTAAAATCTTCACAGTAGGTAGCAAATGGACAAGGCAGGGATATAATAACCCTGGTGAGCTCTGGGCTTTCAATGGGGTTTGCGGTTGTGGTGGTCAGTATTCACAAGATAAAGGGATCTAGTGGAGTTTGAAAAGGCCACTAAACTGACCATATTTTCTCCGATGAATGTGCTGCAGAAAATTTCTCCTGACAGGTTATTATGACTACTTTAATGTACATATGACCAGCTGTCTAGAAAACAGATCAAATTATCAATTGTTCATAAATATACTGACATACGTGGTAACGGTACATTGCGGTGCTCAATATTTAATTTAATCTTTGTTCTTTAAAAGAGTGATACTGCCTTCTGAGTGGAATTAAGATGTTAAATCCTGTGGAGAAACACATATCTCTTTTTCTGTGTGCTTTCAAGTACTTCTGTTTGGGAAGTGCTCGGCATTAGAATCATAACAGGTTTGGGTTTTTCCATGCCACTCAAGGAATGAAAAATGGGGTTTTTTTCCCCCAAGGTAAGTTAAATTGAGTCAAGCTTGACAAGAATGTGCTATGAGCCCTTTCAGGGGCTGTCTCCTCCTCCTCTCACCATCAGAAACACCCAGGTATATGTATACCCCAATACCTGAATGATCTGGCTCCTCCATAGGGGGTGTTTTCAGCCGCTGTTGCTTCTCAGCTAGGCCTGTGGGGTCCACACAAAGTGAGGTCTAAAGGCTTCACTCCTTCTGGGTCAAGTTCATCTGTGGGCATCTCCATGTAACTCTCGGGCCTGCAGTATATGCTGTGGCGCCCTCACAGGGGAAGATTTCCCATCTTACAGATGAGAAACTCAGCTGTTGCAGTGGCTTGCCTTGGTCACACCAATGTGACAAAGCCTAGATTTCACTCCCAGGCCTTCAAATCCAAAATCAACAATTCTATTTTTCCACCTTTGACTATCTGTGATGTACCCCCTCACTCTGGATATCATATAACCCCCACTAAAAACTCTGAGACCATGATTGGTTATGTGTATGATGGAAAGACTGAAAATGAAGACAGGATTTTTCAAGACTGCCCCAGAAACCTACGATGTATGGCTAATATATCATACCATTGCACCTGACAAGTTAGTCACCCATAGTTTTCTGACCAACTGACGAACTAGCAAAAAGGCCTTTTGGTTTTTTTAAAGTTTTATTTATTTATTCATGAGAGACACAGAGAGAGGGTGGGGAGACAGAGACACAGGCAGAGGGAGAAGCAGGCTCCAAGCAGGGAGGCCAACGTAGGACTCGATCCCGGGTCTCCAGGATCAGGTTCTGGTCTGAAGGCAGCGCTAAACCACTGAGCCACCTGGGTAGGCTGCCCCAAAAAGGCCTTTTGAACATGAGGTTTATTTCAATAGCCAGAGCAAATGTTCAGGAATTCCTCTTTAGGAATATAGGCAGACTTACCAACTGAGTAAAAAAAAAAATAATAATAATAATGTTTATGCAGGACTCAATTGCTATGCATTATTTTTTTTTTTGCTATGCATTATTTAAAAAATCAGTACATCAAATGTATGGATCTTCACACTTCTGCAAAACTAAAACACTCCCTTATTAAGAAACTAAAACCTCTTTTATCATGTGAGTTAGATTTTGAAAAATATATGTATATCTTAGCCATAAAGAAATCTGAAATTATATAACATTCCCCAATAGGCCCTTGGCTCCTACAGGAGATGCAGAAGGTTCTCAATGCCATCTCAGGAACTCCATGTTCTCCCCTTTACTCAGCTCCTCTGATGCCTTCCCCCACCCAGAGCCCTCCTCCCCATCCTCCTGTCTAAACTTGGGTTCAGGAAGGCATTTGTTTCCTGGGGGGAGGAAGCACGTAGCTCTGCCTTCCCAGCATGTGGCACACATTGATGCTCATAGATGCTGATTGATGGCATGAATTAGTGAATGAATGAATGAGTGACTAGGTATCAGTGAGCTCCTTCTCTCACCATCATTTTTAACTGGAAGCTTCAATCTCTCCTTATTAATTGTGCATCTTTGCCCTTGGTAAAGGAACTTTGGCCTCCAGAGCATCCCTGAGTGAGTCAGCTATAAAGTGAGGGATGGGGCAGGGACCCCTTTATATGGTTTATATGGGCACACATCTATCCTACTTACCTACAAGGTGAGTCTCTGTGCCACATTTCATAAATTGGAAGACTCTAGGGCTGTTACACAGACCAACGATTACAAAAATATTTCTAGAAGAAGATGCCTGGGGCACGTATTGGTTATAAGTAGAAAAATTCTTGACTCTTGAATCCAAAAGACTTTAATTATTTAGTCCTTTTATAACATTACTTCCTAATGATTGTGTACCACAGCATGGTCTAATCTTACCATCAAATTATAGGACAAAATCAACAAGACCACCCAAAACACAGATGGCATTATAAAACCAACCGCATGTTCCATAAAATAGTGTGTCTTTCCAGACATGGTCAACTTTCTCTCAAAGGCTGTCTTCTAGCCTCTTCTTGGACACTCCTGATTATGGGGAATTTATTTCTTTGGGCAGACCACAAACTTGGAAAATTCTCCTTTCTATTACTCTGAAATCTGCTTCCCTAAAACTTTTACACATTGGCCCTAACTCACCCATGGTCATGAACATTTTCCAACGTGTGCCCTGAGGAAACTAATTAGTTAAGAAGTACTATTTTCTAAAAAGTAAAGAAGGAATTGTGGTCAAATAAGAATGAAAATCCTAACTTAAAAGTGGTCAAAAGGGTCTGCTTGCGTAGGGACTTCTCAGACCCTTCAATAGATTCATGGATGTTATAAATCCCCATGAGGAGTGGGTGCCAAAAGCCATTCTCATGACCATCACATCTCTTCTATGTAGCAATTCTGAAGATTAATAACTCAGCAAGCCATGTTTGCTTAAATAAACATAGAATAAGTCTACTTTTCCTTCCACATACAGTTCTCCAAATACTACCTGAAAAAAACTGCAAAACATGTAAGTTTAAATTCCAGGCTAGGGAAAACTGACTGGCTCAGTTGGTAGTGCATGTGAGTCTTAGTCTCGGGGTCATGAGTTCAAGCCCCAGGTTGGGCATGGAACCTAGTTAAAATTAAAAAAAAAAAATCTGGGCTAAATATCCTAGTTTCCTAAAGAACTGTGCCTGTGATATAAGTTTATAGACCTCCTCTGCATCCTGGACCTTCTCTGCTAGATTCTTCTCTCAATACTATACCCTTTCTAACACACATGTTAAAGCAAAACTCCAAATTTGTAGTTGCTGCTGGCTGTGTCACTTGTCCTCTTTGGCTTTAATTTCCTCATCTGTAAAGGTGGAAAGTCAAAGTCTACCAACCTCACTGAGTCATTTTGAAGATGCAGAAGTATGTTAATGTACATAAAACACTATGTCAACATCAGCTGTGTGCTGTTTTTCCATCTTCTCTAGTATTTAGAGCCTATTTCCTCTTACGTATGTTTTAGTCTTCCTTTTGCATTCAGATTCCAGAAGATACACACGAGAGAAAATACTGGGTCAATACTCTGATGATCTAAATCTTACCTGTCCGTGGTCATTATTTGGTTCCCAAGAGCCTTGCTACTCCAGAATCACCTGGAACCTGGTTAGGAACGGAGAGTCTCAAAATGCAGTCCAGATTACTGAGTCAGGACCTGCATTTTCTTGAGATCCTCAGGTGATTTGTGGACACACGGATTGAGAAGCACTAGTCTAGACAGTGCTGAGCCTCTCCATTCCCCCACGGCACCCAGCCCAGGGCTGTGCACACAGCAGGGACCCACTGGGGCTTTCTAGCATCCGTATTTATTAACTGAAGCTGTATGAAACTTGTTCATAGGGGAAATTGATAACTGGAAAATTCTGGAGCCAAAGGCATGTTTAGGGTAAACAGGAAGGGGCTTACCTCACAGTAATTACTATAATTTGTCTATATAAGATCCAAGAGCAGATATAGTTCTAAACACTAAGGTGATTAAAAACCTAGCTTTTGCATTATCTTTTCATTTTAATTGGTTTTCATTACTTAATCTTCTTTTGATTATAATCAAACTCTAAATTGTGAGTGATAATGTCAACAATTCAGTGGATTTTATTTATCCTTAGAGGCAATAAGATGTAGTGTCATGACCATGGTCTTTGCATTAAGACAGATCTTTGGGGTAAATCCCCAACAGTGCAATTGCTGGGTCGTAGGGCAGGTATATTTTTAACTCTTTGAGGAACCTCCACACAGTTTTCCAGAGTGGCTGCACCAGTTCACTTTCCCACCAACAGTATAAGAGGGTTCCCTTTTCTCCGCATCCTCTCCAACATTTGTTGTTTCCTGCCTTGTTAATTTGTTCTATTCTCACTGGTGTGAGGTGGTATCTCATTCTGGTTTTGATTTGTATTTCCCTGATGGCAAGTGATGCAAAGCATTTTCTCATGTGCATGTTGGCCATGTCTATGTGAAGTAAGTCAGTCGGAGAAGGACAAACATTATATGTTCTCATTCATTTGGGGAATATAAATAATAGTGAAAGGGAATATAAGGGAAGGGAGAAGAAATGTGTGGGAAATATCAGAAAGGGAGACAGAACGTAAAGACTCCTAACTCTGGGAAACGAACTAGGGGTGGTAGAAGGGGAGGAGGGCGGGGGGTGGGAGTGAATGGGTGACGGGCACTGGGGGTTATTCTATATGTTAGTAAATTGAACACCAATAAAAAATAAATTAAAAAAAAAAGACAGATCTGAGCGGGGGGGGGGGGGATCTCTGGGTGGCTCAGCGGTTTAGGGCCTACCTTTGACCCAAGATGTGATCCTAGAGTCCCAGGATTGAGTCCTGCATGGGGTTCCCTGTATGGAGCCTGTTTCTCCCTCTTCCTGTGTCTCTGCCTCTCTCTCTCTCTCTCTCTCTCTCTCTCTCTCTCTCTCTCTCTCTCTTTCTCTCTCTCTCTCTGTGTCTCTCATGAAGAAATAAATAAAATCTTTAAAAAAAAAAAAAGACAGACCTGAGTTCAAAGCTTAGCTGCACCTCTTCTCAGCTCTTTGACACCAGGAAAATCACCCCACCACTCTGAACTTCAGCATCCTCATCTGTAACAGGGGCATAATAATGTCTATTTAATGGGGCAAAGAAGGATAAATTATTATAGCATATAGAGCTTCTAGCATAATGACTCACATGTAACAGGAACTCAACAGGTATCCCTTCCCGTTTCAGCACATTCCAACTTTCTCTTCATCAAAGCCATGATAAAGGGGAAAATCGAGAAGCTCTTTAGATGTACAGCCACACAATGCATTGGTTGGTAAGCCCTTGTTGAAGTGTAGATCGTGAACCACCTGTCTTGCAGTGCCATAGTCATCATGGCGAGCAAGAGGCTGAGTTTTTAATCCATTCTCCAGTTACCCCCAGTAGAAACCACACACTGAAAAAGCAGCTGAATCAGCCCAACATGTGGATGGGGAGAACACTAGACACATGAAGGGACTATTGTGTCTGGTACAGAGAAGGTGCTCAATCAGTGTTTTCAAACTTATTCATCAATTGGTCAATGAAAGTGATAGTTATATACGGTCTTAGAGGACATGTAGTCCAAGTTCCATTCAGTTCAGGTACTCTTCCATAGAGGTGGTCACCCAGTCTCTGCCCATAGGCCCAGCAGTAGGTGCTTGGGGCTTCTCAAGATAGTACATTCTATCCTTAGGGTACAATTATTAAGACTTGATCTTTATTTTGAGCCCAAAGCTCATCTTCCTCCAGATTTCAAACATTGTTCCTGATCTTGCCTTAAACTCGAGCTACACTACCTAAATCTAATTGCTTTTCTTAGAAGAACATTTCAAAATCTATTGATAGCATCAATATCTCCGTTTTCCATCCATATTCCCCACCCACCCCCGAGCTCCCTTCCATGTTGGCACCTTCTCCAGCTGCCTCTGGCAGACACCACTGGCAGTTCTCTCTGGCCACAGGTTGTCTATCCCCAGCATCACCCCACTCAGACTGCACTTCCCTGGGGCCACTCAGGCCCACCACCAGAAACCAGACAGCAAGGTCCAGACAGTCTGGTGTATCCCTGACTTAGACACCATTCCAGCCTTTAATCTGCCCACCACATCACCTCTTTATAGCTATGTCAAATTGTTGGGTTATAATAAACTGAAGTCTTTTGTTTGTTTCCTGTGGGCTGCTGTTAAGCTAAGTTTTCCTGCTCTTATAGGTGTAGAGCTCTTTTTCTAACCTAAAAGCAGGACTTCACATTTTTCCCATTGATGCCCACCTTAAAAACCACCAAAGTCTTTTAGCATTTTGATTCCATTGTGGAAAATATTAGCTCTCTTCTTTCACTGATAATGTCTATCAGTGATCTTGTTCCTGGCTGTTCGCAATTCCGGTGTGGCTGTTGATCATTAAACAACGTGAAAATGGCCTTTTAAAGGAAAATGTATACAGTCAGTTTTTAATACTTTCCTCCAATATCTGAATTCATGGTTTGAAATAACTGGTCCTGCTTTTCATAGTCCATTCTAACAAACACCTTAGCCTCATAAGATAGAATCTAGGTCATTTACAGTTAGAGATGCTACATTGCCATTATTATTTGTAGTATGGGACAATCCTCGTGGGACTTATTATGTCATGTCTGGGCCCTGTTTCTCATAGTCACTGTCAGCGGGGTGAGCAGTGTTGCTGTTAAGGCATCTCAGCCTAACAGCATGGACTTGGCCTTCATACTGACCACTGGGAAGTCCTAGCGACTCATACAAAGAATAAGAATCCTAACAACAAAATTTAAAGCCATTTCTTTTTATTAGAAATTCCCAAATAAAACACCATCCAAAATTAGTGGGGAAATATGACTTAAGGAAAAATAGATATTTTTTAACATAATATTCTATCCACCTTATTTTAGATCCTTTCTTGTATACATGGATTTTGAGGGGGTTTTGTGCATTTCATATTTGGGGCTGTCAGTTTCCTCTTTCATATTAGTCTTCTTGTTGGAGAATGGAGTGAATTGATCTTCGCAACTCTGACCCCCTGGGGCTGCCCACCCCACGTTTCAAAATCCAAATCTCACTCCTAGGATTCTTGTGGCTGGAGCTGGTTGGCTTTCCCCTTGAGCAGCTCCCTGGCACAGGGTAAAAGCTTGAGGTTGCCTGGGTATCTCTCTAGCAAGCCACTCCCATAGAGAATTGTATTTCTCTGAGCTCTTTGTTCTTTTGTTTGTTTGTTTTTGTTTTTTAATGCTTTTAATTTTTTTATTTGAATTAAATTAGCCAACATTTAGTACATCATTAGTTTCAGATGTAGTGTTCAATAATTTCAGTTGCGTATAACACCCAGTGTGGGCTCTTTGTTCTTATATTCCAGATTCTGAACATGGCTGGGCCACATTCCTTTTAATCAACTTCTTCAAGCTGAACCTAGGGGATGGCTTTGTGAGTGCCATTTTTCAAGGACCAAACATACTGCTACAAAATCAATAGATGCTATATTCAAAGTTAATTATCATTTCTGGTAAATTGAAATTAGCCTAGAATTTCACTGAAGGTTTTTGTTTGCTGTTCTCATTATTTTTCCTCCCTAAGGAGGTTGTCTGTTGATCATACACGGAGCCAGCCATGCCCTCTCTTTCTGGCCTCCTGAGATACTTGGCAGGACTTTCTGTGGTGACTACAGGCCCATGATCAGGAAATAGAAACAAAGCGAAACTCACTGGTCCATGTAACACTTTGGTCACACCATACAGTTGACAACCAATAGGAACAAGCTGAACTGATGGAAAATACAAGCGCTTGTAGAGAAGACCAGATGATTGGTCTAAATAATGTCACTGTTATAAAGAAAACTCTAACTTAGATTTATCAATCCACTTTGGTCCAGATCTCTGTACTAACACTATTTAGAGGCCGAGGGGATAGAAAACAAAACAGCACAGGCTTACAAAATAAGGAACCCATGGCGATTGCCTAAAGGTTCAACTCTCCACTGTTCTTTTGCTGTAGCTGTGGACATAGATTTGTGTTTCAAGAGTTACCTCTCTTAGCTGGTAACTTACAGCATTTGGCACATTTGCGCTTAAAAATTCACAAACGAATCCCCATCCAACTCATCAACATGCTCTTTCACTTCAGGAAATGTAAACATGAGCTAATTAAGTGAATCTTTGGGAGGTAGAATTATTTGAAAGTGTTAACCTACGTTTGACCTGCCGGGGATGACATGTCACATTCCCAGTGAAATCAATGTGTTACTCTAGGTTTTACATTATGTTGTTGTGACCGGCTGTAATTATAAGGGGAGAATTATTTTTTTTCTTTATACACAACACGTAGTTTGAGGTGACTTCCCGATCTCACAGCTCATTTTCTTTGCTTATTTATGAGATGCAAAGATATTGCCACAGTCCAATTACATTGGGTCCCGAGCTTTACACCTGCTATGATTTAATTACATTTTTGTTCAAACACTTACACCTCACGTGCGTTTGCAAATCATCCTCACTCTAGTGGCAATTTCCCAACATGGCTGTGGGAGAAAATGGCCTTTGAAATGGTGCTTTCTCTGTAGTGCTTAAGAAAGGAAGGCAGTACATGAAGAAGAACCTCAGAAGATGAGGGCCAGGCTTGAAGCACAGTTTCATTAATACTAGATGGCAGAAAAGGAGCCAAGTCCCAGATAATGAGGAAGGAGTTGCAATTTTTTTTAAAGCTATCTGGTGACAGGGAAAACAAAAATGACATTCAGCTGACGAATGAGCGGAGTTTGACCTAGCCTTTTGACCCTTGACAATCAATCTTACCTGCTACTTCATAAAGAATTATAGCTCTGCCACTCACATTTGACTCTGGATTTTTACTATTCCCTTTACCTTTTTATTTTTTTTGAATACATGGTCCAAGAAGATAAATGTTTATGTTGTATACAGCAGAGAGGAGGAAATATGGGATATTTCTCAGGGAAAAAAACCTGAGAAAGAGAGAAGAGAGCAACAAAACCAACAGCCATAAAATGGTTTATACATGCAATTCAGAATTGTCAGGGGTATTTTTTATGGGGCTGACCAAAATAGCAACTGGAAATAACTGATGACCCCGTACACCTGGTCTAGAGGCAAGACCTGCAAGAGTCGGGGGAGATCCGAGCCCACCTGTCAACCTAGCCCGGCCCACTTCTGCTCCCCACCTCCACCGGCCCCAAAAGGCATCAAATGAATTTTGATGAATCCATCCCCTGGGTGCAGGAGGGCTCTGATTATGGTGTGTGCTGTGAAGGCTTCCGGTGCCACCGTTACAGGAAAGAAAGGGCACTGCGTCCAGGCCACCGAGCTGTTTTCATTGTGTGTTGAAGGTGCCCATACAAGCACTGAACACTTTGTGCACCGTCCCCCCACCTTGGGTCCACCAAGAGAGCGTAAATCCATAGGGCTAAAGTATCTCACTGGAGTGGGAGAGGAGACACCTTGTGAATGACATCTAAGGTCCTCTTGGGCATTCGAGGTGCCTTGTTTTTATGTATAATTTGATGCGGTGTGTCTTAAGATGCTCAAACCCAGGCTTGTCAGCAGAAGCAACTTTCTGGAGCTTGCATGGTGCAGAAGCTAACTGCGGGGACTTCTCCTTGCCTTTATGGTGTTGAGATTCCTTTCCAGGGCCCTACTGGGGACTCTAGGCAAACTTGATCTCCTAGAAGCGGAAGGCAACTTTTGACCATTTAACCCATCCCGGGTCACTGAGAACTCAAGGCTGTTTTCCTCCTCTAGCCTGAGATAAGAGAGCCAGGTGGATGGTGGTGAGATGAAAGGAGTCTTCCAGTAGCTCTCAAAGACAAAAATGAAATGCCAGAGTTGGTGGGAAGGGTGTGTGTGCATAAATTGGCTCTTTCAGTAGCAGGTACTTCAGTGGTACACAGGGTTCCACTGTGCGTCCGGCCCCTCCTGGGCCGTGACTGTGCCAGGCACATCTGTGCAGCCTGGTTGCTGGTCAGCTGCTCCCCGACGCCACCCTCCCTGGCCAGGAGTTCGTTACCTCCAGAACCACAGGGCTGACAAGCTGTTTATGAGGTGCTTCTGGGCTGTGTGTTCGTAAAGCATCTCCCCTCAAAATAGGGTGAGCTCGTTAATGGAGGAAGTGAGGTCAGGGCTCTGGCGGTGCTAACAAGATGACAGAATTTATGAACCACTGTGGTAGAAAGATGGGGTTATCTGCAGTCTATTCATATAATAAGGCCACTGGGGGCCAGGCGTTCCTCCCCTTGAATTTGCTTTTCTTTCTTCATTCCTTTTTGTTGGCCAGCCCTCCCTTTCTGATCTGCGTAGAACATGGTTCCTCTGGACCTGCCGTGGCTGAAGTAGATGGGGCGCTTCCTCCCAAGGACTGCTGGGCCTACTCTCCAGGTGACGGTGAACTGTGGAGAGTCGAGTGAGCCAAGCCCTTGGTCAGGTTTTGTGTAAAATCTAAACACATTGTCAAGTTGGCAGCATCTTAAGACCACATTAAAATGTTCAACTTAGCCTATGAAACTTGTGGTAGTTTCTTTTCAAAGTCCGATGTCCGGGTGCCTGGGCACCTCTGTCGGTGCAGCATCCGCCTTCGGCTCAGGTCCTGATCCCCGAGTCCTGGGATCAAGCCCCACATTGGGCTTCATGCTCAGTGGGGAGCCTGTTTCTCCCTCTGCCTACTGCTCCCCCTGTTTGTGCACTCTCTCTCTCTCTCTCTGTCAAATAAATAAAATCTTTATTAAAAAAAAATAAATGTCCGATGTCCTTTTCATTCCAATGAATGGGGACATGTCTTTTTTCATAACTCTGTGAAGTGGAGGAAATGGTCTTGTTGCTGCAGTAAAATCACCATGACCCAAATAATCAGGGGAGATTCCATACAGCTGTACAAGTTGAACAAAATAAGAACGGAGCAAAAGATGTGGAGAGTAAAGGAGAAGAAGGAAAAATGATAAGTGAAACCATTTCTGTTACTAAAATGAGGAGACCGTTTGCTACTAGAATTTATTAGTTGTAGAACTAGTCACATGCAAGTTCGACTAGTTACAAGGAATAAAGTATTGCCTGTTTTTATAAATTTTGAGAATTAGTTCTCATAAGATCATTTCATTGTGGGATAATCCAATATCTGCTTGGAAAGCCACCACTATGATGATGGGGGCCACTGTCTTGGTTTTTACTTTGACTCAATATGACTTATTAACCAGAAAAATTAAAAGTAGGCGTCTCCAGCCAAATTATTATTGTTATTTTTAAAGATTTTATTTATTTATTCATGAAAGACACACACACACACAGAGAGAGAGAGAACAAGAGAGACAGGCAGAGACACAGGCAGAAGGAGAAGCAGGCTCCATGCAGGGAACCTGACGTGGGACTCGATCCTGGATCTCCAGGATCACGCCCTGGTCCAGCCAAATTATTAATAAGATGCATCACGTATAACTTTTTTCTACTAACAGTACTTCACAGTTCATTGGGGACAAGGAAAAATAGAGTTAGATAAGAAAGACAAATAAAAACACAAGACTCTTTTCTCTGCTTATCCAAACACAAAGAGCTATGAAGTAGCAAGTGGTCTAAGTCTGTCTGACTTCAGAACAAAGTTTACGCCAACTGGATTCAAAGAAAGAAAAAAAAATTGATCTACTCTTGCATCTTATGGACTAAAAACCCTGGTTGAGGGCAGCCTGGGTGATTCAGCAGTTTAGCGCCACCTTCGGCCCAGGACGTGACCCCGGGGTCCTGGGATCGAGTCCCCCGTTGGGCTCCCTGCATGGAGCCTGCTTCTCCCTCTGCCTGTGTCTCTGCCTCCCTCTCTCTCTCTCTCTCTCTGTATGTGTGTGTGTGTGTGTGTGTCTCATGAATAAATAAATAAAATCTTTTAAAAAATAAAAATGTTGGTTGGTTGACTAGTTGCTGTACCACTGGCGTCCACCTGATTCATGCCAGAGCTGAAGAAGGATATTGGCTGATCTTGGGAAAGCCAGATCACCAACAGACTAGACCTAGAGTCTGCTTTATTCGGGTGACTGTTACTTATCCAGCCTGATCAGAAGGGCTGTGTCATTGGACCTCCTCCTCCCTCGAGATTGACTCATATTTAACCTCAGGAAAGACCTTTTGTGGGATACTTGTGGGATTAACCCCAGGACATGAGAATATTCCAGAGTCAAATCTGAGACTTGGCACTGATGAGTGTTCTGTGGTGGGATCAGGAATAGGTCCAGGGAAAAAAGAGCCCTGCAGTCTGGCGTCCCACACGATGCTTTCTGAGAAAGAATGGTGAACCTGTTCCCATCTGTGAGTCATGCTGCTAATTACCCTACAACCAAAAGATCTCAGTTAGGGGTTTGAATTCTTATTTTTTTTTTTTTATGATAGTCACAGAGAGAGAGAGAGAGAGAGAGAGAGAGAGAGAGAGGCAGAGACACAGGCAGAGGGAGAAGCAGGCTCCATGCACCGGGAGCCCGATGTGGGATTTGATCCCGGGTCTCCAGGATCGCGCCCTGGGCCAAAGGCAGGCGCTAAACCGCTGCGCCACCCAGGGATCCCAGGGGTTTGAATTCTTGTAGTCCTAAGCAACCTTATGCTAAGTGCTTTCATTTTATTCCCCAAAATCTTTAGTCCGAGCTGTATTTTGCTCAGTGTAGCATATAGCTGCCAGATTCCTGAATCGTAAGCCTAGGGCCCTGTGCAATTGAGTTTTATAAGCAACACAGGAAAATCTGCTTCATGCCTTCTTGGGGTTGGGGTGGGAGATCTGTGAGGTGACAATAGGAAATTGGATACTGGGAAGAAAAGTGAAGCCCTGGGCATTGTTGTCTTAATCAGTATCAGGAAGATCATATTCGTTAAAATGATCTCCATGATCTTTATGCCAGATGGTCTGAAATTCATCCCTTAGAAATTTCTTTCTAAGAAATAGGGGCACCTGACTCAGTGGCTCAGTGGTTGAACGTCTGCCTTTGGCTCAGGTCGTGATCCCAGAATCCTGGAATCAAGTCCCACACTGGGATCCTCACACGGAGCCTGCTTCTCCCTCTGCCTCTCTCTGTGTGTCTCTCATGAATAAATAAATAGAATCTTAAAAAAAAAAAAAAGAAATTTCTTCCTATATGTTATTGTACACATTATTTCAAAACACAAGCAATATGGGACAAGTAACTTAGTTTCATTTCATGTTAATAACTATGTACTGGAGACCAGTCCTGAGGATAGAAAGAGGAGGGACCCTGGTCCCTGCCCTCACAGAGCTGGTCTCCCTGTTATCAGCCCTTCACACCTTCATGTGGATGAACCGATTACATAAATGTCTTCTGTGATGGCTTGATGAGAACAAAGTCATGTCATAGATTTAAGGAACTTGAAATCTAGAAAAAATAAGTTTACAATATTCTGTTTAGTGATTTCGGAATGGAGTCTGGCTTTCCCACATAAACTCCCGCTGAGAGCTCTATGGATTTTTATCTTTCGTGGAAACACAAGAAAACAGAAGAGTTATTTGAGGCTATAAATTAAAAGAACTCTAATTGTTTCCCCTCTATTTTCCATACCAAACAAATTTTAAATCTTAATTTTTGTCTCCCCTGCTAACCACCCTGGAAGGCAAGATATTATGTCTTAGTCATAAATGTACTTAAATAGGCCACTGTTCTCTCCTCTCTCCCCTCCACAAATCCCAACATTGCAACCAAGTGATCTTTTCAAAATGCAAATACAAAACGCACAGTCCTGGGAATCAAATCCCAAATCCCTAAACGTGGCCCCAAAGCCCCCTTCTGTAGTTCCACCCGCAGTTATGCCCACTCCTCCCTGCTCAGAGTTTTTGCAGGTGCTGTTCCCTCCACCTGGAAACTGACTCTTCTACCTGCATCACTCCCAGAGGAAGACAGTGTCATTTGGCATTTTTATGTGTGATTATGGGCCTGATGTGTGTTTTCCCCTCTTAAAAGTCAGAGCCTCATAGCTCTGTGACAACAGCCTCTGTCTGATTTTGTTCACTCTCCTTTCCCCAGTGCCTAGCCCATATCTGTCAATGAATGAATGAGTGAATGAATGAATGTTTAGCTCTTCGATTAAGGCTCAGTGAGTTGATCTTATGGAAGGAAGCAAGAGTTTTTAACACAATGTGCTCTGAAACCCTACGGTGTCTCAACAATATGTAAAGCCTTGAGAGCTTTTGATTCTAAAATAACTTTGAGGGGGAGCGTGAGGGAGCCGTGTGGAGGCCTCCGTGAGCTTGCCGAGTCAGCGCCATGAGCAAGGCTCACCCTCCCAAGTTGAAAAAATTTATGGACAAGAAATTATCATTGAAATTAAATGGTGGCAGACATGTCCAAGGAATATTGCAAGGGTTCGATCCATTCATGAATCTTGTGATAGATGAATTTGTGGAGATGGCAACTAGCGGGCAACAAAACAATATTGGAATGGCGGTAATACTAGGGAATAGCATCATCATGTTAGAAGACTTGGAATGAGTACAAACAATGGGCGTGTTCATCAGAAGAAAACTGCTTCCACATGTCCCCTGTCCATAGTACCTGTTTTACTACAATATAAAAAAAAAAAATCAGGTCACCCACATTTTCATATTGAACTTTTTTGTTAAATAAACTTTTATAATAGTCAAAAAATAAAAAAATAAAATAATAAAATAATTTTGAAAGCCTAGATCTACTTATGCCTAGGAGAGAAATGAACAAAATGAAAGAAAACATAATAAGGGCCCATGATGAGAGTAAAATCTCTAATTAAAAGAATGTTTAAGTTGTCTTCCTTAATGTTTGTGCTTAATAGTTTGGTAGGGTTTATTGCACATGCACACTATATAATACACACACATTCTTTCCTTGGGCCTCGTTAAGCATGGAGGTCTGGATGTTTGCCCCAGGACACCTTAACTATTACCAGCTTCTTGTTGGCATCTTACCTTCACTAAAAGACAGAAAATCACTTGAAACACATTTAACGAGTGATGTCATGAGCCACATCATGATAAGAAAAGAAAAAGTTGGTTAAGTATGTAGTTTTGTGATCATGGTATCTCCCCTGCCAGGTAAGTATTTATGTATACAATGGAATATTACTCAGCTATTAGAAATGACAAATACCCACCATTTGCTTCAACGTGGATGGAACTGGAGGGTATTATGCTGAGTGAAGTAAGTCAGTCGGAGAAGGACAAACATTATATGTTCTCATTCATTTGGGGAATATAAATAACAGTGAAAGGGAATATAAGGGAAGGGAGAAGAAATGTGTGGGAAATATCAGAAAGGGAGACATAACGTAAAGACTGCTAACTCTGGGAAACGAACTAGGGGTGGTAGAAGGGGAGGAGGGTGGGGGGTGGGAGTGAATGGGTGACGGGCACTGGGGGTTATTCTGTATGTTAGTAAATTGAACACCAATAAAAAATAAATTTAAAAAAAAAAGTATGTAGTTTTGCCTCCAATTGGAGTCTTAGCTGACTATTCCTAGAACCAGGAAGTAGGGGGACTGGAAGTTCATTGCTTTAACATACATCATCATAAACCTGAATCCATCTGGGAGACCCTTGTGACATCCACTTCTCCCTTTTAATTCCAGTCTTAAATAATAGCAGGTGTCCTGCTGGATATTCCTACAAAACAGTGGTGAGGCTGGAGTGGTCCACCTTGCGCGATGTCACTGTCAGCGTGGGCTGGGATCTAGCACAGTCAAATTAAGCCACCTCTCACCTGCCTCCCACGTCTGGCCTGTCAGATACTTGCAGCTTTATTTTTCATCACTTGCTTCTCGAATTTCTTTTTATCCCTTTTGAATAAACAGACAATCTTCTCTGTCAACCCTTGTGGCTCCTGCTGTATATTTCATCCATCTCGTAGAGATCTGCTTGGGTCCACTTAGAGAGGGAACCCAAATAATTAATAAATCCTGTTCCCTGAATTGTGCCCACAGCAGTGGCACATCTAAGAGACACTGAAAATAAACAAAACTGAACCAGCTAGAAGTGTGTCGACTTCACAGCAGGCCCCACAAAGACCCTCCCTGCCCAGGAGGAAACTACTACTGGTAATGAGGGACTGGAATTAATCTGCCCTGGGCTTCATTCATAATTGAATGTTAAAACTCAGAAATTGCCAGAATTAAATACCCTGGACTTTGTTAGGTTGTGTACAACTTAAACAAAGCTGGGAGTTTCTCTCCCTCACCGGCCTTTGCTTGGTTTCCCCCACTTGGGTCCTCATTCAACTCCAAAGGGCCTTTGCTGATGTCAGGGTCCCTCAGGCAGGAGAGGCTCGAGAGAATTCTAGGTGAGGGAAGCAGTGGTGAGCTACAGCTTGATTAACGGAGCACCAGGCACTTGCCCTAGGCGGCTTCCTTCAGGCCATGCTGTTTGCTGCCAGACAGCCACTGTTCTTTCATTCCCCCCGCCAGCAGGCAAAGCCTCCGCATCCTGCCTGCCTTCGCTAGTCCTCCCCAAGAGGCCTCACTGACTTCTGACTGAAGAGCCAGAGCACTGGTTTCCCTTCCTAAGGCCGGCCTAACCCGAAGCCTCTTGACCTGGGACATTGCCCAGAATGGATGGCCTCCAGCCACTAATGAAACCCTGCAGCCCGACCGCAGAAAGGTTATGTCCTTCCCAAAAAGGTTATAAGGAAAAAGATGAATAAATCTGACTTTGTCCAAGCTCAAAACTGCTACACGACTTGACTAATAAAGAATCAGAAGTAAAGAGGTCATACTTCGGTCAGGTGTGGAATGGAGATGTCCCAAGTAATGGGGGACATGCTGAGATCCCCTGAAGACCAGGAAGGCGCTGGAAAGCTGGTAGAGGAGTGACAAGGACCTTAGGAACCCAACCCAAGGGGCTCATGGGTGGCTTAGAGGGTTAAGCGTCTGCCATCAGCTCAGGTCATGATTGCAGGGTCCTGGGATCAATCCCCATGCCGAGCTCTCTGCTCAGTGGGGAGTCTCCCTCTGCCTGTTGCTCTGACTACTTGTGCACTCTCTTTATCTTTCTATCTCTGTGTCAAATAAATAAATAATCTTAAAAATAAATAAATAAATTCCTGGGGGCTGGCCACACAAGGAATGTAAAGTGCTGGGGAGGAGTTATGACTCTCAGGCCCATCCTCACGGCAAGCGACAAATGCTGGCACCAGAGGACAGCCGCTGCCTTCAGCCCTCACTGAAGTTCTGTGTCAGTCAGCTCAGGCTGTGTAACAAAATACCACAGACTGGGGGTGAGGGTTGCTGCTTGAATGACCAAAATTTATTTTCTCACAGTTCTGGAGGCTGGAGTTCCAAATTCAAGGTGTCAACATGGTTGTTTCCTTCTGAAAGCATGAGGGAAGGATCTGTTTTGATGGCTCTCCTTAGACTGCAGATGGCTGTCTTCTCCCTGTGTCTTCACATCATCTCTCTGTGTCTGTATCCAGATTTCCTCTTCTTATAAGGACACCAGTCCTCTTGGATTAAGGCTCACCCTGATTACCTCATTCTAACTTAATGTCCTCTTTAAAGACCTTATCTAGCAAATACGGTCATAGAGGTCCCGAGGATTAGGGCCCCAACATATGAACTTCAGGGGAAACACAATGCAGCCCATAAAATCTCTTACTGCAAACTTTACCACTCAGTCTTTTGAAAAGTCATTTTCGTTGGAATATTGTCTTTAATTTTATGAAGAAATTTTTACCTCATTTGTATTTTGATGAAATGCTGCAATTTTTGCCTTTTTTATTCTCAGGATTATTACATTTCCATCCTCTGTGAGGGAAAAATGCTATTTAGAAGTTCAAAAGTGTCTTTCAGTGTCATTTAATAGCTTTTCAACTCCACTTCTTGGTCATCCTGCGAAATTAGAATTGACACGTTTCTAGAAGTTTCCGTTTTGTTTATCTTAGGGACTTCCAGCAGCACCAAGAAAAGATGGAATTTTCGTTGGTGCCCCATGTAAATCATGGCATCCAGAACTGAAGACAATATCCCCCAGTAGGACCTGCCAGCCCGGCATGCAGAGGGATTTTATAGCATTTATTCCAGGCTCTGTTGTTTTATCAATCACGTCAGCTTTGGGCAACCATATCAATCTGTTGAATGTTGCTGCACATTGTCATCCAGAACCTGTAGGGATTTTTAACATATGCCACTGTCACCCCTGGGTCCCCAGTCTAGCACTTCTGCAAAGGCGTGCGTGTGTGTGCACATCTGCGCCTCTGTGTGAGAGCACAGGTACACCACACAAGTTGTTGACTTTATCTTCATCACCTCGTGTCACCATCCAACCTCTTGTGAACTTCTTGGACTCTCATTCTGTCAGTCATCGCCTGGGTAGTTGTGCCCTCCATGCCTCTACTCCAGTCAGTGCTGAAAATATTAAGTAGGAAAAGGCCAAGGGTGGATCTTTGGAGGCAGCATATCAGAGAGCTCTGTCTGGCTTGACACTACCCATTAGAGGGTTCTCTGGGTTTACTTGCTCAGCCAGTTACCAACTTGATGAAGCCGCTAGTAACCTACACTTTCCCAACTTACTCACATAGACATATGAGAGGCTATTTGACTATTCTATCTAAGCTCAAATAATAATAATTTGTTCACAGTTCCCCCAAATCTACAAAACTAGTAAGTTTCGGGGTGGGGGAGGGGAAGCAAATAATTCTTCCTTTTAATTTGTTCATCGTTAATGTATGCCAGCTCTCAGTTATCAACACTGACCCTTTCATGCAGTTGCAAATCACTTATATAATATATATGCTGCAAATTTTGTATGAGAGCAAAGTCAATTTCTCCAGGGTATAGTTGTCAAAGGCCACTTTTTTCCCCTCTTTTGGAAATTGTTATGTTTTCTCAATTTCATACCCACTCTCCTACACAAATTCAGAAATTATAAGGCAAGTGTCGTTCAAATCAGCTTTGAGCCAAGGCAACCTAAGAATTCCCCAAAAGGAGGATAAAAGGCTTCAGGAGAAATTTGCCCCATCCCCACAATAAAGATCAAAACAGACAGACCCTGCACCAAAATGCAGGCTTCTAAGGGTGATATTTATTTCCCTCACATGTTTTTGAGAACTTTTTGCCAAAGCCAAAATGTTTGAGTAAAACAGTCATTTGACAAGAGAGAGGAAAGGAGAAACTCTAAGTACCACTGAACTGAGTGCTTAATCCACACCTTACATCATGGCATTCTTTCTTTCCTGCAAGTGTGGTTTGGCCAGATGAAATTCTAAGTTCCTCAAGGGCAGGGGTCATATCTGATCTTTCCTTTAAAAGCCTCCACCATGATTAGCACAGCACAAGACTTACAGATTTTCAATATATACTAGTGTGTCTGGATTTGAAAGGAACAATCAGTGAGAGCCACAAAACTGGACTAAAATAAAAATCACCTTTTTTGTAAGTGAGATGGGCACCTATATATTTTCTTTCTTTGCAGCTTGGGCATCGTCATGGAGGTGGTCACAGGTGGAGCATAACAGGTGGTTGTAGGACAGAACAGTGTAGGCATTCATGTTTACTGAGTGATGAATGGGTGCCAGAGATCTAAATATGAGGTCTAATCTAGTCCAGCAGTTCTCAGACTTGAACATGCATCAGAGTTCCCTGGACTTGTTAGGGACTTATTAGGACACAGATTTCTGGGCCTCACTCAGTGTTTTCTATCAATTGGTCTGTGATGGGGCCCAAGAATCTACATTTCCAGCATGTCCAAAGGCGATGTGATGCTGTTGGATGGGAGACATGAGGAACCGCTGCTCTTGCTGATGTGCTTGAAAAGGCAGCAGCTGTTATAATAGATACCACCTATACTACTTATACTGACATGTCTCAGTTCCTCTGCTCAGATGTGCAGAAATGCCTCGCATTCTCTGATTATAATTGTTTTCATCCCCCATCTTTTCACAATATTCTCATCCCTACAGCTTTTGGAAAATGCAAATGATTGATTTTGGTGGACTGAGTTGATTGGGTGGATGATGCTCTGGATGTCAGATTGACTTCCTTTCCTCCTTCCTTCCCTTCCTTCCTTTCCTCCAAGTGTTACTACTATCAGCCATGCCCGATGTGGCAATGGGCACAGCACACCCAGCCATGGCCCAGTCCCTCAAGCTGCAACCTTAGGAATACCCATTCGGTCTGTATATTCACAGAAAAGAAAAGTGGGGAGGGACAGAAGACTTTACATAGATCCTAAGAAATAGTTTCATTGATTCCTCTCAGAGAAAACAAGTAGTTAGGAACTATAGTTTATGAAAGAGCACCAAGTCAGAACTTTATGATCTCCTACCAAGACTGCCACACACAGCCCTTCCCACCTCCCAACTTCAATACACTTCATCCCAAATATGATATCGGATGAGTTCACCAAACCACAGTCCTGATAATGTCACTTGCACCAATAGCTTTCAGGGATATTAATCCCAACTCAAATGGGATTAGGCATTTCTAAAACTAGAAGCAAAAAAAAAAAAAGTTCCATTAAGGAAAATTTTTTAAAATTTTATATATAAAAACATAAAAGATTTTATATTTAAAAAACAAAAGTGAAAAAATAACAGAAAAAATAGTTGAGACATATATGACGGAAGTACCTTTAAGATATAAAGATTTTACAAATCTGTAATGCAAGGATGACTGCATCACAGGGAAAAATGGTCAGGAACACAAAAGAAAAATGTGCAAACTACAAGAAGTCTTTTTAATTGAACAATTTTTATTTTTATTGAAGTATAGTTGAAACACAATGCTACATTAGTTTCAGGTGTACAACATACTGAATAGTAATATGTATACACAATGGAATATTACTCAGCCATTAAAAACAAGAATGAAATCCTATCATTCACAACACTGTGGAGGGACCTAGATAATGCTAAGTGAAGCAAGTCAGAGAAAGACAAATACCATATGATTTCACTTATATGTGGAATCTATAAAACAATACAAATGAACAAACAAAAATAGTCTTCAGAGACCTTTTTAGAATTCAAATCAGTATTTCTTGAGCCAACATCTGGTGAGTCTCTTGGAATGCTGAGCAATCCAATCGCCTCAGAAGTTTCACCATGACTTACTCCTAACAAACCTCACAATTCTCTATGTTAAAAGTATGTGTATCACAGGATCTCTCCAAAATTCTGATCCCAAATCAGAGCCAAGAGATTTAGCAAAACAAAGCCATGTAAAAACAGGAGCAAAGAAATCAAGGCACAATGTAACCTCAATCCTGATGGAAAGAACCCGTTAACAGGGTTCCCTGGCACCAGAAATGGAAAGTTTCACCTCAAATTTAGACAGAAGTCCTCATCCAAAGATAAACATGAAAATGATGCTCCCTGCAACCTGAAAACTGGTACAAATGTATGCCTTTCTGTTTGGAAAAGAAGTCCCTCGGTTTGAGATATTCTGCAGAAAATTCTCAATTCCTGGACATTTCACTAGAATTCAGTCAGATTCTTAGCTTAGGTAGTGATTCTCAGATGTGAGCCTAGGCCTAAAATCCCTGAGACAGGGATTACTATGGATGCCAGAACTCATTTTAGAAAGAGGAATTATACAGACCATCATTTAGTTTCAAGTGGTTTCAGTTCAGTAAGGTAGGTTTACAAAGACAAAATTTATACCTTCAGGCCCAGCCTTGCCCAAGTTCATAGTCTATATTTTTTTTAAATAAACCTCTTCTTCAACCATGTATAATACACCAATTCACAAGTTAGCATACTTGACTCCAAAAACCAATAGAAGTCTCGCAAGCCAAAATAATAATTACTGTTGTTGAATGTTTAGTGCTAAGATAAACTCCATAGACACAGGATTTCCTCTGTAACTTTATTAAGAAGATATTCTTCCCCCATTTTATTCTTGATGAAGCCAATGCTTAATGAGATCAAGCAACTTGCCCAAAGCCATAACATTAATAATAATAATGTCACCAATTTTGCACTTCTTACTCTATAATCAAAGTCAAATGCTTATCTAGGTGTTTTTAAAAATGTGTTTAACTCAGGGGTGCCTGGGTGGCTCAGTTGGTTAGGAATCTGCCTTAGGCTCAGGTCATGATCTCAGGTTCCTGGTATCAAGCCCCACGTCAGGCTCCCTCTCCTTCTATTCCTCCCCCACTGCCGGGGCTGTCTCTCCCTCAAATATATCAATAAAAAATCTTTAAAAATAAAATAAAATAAATGTGTTTAACTCATAAGTGCCTTTCTTATAATTCTTAATGGGTAACAAAAATCAGAATGTCATTCTAACGTTATTAGAATAATAATGTTAAGTTTATTAACTTGTGGCCAGTATGAATCAAGTTGGTCACAAGTGGTTATGTCACAGTCGGAACATGCAGGAAGTGTTTGTGGCTTTTATTAGTAGTTATTAGTAGTTTATTAGTAGTCCCCAACATAGTTGTGTGGAGGTTTTCAGACATCATAGTTACATGTGGGGACTTCTGCAGAGGCTTTTTCCGTAGTATGCAATTCCAATGAGAATATATGGGTACAACCTAAGGGAAAAGACTGGCTTAGATTGGCAATATTGTACCTTTCTGAAAATACAAGATGGTAAACAAGTCTTAGCTAATGTTCTTCAGCGTGCTAACAACATTCCGAAACATGATTCCTTAAATTGTCATGTATGTGATTTTCATCAAATATTTACAAAGGGAAAGAAAAGTGAGCCGAAATTTACTCCTAGAAAGATTCAATAAATAAATAAATAAATAAATAAATAAATAAATAAATAAATAAAAGATTCAATAGATAATTTCCTTTGTTGGAACAGAATAGTAAATTCTTGAACCATTCTGGGATATGACTCAATTTCTTTTCCTTTAAGAGTCACGTTCATTACTGTTTTTTTTTTTTCTTTTCTGTTATCTGTGGTTGCTTACCAGGAGGGATAGACACTATATTTGCAAATTCAGTCCCTGAAATCCTATCTACGTGAACAATATTGAAAATTTCTGGGCATCTAACAAATAGAAACCAGGTTCACAAATCAAGACAGACCTATGCATTAGATCAACCAGAACAGAACTGCCAGCCAGTCCGCAGCCAATACATTAGCATTGTTGAAAATAAAGTTATAAAAGCAGCTTTTATTGATGAATTTGAGACTTTGACCTTCGAAGAGTAGTGGCAAAAACCCACAAAGGAATAAGAGCTATCATCTGTTGAGGACCTACTAGTCTCCAAACATTTGCCCACAGCACTGTATTTACTCTTGCTAACATCTTTGCAGGTAGATTTCATTAAGGTCGTTTAGGAATAAGGAAACCAAGGTTCAGAGAGATTAAGTGACATAACCAGGATCATTTAGTAAATGTTAGAGACTTAAACCCAGGTCTCCAAAATCCATGGTCCCTCCCCCCACCCCCATGACACTGCCCTGCCACTATTATATCACTACAGAGGTGCCAGTTAAGACTCTTCTGTGTTATTCTACTTTCCAGAATGTGTTATTACACTCTGGCATCTGATGTAATCATTGCATCATTGCTCCAGGCTCACTTTGGGGGGTATTACCTAGTGTAAATAGTTAGCTAAACTCAGAAAAACTAGCCAGGATGTTAGAAATTTCTACAGAACACCCAAAGCCTGGGGGCTGCCATCCCAAATAGAAAGGCATGTTATTTGCGTATATTCTCGGCATACACGGAGAATCATTTTTTCATGTCAATCCTTGGATTGGGGATTTCTGTCCAAATAGAAGTTGCTGGCTTCTATTTCCCATGCCAGAGGGCCCTGTTTATTGGTTGCTTTTGTCAGTGTTGGGATTTAGATTGTCCCTGAATTTCTTTGCTCCTGTTTTTAATTGGCTTTGACATCACAAACTTCCAGCTGTGATTTGAGGTCAAGACTTTGGAGGACCCATTGGAAGAGGTGTAGAAAGAGTCATTTATGAATGAGGTGTTCAAGGGCATTGCATTATTCAGATGTCCAAGAGAACCACCAAATGTTGGCTTAAGGTATGTTGATTTGAATTCTCAAAAGCTCTCAAGAGACTGTTTTTGCAGTTCCTATTATACATTTTAAATAATTGACAGCCAACCACCACTTTAAAAAGCAAACATCTTAAAAGGCAGGTCAGTATTTAACAAATCAGAATATTCTTTCTTCAGAGGCAGGTCTAGTATTGTAGAGCCTGAAGCTTATATAATTTGGGGAAGCCTTCTTTAAGAAAAAGAATATTATGATTAAGAATACAAAATTATGTGTTAGAGTTCATATTTTTTTAGAATGGGGAAATAAATCACAGGTGTAAAAGTTGGAAAGGCCATAAGTATCGCAAAACCCACACATATAATCTATCATACTCTAAAATATCACCTACATTTTTTAGCTAATATCTTTTGATCACTTCTTCAAATGACAGAAATCTTATAATATCAATTTCTGTATTGGTTATTAAAAAATTCAGTGTTTCCTCAGTCATGAGTAATCTCTTTAAAAAAATTATTGATACTTCAGAAAGGTTTCTTAGAAATTCATTTGTTATTGGTAATGTGAAGTTTTAGGATGGTTGTCAAACTGGAGAAAAATCTCTATGGAGGCACTTTTACTATGAGAGTTGTGAAAAATTTAGAAGACTTTTTCACAGACTAACTTCTGGCTTTGCACATTGCAATCATTGCCTCCAATATCCACACACCTCCAGTGCCAGGCACCATTGAACAAGTTCCTGTGTCATTAACACTAGGCAGGTCGTAGGAGTATCGTTCAAAGCACTTCCTACTCTAAGACAACTATCAGTTGGAAAGGCCATAAATATCTTAATATTCAATAGCTTAACTATTCGTAGAAGGGAACTGCATACCACACAGAGACATCCTATAAAGCCAATACCAAATGCCCACAACCACTCCACGTACCACCAGACTGAGGGGAAATGGTGGGTGGCACATGGATCCAGTGGAAAGACTCGGCAGGTGTAGCCAATTGTCAAATATCTCAGTAAAGCATGCCTCTGGGTGAACATCCCCCAGGGCCTTTGAAGGTGCCAGCCAGGAACCTGGGGCTTAAGCTTCATTAGCTTCACAGGAAAAGTGAGGTTGTCAGTGTGTCCCTACAAGCTTCCAAGTCAGAACCTGCCCAAAGTTGAGTCTGGATCACAGACAGACATGAATGAAAATGTAGCCCATGTTTCTATGTAAAGATAACTTTATGATTCCAAATGGAATATCAGAACGCTTCCCTCAAAAACAGTAGGATTTTGGATTCCTTTTCTCCCCCCTCCCCCCCCCCACCAGAGAAAAGCAGAACATCATCTGACTCCATACCACTGTGCAGGCTCCCTAGAACAGCCAAGGGTGGGGCATTCCTGGCTCTGCCAAGCCACGGCTAAGGAGAAAAGGAGGTGGCCCTGCAGGCCCGGGTACCCCCTGCATCCCAGGAAACACAGTCTGGTTGCCCAGCACCCACTGATTTCCTTTCCCTGTGGGCCCCAGGAGCCAATTCCCCATTTCCTTACACCTCTCTTTATGTCAACCCAGGGCCCTGATGGCTGTTTTGGAAGCTGTCCCACAGCTTCTGCCCTTGTGTCCTGTGGCTAAAACACTACCACCACCACCACCTCCTCTCATATTACCTTTATGAGGTTTTCCTAATAGGACATTACTGCAGGCAAATAGCCATTAAAAGCCCCCTTCCATGTCATGTCTCCCACCTTCCTGTTTGTTTTTCCCTATGTAGATAAAAATGAGGCATGCCTGGTTATAGACAACAAAGAGGAGGGCATGGACCAGAGATAGAACTGGAAGAAAATCAGGACCTGGAAAAGATCTAAGGAATTTTGTCTCAGGAACAATCCAGGGCCCTCCATGAATGAGACAATGGTACAAAGAATCCTGCTTCCCAGTGTCCATGCTGGGGAGGGTGAAGGTGGAGGGAGCGACCTTCACTGTTGGTCCTCTGCTTTCCCTCCTCAGCCCTCTCTCCCTGCATAGCAGGGGAGACAGGAGAGGGGAAGAAAGTTCTGGGGAAAAACAAGGGAATGAAGATGGTAAAGGGAACCCCGACATGACCATGGCCATTGGCTGGGACAGCCCATCCCCGTGGCTATCAGTGAAGAAAACACAGATAAAAAGGAGATTACCTAGCTATAGATATGCCACATTTTTCTTAAAAAAAATTTCCTCAGGTTTGCAAACTGAAGGACGTTTAAAGAAAACTGAAGGGCTAGTATAATGTCAAGGTTAACATTTTAATTGCATAAAACACCAAGAAAGCCTACGCTTGTCATTTTTACAAGGTTACCTTTCCTGTACAATGGAGGCTTTTATCCACCAACTATATGCGAGTTGGTGCCATGACACAGAATGTGACTTACATAAATGGAAGAGTTCACACTCTTTTTTTCCATATAGCTCCTCCAGAAGGCACCGTCAAGTAGCTAAAGTAGCTAAATTGTGGCCTTTTAAACCTTTCCTCACAGATAAGAAATGCACATATATGTGTCATTTTGTAGTTTTGAATGCACAGGGCCTAATTCTCCTGTAGAATGTCTGGCCCCTCGGTGCCCAGAGCCCCATCAACTTCAAAGAGGGGTTTGCAGGTGGAATGGCAGATAAGCAGTGGAGAATATAGCTCTTTTGGATGATGTGATCACATAACAAAAGGCTGCTGTAACCCTGCAAGAAGCCAAAGTTAAGGTTACTGTTGGAGCCTTAACTCTGAATTCCCTGAATCTAGGGCAGTCCAGAGTATATAGCCCCACGGTGCAATACTTCACAGTGTTTTACAATGAGCGGCAGAAGGAAAAGAAAAAAATCTTGTAAAGGATGGGAAGCCTTTCAGATCTGTGTATTGGATCTAATTTTTTTTTTTTTGAAAAATAACTGCAAGGTGGAAAAGTAGCTGAAGTAAGTTTCAACACGTTAGGAAAATGACACCTAGGAAAATAACAGCTTTGTGTTTAAGGGACAGAAAGGATAAGTGTCCTTATTGGTTTATCCACAAATGTCTATTTACATTTTCATTTCATAAGACTCAGGAAGACACAGGAGGTTGTCATCCATAAGCACAGACTTATTTATAAAAGTCGTCATTCCTATAACCAGACTTGAGAGTGAATTCCGAATCCTCAGGTGTTGATAAAAAAATACCTGTCATTGCCTTAAATATCAATATGAAAATGCAGTCCCCTTAAGTCAGGACTGATTCTTTTTAGGATTAAGAGAACATCATCACTCATCGGTTTTGTGATGCTGAAGGACAGTGTTCAATTCATGGGCATGGCACACAGTTTTGTTCTCCTAGTCAGGAGAAGAACACCCAGAGTCATCACCCAGAGGTGAAACCATGGGTTTGACTGAATGAAGACGAGAGAAAAACACAAGAATCAAGAACCACCAGCAGGAGAGCCCCTATCAGGGGCCCCTGCCATCCTCTGCCTTTTCCACTTTCTAAGAGAGCAGCAACAATTGCTGCTTGGGAAGAGAGAGTGAAGACAGGAAGCAGAGAAATGGACACCTGGAGTGGACCTGCTTGGTTGCCAGTGGAAGGGACCTCAACAGGAACTAGGGACCAATCAAGAGGATAAACCTCCAGGGAAGCAGGTTACATCCCTGTTTGGAGAGAGCCCTTGTGCTATGTGGTTTTTAATGATATCTCAGCATAAAAGAGTAGGGAGTAAATTATCACCAAGTGTCTGTCCAAGGTTCCCCCTGACCTCTTTCCCCCTCCTCATTCCCTGAAACAATGAAAAGCCTCAGCCCTCGACTGAAGCTCTTTTCAGAAGAGAAGAGTCAAGGAGAATCCACTCATACTAAGCAGGAGGAAATAGTGGCCAGATGGGGCATATGCTATAAATGTAAAAAGCAGCTTGGGTACTTATTTTTAAAAATACATAAAATCCTATCAGTCTTCTGCTCAAAACCTTCTAATGATTAACCATGTCACTCCTAGTCACCTTATCTTGCTTCAGATTTTTTTCTATAACACTTACCACCTTTTCACATACGTGAAATGTACCTACTTATTATGTGAGTAACCTTCTGTTCCTCTCCACTAGAATGTAAGCTCTCCAAGGGCAGAGAATTTTGTCCGTTTTTATTCCTGATTTTTCTTTAGTACCTAAAATAGCATCTGGCACGCACGTGATAGGTGCTCGATAAATATTGTTGAATTAATTAATTAATTAATTAGCCATGGATAACATTACAGCATTAAACAAGACAGAAATAATTCAATGATGCAGCTATGTGGGTGTAAGTCTAAAAATATAGATGGAAGTGGCCATGGTGGTAGAAAAAGCCACATGTAAAGGGAGGTAGATAGAGATTACATGTGGAAAGAAGTAAATAAAGGAGCACAGGAAAAGCTAAGTGAAAAATTTATCCCAGAAGAACTAAATATTTTTAAAAACAGAAAAAATTCCTCTCTAAAGAGAACATGAAATTAATTAAACAAGACCTCAAAGAGGTGATGGTGACATTTAATTAAATTTATAAGGAATTTAGGAGCTACCAAAACACAAACAAATCAGAATAATACAGATGAATAAACCAGAAACGTCAATGAAAACAATACATTGAATGAAATTTATAAAGAAAAAATGTAGGAGCTACCAAAATACAATATGAATTATTAGAAACATCAATGAACAGAATATACATAGCTGGAAAACAGGATGGCACTGTACCTTTATGCAGTAAAAAATAAAAGAATCATAGATTAAATCAGCCAGAGGAGAAAAGGGATATGGAGAATAGATAATGGTGATCAAACATAATATAACTGATTTTCCAAAGAAAATGAAAGATGTAATAGAAAAAATATCTGAACATGAAGGAAGGACTAAATCATCATGAATAACGTGTTTGGAGGAAAAATTTAATGCAGAACTCTTGCTATAAGGCATATTTTGATACCACTACTGAACTTAAAGGTTAATTATTCAAACACATAGGCATCAAAAGGAATTTATTTAGAAAGGATAGTTAGTAAGCTGGTTTCCAGCTTTTCTGCAAAAACACTCAATTTCAGAAGATGAGGGGGACAAGTCAATAAAGCTTTGAGAGAAAAATGGTCTAAGCATTTTATCCCAAAGTCAAGCATTAAAATCACTACCATGTAAGAACCAAAGGAACGTTGTTCTACTGAACACCAACTCAACAAGGAGGTGGATAGAGAACCCATCTGGCTCATAGTAAAAACCAAAGTTCTTACAAGATCCCACACCTCCTGCTTTCCCCAATGTTCCTAACTTCATCCCCCACCACCTTCCTTCTTGGCCCACATACTCCAGCCTCACTCACCTCCCGGCTTATCCCTAAATACATCAACCACCCTGTTAGCCTTGCATTGTGTTCTCTGCCTGGAAGGTTTCACCACATGTTGGAATATCTTGTTCCCTCACCTATCTTGTGCCCTGCTTGTTATGCTATCTAAAATATCAATACCCACAGATACTCTCTTTTTCTCCTCCCTGCTTGATTTTTCTCCTTAGCCATTACCACCACCTAACCCACTCTACTTCCTTTACATATCTGTTTCTCATCTCTCCCCTTCACTAGAATAGAAGTTCCCTAAGAACACAGATTTCTATCTGCTTTATCTCTTTATCCCTAGAACAGTACTGAAGCAAAGCAGGCATGCAAATATTTACCTAATGAAGGAATAAATTCCCTGGACTACAAGCCCATCTTTCTCATCCATTTCTTTATAATTTTGAAACCAGAATGAAGGCAGAAGCTGAGGAGTCTGAAAGCCACATCTCATTACGACATCTAAAGAATACTTAGCCTTAGTTAATTGAGCCTAAATGTATTCAAAGGAACATCAAAGAAGTCTTGTATTGCTTCCTTGGGGTTATTATAAAAATAATTTGGACATTTATAGAGAGATAGATTTGCAGTTTTCCAAGAAAACCACCTTACGGTTGGAGCTGATGATAGAATTGGCCTCCCTGCCAATGAAGTCTGTTAAAACAGAGATTGGATGTCTCCTGAAAGGGACTCTGGGCAAGAAATTCTCACTGTGTATAGGACTTCCGTCCAGCTCCTTTAGAGAGAGCCCCCAAGTTGTTCTCCTGCTCTAAGATTCCGTGATGCACGCATGGTGCATGTAGGTTTCCATGCTTCTCGTAGGTGATGGCATTTTGCAGATGTTTCCTTTTGGGGACTGGAACTATAATCCTTACTGCAGGTTGCTGATTGTTTTACCTGTTCCTACTGGCTGCCCATTGAATCGCAGCACCTCCAATGGTTAGGAGGCCTGCAGAGTTGGTTGCCGGGTCTTTCCTGAAAAGGTTTACAATTCAGCAGTAATTCCAACAGGAGAAATCTGTCTACTATAATGGAGTAAGCCAGATCACCTCCAATTTCTTTTGAAAATTGTAACTACATTAACATGACCTCCAGGCAATTCCTCCAAGCTAGACATGAGTCCTGGCTGAAGCAAGAATCTACATTTCCCTGAGGTGAAGATAAAAGACTTATGAGATTGTGCTAAAGCTTCTAAAGAGAGTGGAGCTGATACCAGGCATTTCTGTGAGAGGGCACATTCGCACTGGGTGTCAGAAGGAAGAGCATGAGACAAATGTTTTTGTTTGTCTGCATTTCAGTTTTGTTGTTCTCATTTTTCTAATAATCATACTGCATGTGGCTATTGCTGCTTCTGAGTCCAACTGGCAAGATGTGGCATTCATGGTAACATTCACTGCAACGGTAAAAATTTTAAACTCGTATTCCTATATATATATATATATATATATATATATATATATATATATATATATATATTTGTACTGGGAAGTTGAGGGGGGAAAGTTGGGAGCTAAATTAATCATGCTTTTATTTTATAGAATACATAAAGTAAACTGTAGCAAAGACAGAGAGATTTGAGGCTCCGGGTTGGGGGGGGGTGGAGAAAGAAAGAATTGTCCCCAGTAGTTTTTTAAAAGTACACCTCCTTAAGCCCAAATGATGGCAATCAGCCTTAAACTAGGCAACTTTTCAGGGCGCCTGGGTGGCTCAGTGGGTTAAGCACCTGCTTTTGGTTGGCTCAGGTCATGATCTCTGATCTCGGGGCTCCTGGTCCTGAGAAGTCAGGCTCCTTGCTCCTCAGGGAGTCTGCTTCTCCCTCTTTCTCTGCCCCTCCGCACTGCTCCTGTGCTTTCACTCTCTCTCCTCTCTCTCTCTCTCTCTCTGTCTCTCAGATAAATAAATAATTTTTTTTAAAAAAAGTAGGCAACATATCAAAAATCTCTTGGCCATGGAACCATGACAGTGCTAACCTCCATAAAGGTGGTTGGGATGAAGCTTCAGGTGATCAAAATTAAAACAACAAAACTCCAAACTTCTGTGGTCTTAAGTACAACACTTTCACTGTGTTTTGCAGCATTTCTGTGACTGAGATTTATGGTACTGCCAGTTTTAGTATCCTGCTTTACAGCCAGAGGAGGAAAGGTTTGTGTTTCCAGCTCTTTGCCGGGTGGGGGCGAAGAGGGGATAGCTATGTATAGGTTAGGACTTTTGAGGGAAGCTCTCTGTTCTAATTCTGTAAACCATGTGAGAGAACCTCTTTCTACTTGTAAATGTTTCTTTAGCAATTTACAATGCTAATTTTTCCAGGGAATCATAAGGACTCCGGAGTCACTGCAAGAAGGACTTTCCTGGCCTGACTTGTGCCAGTTAATCACCAAGGGTTTTTAAAGAGTTACAGAAGGTTGAGTGTACCAGTGAAGGAGCAGAAAACTTTTTGGCTGTGTTCACTGGTGTTTTCAGGTTGATAACTCTGCATTGTTAGAAAAATTAAGTCCACTAGTTTGCAGAAAATTTCCATTCTGTATCTTTCTGGCGGGCACCCTTTCTGTACCAAGGGCCTCTTGCCACGGTTACTGGAACAGTGCAACCTTGCTCTTTGGGGGTACCTTCCCGTTGCCATCCTGTTTCCCCCACCTGTCTCACACATGTCCTACTTCAAGCCTCCAGCAGCAGGAACCACAGTGAGGCAAGGAGGGAGAAGGGAAGGAAAGAATGAACACTTTTGATGTTCCTACTTCTTGGATGGCAGTGAGCTGTGTGTGTGCTTTACATGCCCTGTGTCATCTTCGTTTTTTAACACCCGTGTGGAGTCACATATTTTCCTAAGACTAGGAAAGTAGTGACCCGTGTGGAGTCACTTATTTTCCTTATTTTCCAGAGGACTTATGCTTGTCCTCTGGGGAAATCCTGCCAGTTCAGGTGGGATAAGTTGATTGAGAGCAGACTGAAGTCCTCCTTGAATTCAAGTTCTAGTTAATGCTGAATAATAATAATAATAATAATAATAATAATAATGGTAACAATACGAGTAACAGCAATGAGAGTAGAAATACCAATTATAGTAACAATAGTAGTGACAGTACTAGTATGGTAGTAGAAATCTCAGAAGGATTACGCGTCCTCCCAATCTATTGATGGGGTTCAACATTCAACTTGCCATCTTTTAAGTGTTCCTATTTTTACTGCCCAGAAGGTACCCATTCAGGTCCCTGAGTCTATGGATTTGAATTCATGTCATTGCCAAGGACCCTCTGACCACTAAAACGGACACGGTTCTTGATTTCTCTTTTTCACTCTCACACTAACAAAGTGCCTGTGATCTTGTGCAGAGCTGCTTTTGACATTCATCCCCACCAGATCCAGAGGCTCAAATGAAAACGTCTGACAGCGAAGCATTAGGATCTCCAGTAATGAGGCTGAGAAAGACCTAAGAAGAGAACTGGCCCTGAGGCCCCTTTGAGCTCCTGGCCAGAGCCCAGTGGTTGTGTGTCAGGAAAGTGAAGGCGAATCAGGGCTGGCGGGTAGGGGGTGCCGGGAATATCACCCAACAGTTTTCACATCTGAGAAGTTCTTAGCTTCCTGAGCCGTATGACTTAGGAGCACCTCAGTTGATCCAGCACACACAGAGCACGGGGTATAGTATCACCCAAAAGACTCCCTTTCTTAATCAGCTTCCTACGTTTGCATCTGCATACTTTTGAGGTACCTCTTTCTAAGACAAGGCTGTGGATTCCTCTGTCCTCTGGCCCCACATTGTTGTGGCTGGAGGAAGATGAAATGTCATCACAATTATGAATTACAGGAAAGAAATTCATTTCATTAACTGCCTAATAAGAATAAGAATAATAAAAAGGAAAAACTTGACTAATGTGGATTTAAGTCTTTTCGAATATACCTTCACTTGCAAAGTGAGGGACAAAACCAGAGGGCACCCCATGCAAATACAGTCCAAGATGACAAAAGCTTCCCGGTGATGTGGGGTTGTCTCAGTCTGAGAAAGGGGAAGAATCAAGAGCTCACCTTCCTTTGAGGAGAAGCAAGTCACTCTATTCCAGAGAGAAATTTCTCTTCCTTGAATCCCGCCTCTGCAGAAGGCCACTCTATAGGTTAAAGGGAATAAGTGTCCCTGGGATGCTTCATCTGGCCTTGAACGTGTTGGAGGGGCGATATTTCCCAGAGGACCCCCTAATTCAGTAACGGGTAAAACTGAAATAGGCTGCCCACATGGCTGGTACTCACAGACAGTTCATAAAATCCAGCACACACCCAGAGAGAGCTGCAGTCCTTTCTAACGTGAATGCCTCTTTGTTTCATATTTCAGATTGCTTGGGAGCAATCACAGTGCCTGGAACACAGGAGGCCCTCAGTAAATATGTATTGCCTGAACAAATGAAGATGTATACACAATTCGGTTTTTGTGTCAATGATATTTTTCAAGTTTAATAATTTATGGTCAAAAGCTAAAAGATAACAAATTACAGTGGGGATTTTTCTCACTTGTATGATCTGAGATAAAATAGTTCTTTACAAAGGAACTTTTGGAGGCCTCTCTAATGAGTTCACTCATTTAATCATGTGTTTGCAGGTATATTACCTATTGGACTTGACCTGCCCCTAGAAGTCTCAACCCATAAAAGACTACCCTTGATATAAGTGGTTATTGGTTCAAGATATATCCAAAATATACAGGGCCCCCTGGGTGGCTCAGCAGTTTAGTGCTGCCTTCAGCCCAGGGCGTGATCCTGGAGACCCAGGATTGAGTCCCACGTCAGGCTCCCTGCATGGAGCCTGCTTCTCCCTCTGCCTATGTGTCTGCCTCTCTGTGTGTGTGTCTCTCATGAATAAATAAATAAAATCTTTAAAAAAATACAGATACACAAGCCTGAATTTTCCTCTGTGTGCACTTGAGCCAATCACTTAAGGTCTCTGGGTCTCATTCTTCCTATTTCTCAAGGGTAAGGTTGGGTGTGATGAGTTCCAAGGACCCTGCCAGCTCTGATTCTCCTACATTTGGCAGACTCCTAGCAGAAGAATCTTCAAATTATAAGTCACTCTTTCACTGCAGTTGGCCTCTTAAAGACTTTGCCCTCTATTTCTCTCTCTCATCAACCTGAATCTCCCACCAGCAGAAACACCTTTTTTTCTTGCCACTTGCAGTGGGTTTTCTGTTTTCCCACACTAAGCCTACTGCCGTCCCATAGTTTATAAATACCTCCAAAAGAAATATATGCTCACGTATGTCAATAACTTGCAGGCTATGTGTAGATGCCATCAATCTGTTAGATTTTTTTTCTTTAAAGATTTTATTTATTTATTTATTTATTTATTTATTTATTTATTTATAGATTTATTTACTTACTTATTTGAGACAGAGAGAAAGTATCAGCTGCGGGAGGGGCAGAGGCAGAGGGAGAAGCAGGCTGAGCAGGGAGCCTCATGTGGGGCTCCATTCCAGGACCCCAGGATCATGACCTCAGCCAAAGGCAGAAGCTTAACCGACTGAGCCACCCAGATGCCCCCAGTCTGTTAGATTTCTGAGGATGAGAAATATCCCTGGTTATCTGGGCCTTCACAGGCACCCAGCCTGCAGTGCCTAGAAGCCAGTGGAGGCCAGTGCAGCTCAAGCATGGACCACTTACTCCCTGTATCAGAAGCTTGGTTAAAAGCTGCTAGTTCCTCAGCCCACTGGAGATCTACTTAATCAAAATCTGTGGACCCTGGAATCAGCATCTTTACAAGCACCCCAGATGATCCCTCTGCACCCCAAGGATTGACAGCTTCTGTAATAATCCTGTCAATACATAGTAATATGTAGTGTCCAATGCTGACTGAATGTTCCCAAAGGAAGCGAAACTTACCCTTTCTCCCCAACAAAGGTCTTAGAATGACAAAGGCAGCACCAGGGAGAAAAGGAGAAAATGCATGGGTAAATAATCTTAAAAAAATAAATAAATAAAGTGAAGTAGTGTTAGGGCACCCACAGGGCTCATTTGTCTCAGGGTCGTGAAATCAAGTTCCACGTTTTTTAAAGATATTATTTATTTATTCATGAGAGACACACAGAGAGAGGCAGAGACACAGGCAGAGGGAGATGCAGGCTCCCTGCAGGAAGCCCAATGCAGGACTCGATCCCAGGACCCCGGGATCATGACCTGAGCCAAAGACAGATGCTCAACTACCAAGCCACCCAGGTGCCCCACTACTTCACGTTAGTAAGAACAATGTACAGATGTAGTAACAGTCAAAACTCCAGCTCCTCCACCCCTGACCACTTATAATTTCTGACCCCTTAGAAGTGAGGAAAGCAGAGACATCTGACTTGACTGGCACTCTGTCAACCAGCGTCATGCTCACTGGACTTGGAGATACTTCTAGTTGACTCTTTCTCCTAGAAGTGGTTTTATGGATTTGGGGAAACCTCCCCGTCCTGGCCTATCAACTAGAGATCTCTCGTTGTGGGTGATGCCCTACCTTTAAATGCTCCATGCTGAGGTCTGTTCAGCCCTCCACAGAACTCTCTCAGATGGGATCCAAGATTCTGCACACTGGTGCTTCCCCCAGGCACATGGCCCACATCGGGCCCTTAGGAAATCCTCATGCAAACCTGGAGTACCAGCCACTAGGGCCACCCACCATCTCTCTCTTTTGCTTCCCCGTCAGAGCAGCTAGTCACCCTGTCTTTCACCTTTTCCATTTTCTAAGCTAAAGCCCTACACAAGCCTGATGAATCTTCCCAATGCCAAGATACAAATAAGCCCTCTGGGTCATCCCGTGGAAGCCCCTCTTTCTTGACCTGAGTACCCCCTTCATGGATAAAGAACACCAGGAGCTCTTCAAAAATACTGTTTACAATTACATCTCTTTATGACATGGATAAAGAGTTAAGAGATGTCCGCCTGATTCTTGGTCCAAGAAAGTCCTGTAGTGTCTGATCTCTGCCATTACAGGATCACTTTAAGCCCCCCTAACAGAATGAGACTGCACTGGAATATTTTATCATGACTTCAGTAAAAGCTCAAAGAGTAACCTGCCATCAGCTTTGAGCTCACTCGGAATGAATCTCCATGTGGCAGAGAGGCCTTTAACACTTCCTACCTGGGAGGTCCAGACCACAAGCAAGAACTGTCAAGACCAGACCCAAGGGAATAAAAACCATCAAAGGGGCTGGAATTCCCTCTACCACCTCTGCCCCACCTTCCAAATTCCAAATCTGTGTATGAAGACCTACCTTTCCATATCAGTGGACACTATTGGAGGAGCCCCATGTTTAAAAGAAAGCCCTTCACCATGACCTGTAGCCTGATCCCCAGCAGTTCTTAACCTTGGGTAGATACCTATGGGTGCACTTCAGAGGCATCTGAAATCTCCTCCTGAAAAGTTATGTTAAATTTGCAAATATGAGCATGTCTATCAGGGAAGTGTATATATTTTTAACAGATTCTCAAGAGGGCTCATGATCCAGGCTCCTCAGAGTCTCAATATGGTCTCAACAAAGACCACCACATTCTAACATAATACAGTATGCCTAACAGCTCTAGAGGTTATGTATACACCCAATAACCAGAATGTCATTGCAACATACCTACTACGCACTAGGTGGGAGAAGGGACTGCACAGGAAAGTGAGCTGGGTTCTGAAAATATAGGGTCTTGTCAGAGAGAGATGATGAGGGAAAAGACCATTTCTGGAAGTGGAAGGAGCATGGGCAAGAGTACGGACATGGGAGAGCCAAGTGTGGGTGGGAAGTGATAGGCAAAGTGTTCAATCAGAATGGAGACGTCACATAGGAGAATGGTGGGAGCAACCTCAGGAAATGGGGCTGAGGCTAAGCTGTGGGTGTTTTAATAGGAAGGCTGGAGATTATATTTATTTTGGAGAAGGGAAAAGGTGAAAGTCATCAAAGTGGTATTAACCTATCACATGGTTATCATGATTAGGCATTTGCCTGCTTGTTTTCCTGGATGGAATGTGAATGAACTGTGGGAAATCAGAGTCTAGTTCATGTTTCTACTTCCCTGGCACCTGGTAGGTGCTTGATAACTTTTCAGAGTAAAGAGGGAAGATTGGGCAAAAAGAAGGAAGGGAAGAAAGATGGAAGAAGGCAGAGGGAGAAAAAGGAGACGAAAGGGGAAGCTGTACTTTAAGAAATTTTTTTTACTATATATATTTTTATATGGTAGCTACACTTGTGGTCAGCATAGCATAACATACAGAGTTGTCAAATCACTGTGTTGTACACCTGAAACCAATGCAACATTGTGTGCCAACTGTACTTCAATTAAAAAAAAAAAGAAGTAAAAAAAAAAAAAAAAAGTACTTACAATGTATAAACCATTGCTATGAAGCTGAAATGTACACACACACACACACACACACATAATAGAAAAACAAACAGAAGACCATTACCTTGGTCCAGGCAAGCAAAAATGAGAATGAGTAATTTCTATTTATAAGATGCTATGTTGCCATAAAATTCCAATTTTCATCATCCTCTAAACCTCGGGCAGCTCAGATGTCTCAGTGGTTTGGCACCGCCTTCAGCCCAGGGCGTGACCCTGGAGACCCAGTATCAAGTCCCACATCGGGCTCCCTGCATGGAGCCTGCTTCTCCCTCTGCCTGTGTCTCTGCCTCTCTCTCTCTCTGTGTGTCTCTCATGAATAGATGGATAAAATCTTTAAAAGAAAAGAAAATAAACCACTTATCTACAACAGGTTCAAGATGTGTATTTATTTATTTATTTGTTTGTTTGTTTGTTTACTTTATTTATTTATTCATGAGAGACAGAGAGAGAGAGAGGCAGAGACACAGGCAGAGGGAGAAGCAGGCTCCATGCAGGGAACCCAACGTGGACTCGAGCCTGGGTCTCCAGGATCACACCCTGGGCTGAAGGCAGCGCTAAACCGCTGAGCCACCTGGGCTGCCCACAAGATGTGTATTTAATGTCTTAATTCATTATAAGGAGAAAGGATCTGAAAGTGGTGCTTTCCCAATACTGTTAGTGAATTTAAGCTCATCCACCCCACTCTTAGGCCCAGTTTCCCTGATGACTAGAGCATTCATTTGCTGATGGTAAGGAGTAGAGCATGGCTTTGGAAAGAGAAGACAGCAAGTGACCCACGGGGCCCCCACATCGACGCTGCCACTCTGCTCCCTACTTAACCGGGCAATGCAATCGTTATGCCTGGCTGACTTGCTCAGCCTGCTAGCCGGGACATACTAAAAACCTGACCTTCAACTCAAACCCTCTAATCCATATGCTCTATGATGTTTCTTCTGAGATTGGTAGAATTTGGGTCAGTCCCGGGTTCTGATGACATTTTTCACTCTTCTAAGATTATGATTTAATCTGTCCTTAGCAGACCCACCTGAAGCTCTTTACTGTTTTCCCAGATAACCTTTCAGAGCATTGGAAGCTTGTCATTTTCTCTTTGACCACATTTTATATACACATTTCATGTTGAATTTCTATTCCACGCCTTCAAATCTTGCTTCTTGAATGTTCACTCACTTCCTTTATGAATATTGTAGTTCATAAGCAAAATTATTCCGCAGAATTTTTAGGGCATGGCTCCAGAGGTGTCAGGATGGTTACCTTTGCCGTGCCTAGTTACAAAAAAGGAACACGGGAATCTACGAAGTTAATTGTAGATCCTAGCCTTTTAGAAACCTCAGAAATGAATCTCTTTAACCTCAAAAAGTCTGCTATTGCATCTCTTCTCTTGTGAGCCAAGCCAGAGCAAGCACAGGACGTGAGGCAAAAAAAAAACAGAAAAACAAACAAGATAAACTAAACAGATGGCAAATCAAGTTACATTCCCTACAATGATCATTTCTCAAAGACAGTGAATACCTACTATAAGCAGGTTGTTGAGAGGAAACAGAAGCTTAAGATGGAAAAAAAAAAAGACTTGGCTGAAACATGGTTACCTTCTGTAGGAAGATATTTGACAAAAGAGGCAACCGGGTACACATTATTCATTGTGGTGCAAGGTGTGACTGTCCCCTTATGGGATGCAGAGAAGAGCGATTCATTCAAGCGGTGGTGGGTACCAGCCTTGACTAGCAGGACAGCTGCTACTCAGCTCCAAGGTCCCATACAGGAACAAGAGTCATGCTGCAAGACCTTCTGGATTGTTGTGTTTTTTTTTTTTCCAAGAAAAATGGACAGTGCATATTTTATGCAGGCTCTCAAATTCAAGCTTTTTCAAAGCCCTGTTTCCATAAGCTGGGCCGAGCCATGTACCACCACCTTCTACCTCTGACCTAGATGTGAGAGTTCAGAAGGGCTTGAAGTGAGTCTGGAGAAGAGGGCTGGAGCAAACGCAATCATTCTCGAATATGAATAGAGGTTTCATTCTCTAGACCGTGGGAGCCATCAGGCAGGCTCTGTCTTTTTCTTTTTCCATTAGCAGTGTAATCCTATCTGTGTTTTAGAAGGATAATTCTGGTGGCAGATGGGCACTTGACACATGACTTGATAACATTTGTCAAATTAATGAATTAGACAGAGAGCAGAGAAGGTAAACAATTAGAGGCCAGTGAATGGGCTCTTTCAATGATCCAGGTGACAGTGAGGTTAAATTTAGGAAAATAAAAATGGAAAGAAAGTAATAAACACAGAGACTATCTGAGCGACAGAGTGATGCCTTCATGGAGGTCATTAATTATTTTGGGGGTGGCCAATGAGTTGTGGTAGAAAGGAAGAAGTGACTTGCAAGCAGGAGCATTTAATTCCCACCCCCAAAAGCTCTCTTTCCTTCTGGTAGCATCCTGGCCGTGCTCAAGATGGTGACTGTTCCATCACCTTGAGCACCTGCATGACTACAATGAGCTAAGACCCTGTGCCAACTGATGATGACATGAACAGAAATAAACTTTGTTGAGCTAAACCACTGGGCTTGTAGGACTGCTTATTAGCACATATAACCTGATCTGTCCTCACTGATAACATTTGTGTTTGCCTTTTGTGTCCGTACTGCATTAACAAAGTATAAATAATGCTGCTTTACTTCTCATAAGCAAGATAAACCAGCCTGGTAGACAGAAATCCACAGAATTTATTTGCACAAACACTGGTGCCCATGTAAGTGATACTACATTCTAGCCTCATGAATTTCCCAGCATCTATTGCTTTTTATGAATTTTCCAAAGATTCTTCTTTTCATGGCTCTTTTCTTCCAGTAGGGTTATCAACGTAATTATTTCATTGAAACTATTAGTTTTCTTCTGTATTACTTATTACCTATGAAAGCTTAAAATGAACTATGTGAATTGAATGGCTGATTTGCACATCAATACAACCTAACCAAATTCGCCATGAGGTGTAGTAATTATTCTACTAAAGAATTCTGCTGCAGAAATGGAAAAAGGAAATAAAAAGGAGAATTAAAAGAATATTTATGATGCAACCCAAGTAACATTTTGCCGCACAACTAAGGGCATTTTGTAACAGGTTTCTTTTCAATGAATCTGGAATGGGATTGCAAATGTGGCAAGGATGTATTCTTAATTCCAAAATATAAAAATAGATGTAGCTGAAGGAGAGTATTATCACTTATTGTGAGAGCCAAGCAAAGCTAAGATATACATGGTCCTAGAATCATGTCTGAGTTTAGATTTCTTCATCTGTAGGGTAAGAGGAAATATATACTATCTCCTCTTCTCAAGAAATAAGCAAGAGAACCCATGAGATCAGAGCTATAAAGCTTTTTGGCAACCCTCAACTTGTTATATAGGAACAAAATTGCATTACCTGGTTAAGGTGTTTGAGGCTGGGTCTCGGTAAGGAAAGCTTGTAGTTATGGGGGAAGTAAAAATGAGGAGAACACAGTCAGATTCTTAAAAAGAAGTCTCTTGCTATACATCCTAGCATCCACAGCCTTCTAAAGGAATCAGCCACCGCATCTTTGTCACTTAACTTTTTTTAATCTGAACTGACAGATCACTGGAGAATAACTGTAGGGAATAATCCCCACAGTGGCAAAGGGGATGGATTAAATCAACCATGAAAATAAGCACTGGCCCATGTGTCTATAGCCTAAAAGAAATTTGAGCGAACACAGTGCTGTTTAAACCAGGCACAGAATACTTTGAATCACATGTAATATTTTCTCCTGCAAATGTTCATTTGAAGGGAAAGGCAAAGGCTGCTGTTTTGAAGGCCAGTGTACACCTTGCTTTGTCTGATAAGTGTAAAGAATTATGTTATTATTTCATTAGCATAGGGATATAAGATGAACATTATTCTTCTCTCTCCCCCACATCCATAGCTTCATTTTTAGTGAACGTGGCTTCACTTCTACTCTAATGATTTAAAATTATCCCTGGAAAAAAACATGCTCAATAAATGTTAGCTATAATTTTAAACCTTTTAACCTCCACTTAAAAGGTGGATTGGCCTTTCAAGAAGAGGTCACCAAGGAAGTTAATAACTGTTTCTCACGTTTATGGGGGAAAAATAATGGGATCGAATGTTACATGAGTGCTTCCTTGAGCTGCTTCTTATTCCACACAAATGTATTTTCTGTCATTTAACTCATATGGCATTAAGAAGGGAAGGTGTCAGGGCACCTGTGTGGCTCAGTCGGTTAAGCATCTGCCTTCAGCTCGGGTCGTGATCCTGGGGTCCTGGGATCAAGCCCCACGTTGGGCTCCCTGGTCAGTGGGGAGCCTGCTTCTCCCTCTCCCTCTGCCCCTTCTCCTCTTTGTGCTCTCTCTCTCTCTCTCTCTCAAATAAATAAAATCTTAAAAAAAAAAAAAAAGAAAACCAGGACTATGTCATAGTTGGTGCTGTACTCTGAACCTCTCAGAACAAAACAAAAAACCCCACTCCTGCTTATTCCTATGTTGGAGAATGAGCAGACGCTAGAGAACTGTCATCCAGGGGGGTCTCATCACTTTCAAACATACTCTTCCCTGAGCTTCTGCCGAACCCCAGAAGAGAAGGAAACCAGTTATTATGGGAGGGTTAGGATTTGCTGATGAATAAATTTGGTCTCATCTGTCGAACAAATAGATTTCAAATCAAGAATAAATGTTGCCATAGATAGTCTATGACTCCCTGCAGGTTATGGAAAAATCAATCAAGCAAAATCAAGGAACATGTAGAACCTATCCACGGGAATTGAGTCAAAATGCACATTCAAATCCTAGCAGTTCTCATTTGATATGCTATTAACACCTGAAGAAGATTTAAAAATCTGATGTGAAAAAGCAGGAGGGGGTTATTTAAATCTTTTTTGGAAGGAAGATCTTATTTTAAAAAAGGTTTAGTATCGATATAACTGCATTTTCATCCTTTACTCGTGTTGTATGCTTATTTGAAGAGCACAGTATCCACCCTAGGTTCCTCAAGAGCTAGAAATCCGTCACAGTGATGCTTTTCCCAGTGCTTAGGAGAGTCTGGTGAGGCTCCTGCTCATCCTAGCTAGTCACATTTACTTCTAGCTCTGGTTTTCCTCTGCACCTTTCAAGAACTTTTTTGGTATGTCTTTCTCTTCTCTCCTTTGTATTTCTTTCTAGACTACCTGAAAAGCTTTGCCTTTAAGAAAACTGCATCTTTTTAAAAATCCATATATATCCATATACTCCTCTTAACACCTATATTTACATTTTTAATCAATCAAAGATATTTGCTACACTCACTTAAAAAGCTTCTCTCTGGTGTGAATTTTTTTTTAAGATTGTATTTATCTATTCATGAGAGACATAGAGAGAGAGAGAGGCAGAGACACAGGCAGAGGGAGAAGCAGGCTCCATGCAGGGAGCCCGAGGTGAGACTCCATCCCAGAACTCTGGGATCACGCCCTGAGCCCTAGGCAGACGCTCAACCGCTGAGCCACCCAGGAGTCCCATCCATGCAGCTTTATTAGAGTATTTACTGATAGATAAGTGGGTAAAGAAAATGTGATACATATGTATACCATGGAATATTATTCAGCCATGAGAAAAAAGGAAATCCTGCTGTTTACAACAACATGGATGGATCTTAAGGGTATTAAAATAAGCCAGACAGAAAGACAAATACTGTATGATTTCACTTATATTTAGAATCTTAAACAAACAAACAAACAAACAAACCCTGAGCCCATAGATGCAGAGACCAGATAGGTGGTTGGCAGAGAAGTGGGATTCAGAGTGGATGAAATGGGTGAAGCAAGTCAAAAAGTATCAATTTTCAATTATTAAGATATGTAAGTTCTGGGGATATAATGTACCGCATAGTGAATAGAGTTAACCATACCATATTGTATATTTGAAAATTGTTAAGAGAGAAGATCTTAAAAGTTCTCATCTTGCAAGGAAAAGACAACTGTAACTATACAGAATATACTTATATCAATCGTAATGATGTTATACACCTAAAACTAATACATTATATGTCAATTATGTCTCAAAAAGAAAACAATTCTTAATTAAGCTTATTTTATATTGAAAACAGTTCATTATTTCCTCCAGAGCCCGATATGTAAATATATAAATCATAAATATATAATGATAAGGACGCCTGGGTGGCTCAGTGGTTGAGCATCTGTCATTGCCTCGGGGCATGATCCTGGGGTTCCACGATTGAGTCCTGCATCGGGCTCCCTGTGAGGAATCTGCTTTTCCCTCTGCCTATGTCTATGTCTCTGCCTCTCTCTCTGTCTCTTATGAATAAATAAATAAAATCTTTAAAAATATAAATATGTATATAATGATATATACAAGCATGTATGTGCATATACACTATATAAGCACATGGTGTGTATATGTACACTGTATATATAAATTGTGTGTATATAAATACATTATATCCATGTGTAGATGTATTGTATATATGCATGTTGTGTATATGTACATTATATATACTGTGTGTGTGTGTATTGTATGTATGTACATTGTATATATTTGCATTGTAGACATGTACATTTTTTATCTACATATACGTATATAATTTCTTCATCTATGAAATGGTCATGTTTGATTACAACAGACAGAGAAACATCTTTAGCTTACTCCTAAATGGGCCACTCACAGTATTAGTTCCACGTATATGCATGCATACATTTGAGTCAGAAAAAACAAGATGATGGGGTTCCAATGTCAAGTGAGTTTGGTGAGTGTTGCATGAAAAATGTTAATCAGGTTTTCTTAAATGCTGAAATTCTAAGTTATTGATATTCTCTAATGCTCACTGTGGGTTTCCAAAAATAGAACGCAACATGCAGTGTGTCTCCCAAATTATTTGTCCACAGAACACTATTTTTTTCCTGGGATCCTGTGGAGTGATGTTTCCAAACACGTGTGACTATGAAGAACTAATGTCTATTGCGGACTTTTCAAAAGAAGGTTTATACCACTGTTGGTATCATCAATGGAACACAAGGCGAGTTCTGTTCCATCCAGCCCAGGGAGCTCAAGGAGCTCAATGTAATTAGTGTCCTGGAATGGATCCAATATCCTTATACTCACTCACACCAAAAGAGCTAGGTTTATAAAACCAGAATGTCTTTTTTATTTACAAAGAGAAATATAGTTGTCAAGGGGACCTGATATGATTGTCCATTGGCCAACAATTTCTCTGCTTATAGAAGGACAAAACCATGAAAATCCTAATATTGGCAGAAGATTTCCAGATGACCATGAATACGGAATTAGGCATGTCAATTATTCAAAGATAATATAGGCACGAATATCTGTAAGAGGGGGTATATTGCCACCTGGACCAGGTAGGTCATGGCCCCAGAACACCACCCCAACCCCACAACTGGTTTCTGTAATGCGGCTCTTTCTGTGCTTCCAGTAATAACTAACCTCTGTCTGATGGGTAGTTCTTTCTATTGCTATATTAAAACTTTCATCAGTTCCAGGCCTTCAATGGAACTGAGTTCTAAGCAGTATGACAGCAACAACCATTTTTGCTTTGTTCAATCCTATGTCACCAGCATTCTGTTCAGAAATTAATTGACCAGTGTTTTGGAGTCTGGGGACCTCCTATCCCTTTAATTTGGCTTGATATATATATATATATATATCTCCACACAGATGATCTACATTATATGAATAGGTAGGATTAAATGTAGATATGGTGGTATAAATGCAGGTGGATATTATACAAATAGATATTAATGTGGTGCTGTATTTAATACATATAAATAGATATATCCTTATCTATATAGAGAAATAGCCAAAGGGACCTAATATGATTGTGTTTTGACCAAACCATTATAGACAAGTTCCATGGAAATTCCTATCTTGTCACTCTGAGGGCATTTCTGAGCACCTTCCTGGGCCTGCTACAAGTATAATCACCTCTGATAGTAACTATTAGATACTGTACTGTGGTTGTTAGAAAGTTCTCTGATTCTTGGATGCTGAAGTCACTTCCCCCCAGTAGAGAATAAGGAGTTCCTGGAATTTATACCCCAGGCTCACTTGGAGCTGATGACTGCCTGGTGCAGGAGGAGGAGAAGTTGAGCTTCAAGACAGGATAGACTCTGAGTGTGGTTTATGCTTCAGAGCCCTGGGGAGAGGATGAGACAGGGGCGGGGTGGGGAGTTCACCTGAAATTGCACCCCTGCTTTGCTTCTTGCAAAAAAAAGTTTTCCTTACTCCCTTCCTAGTTTCTTCTGTAAACCTTCTTTATAAATCACCGGCACTTGAAGCCTCGGTGCAGCTTGGAAAAATCCAATCCAGGAGACTGACTTTATAAAGTTGTTGGGAGGATGGATGGGAACTATGAGGGCCTAGTGCCTGGCCCCAAAGAATTAGCTAATGTCATACAAGATGCAGCCCAAATGTTGAAACTGATTTTCTAAAAATATTTCTCGACGTAAATGCATTATGTGCAGCAGGTTGTTAAAAATCATTTCAGTTAGAAGGTTTGTAAAGAAGCACAGCTCTCAGCTGTACCCCTCCCTACCCTCAGTATTACTCCCCTAAGGCAATCACATTGAACCATTCCCATAAGGTCTTAGGGGTTTATCTCTAGGTTTCTGAATACTTTCCATTTATATCTGTCTCTTGATTTATTAGCTGGATGTCTCTCGTGTTTATTTCTTGCTATGGCGCATGGGGTTTCAGCTCATTAACGTCTCCTTCCTTTTCCTCCCTTCTCCTAATGGAAGCATAGCTCTGGTTTTAGTTACCTTTGTAACTTGAAACAGCATCTTTAAATCCCCATTTGTTCAGTCACCTATGGAGGGGGTCTCTTGATTCCCTATTTAGTGCTCTGGTTCTCACTTCTCCTCCTCCCACCCAGCAAACTTTGACTTCCACATTGTCAAGGATTTTAGCAGCATTTATGTTCTCATTAAATCTGTCGTGCCTTATTTACAGGCTGTTTCAAAAACTGAAAGCCAGTAAACACTCTTAACCTTAATATGGCTACCTTATTATTTCCCGCCGAGCCAAGAAGCATGTTGTGATCACATGGCCTTCTAGTCCGGATTTTAGTGCCACTCAAAATATTCAAATAGGTTCTCCTTTCATACCTCACCAAGTACTCAAAATCATGCCACATCTCATTGCACAAGTGGGTCATGTTGTCTATTTCTTTTATTGTTTCTTATAAAACCATACCTTGTTCTTATATTGTTTGTTTGTTTTGCCTAAAGTATCTTATTACCCATCTTTTTTTTATTGTGAGAAGAAATATATACTTTCTTTAGGAAGTGGCTATCATCTTCCAGCTTCTTATTTTTCTATAGCATTGAATCTGTCCTACTGTTCTTCTTGGAGCTCAGTGACTTCTTGTTCTGCTTTGGAACAACCACTTCATTTCTTGACTGTGGCTTTCCCAGACACCTTTTGTTTTTGCTAAAGTTTCTAGTTTCCTTTCTTTTTTACCATGTTTTCAAATTCCCTCAATATCTCAAATACTCTATCACTTCTATGGCATCTTCCTCTTTTCTGGAGATATTTCATCTAAGCCTTGTCTTTCTACTGCAATCTAGACTCAGTGCTTTCTAGAACTTCCAGACACTGTTGTAGTGGGACTCCCTGGGTATGGCTCGCTTGTGCGTCACGCACTGCTCCCTGGATCTTAACTCTTCCTCTTTCTTGGCTCATCAACTTATTTTGCTGAAGTACCTTTCGATTTCCTAAGAAAAAAGGTGCAAAGATAAGACGTGTAAGTTTTGGCAAGTTCCAAAATGGGCCTTACTCTGCTCTTGCTGTTGACAGAAAGTTTGACCAGTGGTGGGACTCTTGGCTGGGAATCATCTTGCAGAACTTTGAAAGCATCGTTCCACTGATTTTAGCCATACAGTTTTGCCAATGGGAGGTCCAATGCCAGTTTGATTCATGTTGCTTTGTAGATGGCCTCTTACTTGTCTCTTAAAAACATAAAATCTTTTATGTTTTTAAAAAATCTTTATCTTAAAAAAAATAATAAAAATAAAAAAAATAAAAAAATAAAAAATCTTTATCTTTGGTATTCTGCAGTTCCATGGGAGAAGTATCAGGATGTGAGCCTCCTTTCTTTCAACTTGGTTGGAACACAGTCAGAAGCCAGAGGCTTGGAAGAAAGAACACTGAGAGCTCAGTGTATTGGGTTGAGATTGGGAACTGACTGGCTTTTTAGGGTACATAAAAAGAGGACTTTACTTTGAGGCACCCACATCCACATTGGAAACCTAATTCTTCCCCAGACATGCTTTTCAATTTCTTTCAAGGAGAGCCTTCCCGCAATTTTTCCTGAGAGTTTGGGTTGGCCTACCTCTGGGCCCTTCTGCAGGTGGTGATGAATGATCAGGGGTCAGGGAAGGGCCACAGCCCACCTCTGAGCCCTTGGCCTCCCCAGTGCATTCTGGGAAGGTGCAGCTACTTTTGGGATGGCCTGTGCCGCAGCCTCTTCCTTTTTGCTTTGCTATGAGCATGCCTTTGCTTTTCATCTACCTTGTTTAATGGGGCAGCTAAAAGCTAACATTATGTCTCACACTTACTACTTGTTAAAATACTCCAACAAGAGTATTCCCCAAAATGTCCACAAATGTAGTAATGGGTGGCAAATGGCCCTCATATCTAAAAGAATGTGCTGAAGATACTGAAAGATTCCCAGGTGTCTGTTTTCCCTTTTTTCCAAACAGTGATTGTGTGTCGATACCTCTTTGCTAGTGGAAGAACAGATTCATTTTTTTTGGAAAAACATTCTCGAAGTGATGCAGATGGAAAAGCAAGCTGCTCCAGATGAAGCCGAGGGAAGAGCCCCCCCACTCACGCCTGGGCTGCTGGGACCCCCAAGGGCAAAGGCTCCTGACCCCTTGAGTGGTGCTTTAGAATGCAGAGTTTGGCCTACTCTCTGGAATCCTCTTTTCTAACAAGCTCCGCAGGTGATTCTGTCCACAATTTGAGATAGGCCGCTAGAGTTGCCCTAAACGACCGACTGTAAGAAGCTTGTGTGGTTCTGCAATAGCCGGTAATTTGTAGGGATTTTTAATTGGAAGGATTTTGTTCTCTGTTTTCTCCTGATATCCCAACAGATACGGAGATCTCTGCCTTAAATGCAAATGGGAACAAATGACAGTTAAAAGATGTTTCTGGAGCTGATAGCAATGACCACGTGTGAGATGGGTATATAGTGTACTTTGAAGCAGAACTGATTTTGCATGTTTTTAACACCGTTGCCAAAAATAGAGGCGACTTTCCCCCAAAGTTTTCACCTGCACTTTTTCAAAGTCTTCCTTTCCTGGCACCCTGTGTTTTTCCATGCATTTTACAAGGCTTCTGTCCATGAACACAAGGTGGAAATGCCCTTAAATGAGGGAACTAAAGGGTTCCTGACCTGCACACTTGCTTCTGCCAGCTAGGATGGTATATTCTGGGGTGCTGGGACAGGGCAGACATCCAATTTTACCAACTCAAATTCCTCTAGTTGGCTGTTCTAGATTCCATTCGTTATGCCTCTTCTATGGAATTTAATGGGCAACAAAAATGAACAATAAATACAGCTTTAGGGAAGCCAAGTCTACATCTTCCTGATGAGCACGAGTTTTCTTTTTGGTAGCCCATGAGCCCAGTGATTTGTAAGGCTGAAACCATCTGGAGAACTCTTCCCTGCCACCAACAATGCCCTAGAGACGACAATGGCACAGAGTTCTATGGACAACATAAGCTGATACCCTACTCGGTTACTTGCCTTAAAATGTCAAGAAGCTGAGCCCAGTGAGGCTGCTGCCCCAATGTCTAAGTGTAGACGAGACATTCTCTAAGCATGAAGGCAAACTTGTAACACAAATAAATTGTACCATAGCCCCTCCCCACCCTCATACTGCTCAGACCTCCCCGCCCTTCCTGCAACCCCATGTCTCTGTTCCTTATCAGGACTCACGTCTCACACCGAATTAGCATCTTTATCCTCTGAGACATATTTGCATTTCGTACCAGCAGGCTTTCAAAAACGTTTTGCCTGCAGCAGGACAGAGGTACACGCTGAATGATTCATCACTAAGCAGACACTTCCAAATTAGCCTCAGTAGCCAGGCGCCTGTGCCACCTTTCCTCAAGAGCAGAGCCTCAGAGGGCATCCTAGTATGAGTGAGCAGTCATCTTGTTCCAACCCGCAGGAGGAGATAGGCTGACCCATCTGTACCACTGGTTCTCTTACATTCAGGGCTTGGCAGGGCCACGTCTGAGATTGAGTCCTCCCTCCTACCCACTAGCTACATAAACTCGGGAAGGTCAAGCCGTGTGAACTTCTGAGCTCGAGGTTGGTATGTACAATGTGGCAGTGATAGCATCTATCCATGTTGTTACCTTGGAAAGCTAACTCATTCATATTAAATGAAAGTACAGTGGGCATAGCAAGTTCCTCCCTTTGCCACCCGGCATCTTGCCGCCAGGCATCCTGAGGCCCCGCCTGGGTCCCTCCCTCTCCTGCACCACGCAACATCCTTGCTGGCCGCTGCTCTGAGTCCTCAGAACTTGTAAAGATGCCCAGAGTAGAGATGGACTGTCCTATTCCCTTGTGGCATCCCAAGACACTATAGTTTGGTCCCCAGTGCGTGGATATGGAGAAACAGCTTTTATTATTATAGGATAGAATTTGTCATTTGAACCATTTTTAAGGTGTGCAGTTCTGTGGCATTAAGTATACTTGTGCTGTCCAACCACCACCACTCCCTACTTCTAGAACTTTTTCATCACCCTCTCCAGAAAAACCCATACCTGTTAGCAGTTACTCCTCATCTCCCACCTCCAGTCCTTGGCGACCACCTAATGTGTTTTCTGTCTATGGATTGGCCTGTTCTGCACATTTCATATCAACGGAATTATACAGTATATTGCCTTCAGCATCTGGCCTCTTGCACTTAGCATGACACATTGCCCCTTCTGTTTTCACTTGGCACCTTTTGTCTCCCTAGGACCAGGCTTGCACCAGGGGACAGGGCTAAGGATGAATCTGAACAGCTATTACCATGCTGCTCTTTTCAGGATTCCGGGTGCTTTCAATGAAGAACCCTCACCAGGTTCTTTCTCCCTGGCATGTGTCCACTACCCTCTGTAAATGTCTTTCTATGAGGCTATTCCAGGTCCCAGACACGCCCGGAGGTGTGTGAAGTGTCAGCAGTGAGTAATAGCTTGTACTCCTTCCCTGCCAGCTGTCAAACCTAAACCACCAGTTTGCCAACCGTGCCCGCATATGCCTGAGCCTGGAAAGTCCAAGGAAATGCTGAAGTTGAGATCCCAAATGGTGTAATTAAATTACTGCAATGTTATACTTTTTGTTAACAAAAGTAAACCCTTCCTTTAGTATTTGAGTGCCATTCTGCTTGCTCTGATGCCTTGGAGGCATAAAACACATCTTTATTTCTCCAGAATCTTTCTGGACTTGCACTTCATATGCAGATATGCATGGTACTTTCGCTTTTCCATTCCTCTGCCTTAGAAGTAGTCTTATGTAAATCCCAGCCAATGTAATTCTGATCCTCTGGTGGTATGGCTCTAGTATCTGTGAGGAAACCCTTAACAAGGATTCAAAAGAAGGAATTTTTTCTAATTTACAGTTGACATATAAAAACTGAACAAATGGAGAAATGGAGGAGTCTTGGCTACTCCTTTATCATACTGAATTATTTATTTGGGAGTTTCAAGCTACTGGTTTTGCCAAAGTGTTCTCTCTAGGAAATTCAGAGTTTGCTGGAATTTTGTTCCATGTTTCTTTTATAAAATTGTAAATTTAAAAAAATGTTAAATGTCTTAGTGTAAATTTCTATGCATCTCTTTTTCTTTCATAGCTACTGGTTTTGTAGTTAAATTTTACATTTACCAATAGTGTATAATAATTAGAGAGGAAACAATCATAAAAGGATGTAATTACGAGGGAAGAAAGTAAAAATCTTTAATCTTCCATGCATAGGGTCAGTTTCACCCCTAACAATCATCATTTTATCTGCCTTTTCTAGTTGAATGTCTTTGAACCTTCCTATCTTGTGTTTCTCAATGTGCTTTATATAAGGAGCCATACAGAGGTTCCATGCTTTATCAGTTAGTTTCTCTCTCTTTCTTTCTTTCTTTCTTTCTTTCTTTCTTTCTTTCTTTCTTTCTTTCTTTCTTTCTTTCTTTCTCTTTTTTTCTTTCCTTCTGTTTATACACTTATGTAGGTGGCTTTGGTGTTCTTTAAACCAAAGTTACATTCTTGTATGACACTCTCGTGCTTTTCTTTGCATCCAGCACATACCTAGCCATATTTTATGGCCCACGATTTTTGCTTGCAGATGCCAAATTAGTTTATATAACTCAAAGAGGTCTCATTTAGGTTAATTTAATGTCTTTTCAGGCAAGCTGCAGATTATGGGAAAGAAATAGTCAAGTAATGTGAACGCACCAACATAAAGGAACGAAGACACATTTGGAACCGTGTCTCATTAGTAGGTTAGGGTCCGCTGCACCTACCCATCTGCCAATATCTGTCTGCCAATATTCCCCAGTCTATCCTGTTTCTAAATGCTGATTTAGATAAATGCTTTTCTAACCAAAATGAAACAGTATGGTACTTAAGTCAACCATGAAAATAAGCACTGACATGTGTGCCCCCCACCTGAAAGGAATCAGGACAAGCTTGATTTGAATCAGGCAGGAGGCCAGATGCAATCAGATTCCCAAAATCTGTAAACTCCACCAAAAGGAGAGATCAAATCCCATTCCCTCAGGACTTCAGATTATGGAAGATCCTGGGATGTCAGAATTGAGCTGGGCTCCCAAATCTTCAATAAAATGTGATTTTGTACAATAGGAATGGGCAGGTGACAAAACCAGACCATTCTCTTAGGGTACCAATAAATGGGAAGACTGGGTACTTTTTCTAGAGAGACTTAATTTTTTAGGGCATTTTTAGGTTTGTAGCAAAACTGAACAGAAGGCTGAGAGAGTTCCCTTTGGGTATTTTGTCGCCCTCTCTCATGCACACTATCTCTGCCTCTGGAGTCCCAGAGCACTCCGGACTTCCATGCAAAGGTGGACACAGACTGGACCAAGAGTTTGAATAGATGTAGAATAATTCATCACCCAGTAAGGACTCGCCGTCCCAGCTGGTCTAACATGGAAGGCCTACAAGGTACCTAAGAGCACGGATTGGTATTTGGTGCCCCTGGGAGCTGTCGAGCTACCATTTCACCAATATAGGTGTGCCTTGCTTTGAACAAACCCAATTTTTAAAAATATTACTAATAAAGAAACCTAATTATATATTTAAAATCTGACTTACACCAGAGGCTAATTGGGAGTGACCCATCTTTCCAACACTTTCAAAGATAGGCTGTCTACCTTCTCTAAAGTCTAAAGTCATTCAAAACTTCCCAGAGCCTCTGTTCCAGGCAGTCATTCTCCACATTGTCCTTCAGAAATATCACCTAACCTCTGAAACTAATAATACATTATATGTTAATTAATTGATTTTTAATTGTTATCTATATGTTAATATCATATATGTTAATACTATATATTAAACTAGTAATATATGTTAATTGATGGTCCATCGTTTAAAAAACAAACACCAACATATAATTAGCATTATACATTAATTAATTTAAATTAAACAAAAAACAAAGCATCTAATATACAAAAAAGAAGAAAAAGAAGAAGAAGGAGGAGAAGAGGAAGACGGAGGAGGAAGAGGAGGAGGAGGAAGAGGAGGAGGAGAAGAAGAAGAAGAAGAAGAAGGAGGAGGAGGAGGAGGAGGAGGAGGAAGAAGGAGGAGGAAGAAGGAGGAGGAGAAGAAGAAAGAAGAAGAAGAAGAAGAAGAAGAAGAAGAAGAAGAAGAAGAAGAAGAAGAAGAAGAAGAAGAAGAAGAAGAAGAAGAAGAAGAAGAAGAAGAAGAAGACAAAAGAAAAAAGAAAAGAAAGACCACGTAAGCCATGCTGTGTCATCTGGATGTTTCTCACATTCCAGACTGTAATAATAATACCCTCTCTTCCTTCTTTCAAGGAATGACCCTCACTTTCTTGAACCCTCTCTGCTATGGTTCCACAACCTCCACGGACACTGCCTTGGCCTCTCTAACCCACAGAAACCCCCCTGTCCTGATTCTCTGGGCCCTTTTGGTCTACCAATAAGCAGGACCCTGTTACCCCCAGACCTGATTGTTTTTTATGAGTTAATCTCATCTCCATAAGTAGACCATGACACTCCTTGAAGGCAGAATTGTGACCTTAAACCATACATATTGCTCGGCACAGTACTAGTGCCTAGCTCATGTTCCATACATTTAACAAGCAATTCTTAAATCTACAGGAGTAGTCACTGCTTGATTTTCTTACCAAGTTCTCTAGGTGTCCGCAACATATGGTTCAGTGTACACATACTTGTCAAGAATGTACTTGTTGTGTGAAGGCAGGTGGGTATGCAATATGCCACTTTCCAGAACCACTAGATTTTTTTTCCAAAGGAGCACTTAGGGAAAAAAAGGGGGACTCGTTTAATGTTACAAACAGGTGCTATTACTGTTGAAAATGTTGACAAACTCTAGGTAAGGAAGAAACAGGAAAACATTTCAGCCAAGGCATACAGGTTCGACATGGATCCTTGTACTTGTTTGTAGTCTTGTTGGAAAGCTTTGAGACTGAAACTCAGGCAGAGAAGGAAGTGAACTTGTAGCAGTAACTTTCTCTAGATCATTCTTTGGCCACACTAACAGTCCTCCTGCTGCCGACATTGCATAGTGTGAGATGGGGCATGTGAGAACCTAAAAATTAGGGTGTTCAGTATTAAGAAGCTTGTCCCACCAACTCTTACTTTTCAAATAACAAGGAAATCTTAAAAAGATGATTTAGTTCTCTCCCTTCCTGCCCTGTTTTTGAGGTGCTAACATGCGTAGTCACCACTGTAGAGTTCACAGCAGCCTGCTTTTACCCCTCCTGCCCCAGGGTTTGAGGGTGAGAGGGCCCTGACTGGCAGGCAAAATATTCAGACTCCGGCTTCTGTCTCTGCAAAGCAGAGAAGAATGGACTGTCTTTAAGGATTTTTTTTTTAATTTATTCGAGAGAAAGAGAGAGAGAGAGAGGCAGAGACACGGGCAGAGGGAGAAGCAGGCTCCATGCAGGAAGCCCGACGTGGGACTCGATCCTGGGACCCCGGGGTCACGCCCTGGGCGGAAGGCAGGTGCTACACCGCTAAGCCACCCAGGGCATCCCAAATTAATGCATTTGTTAAAAATATTTATTTATTTATTCATGAGAGACACAGAGAGAGGGGCAGAGACACAGGCAGAGGGAGAAGCAGGCTCCATGCAGGGAGCCCGATGTGGGACTCGATCACGGGACCCCAGGATCACGCCCGGGGCTGAGGTTGGTGCTAAACCGCTGAGCCCCCCGGGCTGCCCTGGACCATCTTTAAAAACAAACACAAACACCTGGGCACCTGGGTGGCTCAGTGGTTGCGTATCTGCCTTTGGCTCAGGGCGTGACCCCCAGGTCCCAGGATCGAGTCCCACGTCGGGCTCCCTGCATGGGGCCTGCTTCTCCCTCTGCCTGAGTCTCTGCCTCTCTCTCTCTCTCTTCTCTCTCTGTCTCTCATGAATAAATAAATAAAATCTTAAACAAATAATAAATTTAAACATTAAAAAGACACCCAACCTGTGGAAACTTGACCCTCACACGTCTAAGCAAACTGGCCAGGTCCGAAGCAGCAGGTGGTCCGGGTGATGCAAACGAAGAGCACAAACAGTTGGTGCTCTTAACTCCAGTTGAACGCGGACCCGAAAGGATTGGGGGGAGGGGGGGTGAACTTTTACAACCGAAAGCCCTAAAGCACAGGTGTGTTTGCAGGCCAGCGCGGAGGAAAAGGCGAGGGAAGGCAGGGAGCAGGCTCCGCGCAGCCCTGGCTGCGGGCTGCACGCGGCTCCCGGGGTGCAGGTGCCTCTCTGCTCCCAGGGCTCCCCGCAGCCCCAGGCCCTGCGTGCACCCAAGGGGGGGCCGGGGAGCCGCCGCGTGGTGCAGGGGAGGGGGCGGAGGGGCTCTCGTCCGCGGCGGGGTCCCAACCGCACGCTCCCTTTCTCTCCCCGCAGCTACCTCATCCCTGAACTCCCAGCTCCAGCAGCTGCAGCAGCTGCAGCAGCTCCCGCCGCCCGCCCAGCACCCGCCGCCCGGGCCGCCCGCGCAGCCCCCGCAGCCCCCGCAGCCGCAGCCGCCGCCGCCGCCGCCGCAGCCCCCGCAGCCGCAGCCGCAGCCGCAGCCGCAGCCCCAGAACCACAACCACAACCACAGCCGAGCGTCCCCGCCGCAGCAGAGCGCAAGCCCCCCTCAGAAAGCCAGCCAGTCGCCGGGACATGGCCTGCCGTCGCCGCTCACGCCACCCAATCCTCTGCAGGTACGCGCCCCGCCCCCGAGCGGGGGGGCGGGGGTGGTCACGGGGGGTCACGGGGGGCTCTCCCGCGCCCCCCACCGGAGCCCCAGGGCCCGCTGCAAAACTTAGCATCCCGGGCTGCAGCGGCGCCTCCTCCTAACGGATGCCCCAGCCCCGGGGAGGAGGGAGCCCACAGCAGGCAGCTGGGGGATGCATGTAAACGAAACAAATCGGAGCCCATTGACGTTGCCCTCCGCTGGATAAATGTTTTTCTGTTTCCTTCTGCGAGAGGCCGGCTCTGGAAGTGCACTTGTAGCCTGTAATAATTCCATTTTATGATACTTTCTGAAGGCAGCCAAGATAGCATCCAATTAAAATTATTACCAGCACCGTTTTGTAGCCCCGTGGAGAACTGTATCTCCTGTCCATGAGGCACGGTGGTTATTTCTCTGTATTATGAATACAACGGTGTCTTACCTTAAGTACTTTGTGCTCTTTTGTTTCTATTTTTCTAAAGACTCTCTGGGGTCAGGAGGGTAAAGAAATTCAGCCCCCGTCTGTGTCCCAGATTCCAACCATTCCAACCATGGACCGACAAGTCCTCAAAAAAGGAGGCCGAGCGCCTCAGCAGAGCCCCATCCTTATAAAACAGTAAAGCTCCGGTGCCTTTACTTTATTACCTTGAGGCAGGGGGCATCCAAAACAGGTAGTCAGGCTAATCAGGAAAGCTTCTCTTTTAACGTGCCCTCATTCAGGAATACATAACTTTGAAAGTTCAGAAAGTTGTTCTTAACTCAGAGGCCTTTAAAGTAAATTAGGTTCAAAATGTAATGACTGTGATGTCAACACCCTCAGATCCAGAAATTAATAGCCCAGGTTTTGACGGTCATAATGATGGTTTCCCCGGTGAGATGACAGATGATTGAGTACGTTTGAAGCACAGTGACAAAGTCCAACAAAGCGAGCAGCCCAGGTCCTCCTTTCAAATGCCAACTCAGCGCCTTCCTTAGGCCTCGCTCTTGGGGTGCACGCAGCCCTCCACTACCTGAGGACGACAGCGGCAATGCGTCCTCAGGTCCTCGCCAGCAAAGTATGCAAGGTCACGCTAGATTGGCACACAGACAGAAAGGCAAGTGGATTAGAGACTTAGGAATTTTGAACTGACTGTGTTTGTTATCTGCTAACTTTGTTTCCGTGAACTTGAATTCTCAATGGTGGCCCGAAGTTTTTCTTGGAAATGAAAGCATTTGAGTGAGATGAGTAATTGCGTTTTCCCTGGCACTTGGGTCATGGCTACTTTCAACGTGAACGTTCTCTTGAGTCGGATGTGAAGATGTATTTTTTTTTAAATCTTACAAGTGTGAGACAGTGTAATACCTTTGACCTGGGCGGACAGGAACACGGGCTATAGAAATCTTCCGTGGGCACTTGACACCTACAGAGAAAATAGGTACAATCAAACTTACAAGATGCACAACTGGAGCCTTCCTGATGTTTTTAGCATTTGGAATTCAACTCCATTCTTCCAAAGAATGAGTTTAATGCTTTTTAGGAGCTGTTAAATCAGACGGGCCTATACACCATCTAGTTAAACACTTCCTCTCCCTGAGCCCCTCCTTCCCCCCCCCCCCCCCCCCCCCCCCCCCCCCCCCGCCGAACAGGTGAAATTACCAAATAAAAAAACGGGTCCTGCTCTGAGGGATGAGGTTACTTAGCTCAGTCCTCAGTTATCCCATATAGTCCAGTGTTCCTTACAGCAGAGCAAAACTTCGAGCTCTGTGGACATCGGTCTTTTCTGAACACTATCAACATCTTATAGATCTCTATTGGCCAGGGAAAGCCAGGTGTGGATAACCCACTTCAATGGCTACTAACAGGACTCATGGATGAGATGACCAATCCGCCCCATGGAAATAAATTCTATTAGGAGAATCTCCAAAAGTTGTCTTAACGGTTTCCTATGAAAGCCCATTGGGTAAGTTTCATTTTGTGTTGTTTTTTGCAAGAAATGAAGGCTCAGAGCCACATTTCTTTCTTTCCAACCTTAAGAGAATATTCTAATTTTTTGCTCTTGGGGTTTTAACTTATAAACTTATGAAATACATTGGTAAGGCAATCCTCCAACTTCTGTGGACCTAATGGATGACCACCGAAGGAATGATTTGGTAGAGCTTTTAAAGATATTATCGGGTAGACAGAGAACTACTTTTGAATGAATATATATCCGTAGGAGTAAAATGATTTTTTGCCTTCACAATAGACATGTGTAAAGGAAATGGAGAATTCCATGGTTTTGAAATACTGGGTTTTTTTCCTACACTAGCTGAAGGGTTTTTGAGTTTGTGGAGCACAAAAGATTTGAACCTTTTAAAAAGAAAACTTTAAAAGGACCTGCAAAGATACTTAACTCTCAAAGGTAATGATCTTAATGAACAAGAATAAAGTGGTTTTGTTTGAAGATTATTAAGGGAACAAAGATCAACTAAATTCACATGTGACAGTTTAAATTCTATTTTACAACTCTTTATTTTCATGTAGGCTTTGTCCTTTTACATTTTTCAAACCCTGTTTGGGAAAGAGTAGTTAAGAACAATGCAACTTAGGTTTTCAGGGGAAACCAGTAATTCAGAAGGTTTAAAAAACAAACAACTTTGAAGGATAATAAGTATTTCTTATTACAGAGGCTGTTGTATCTCAAAAAAAAAAAAAAGTAAATAAAAATAGCTAGCGTGAGTCTAATTGGGCGAGGTCATTTCTCGAAATGAAAAAAAAAAAGATGAAAAGCCCTGGCAGGCAGTATCACTCTAGACTGAAATTCTCCTAATGGTTCTTGTTGGGTTTTCCTCTAAGATTGCAATATTAGTTTTTCACCCTTTTACTCAATCCCATGAAATTTACTGCATTTACAAAACCCGAATGTTGCTTCAAGACAGAAAGGAGTCTAGAGCATTATCACTTCAGAGAACTAATTTTGGTTGCTCAGGGTTACAGGAGAGCTGGTTGTCCAATGTGAATAACAGAAGCTGGCCCCTGGAGGGCTGTCTTTAGAATCTTCATTGAGACTCAAGAGCTACCCACCGATGAATTCACTCTCAGCAGGGATGAGGAGAGAATTTATCCTTCTCAATATAAATAAGAAGGACTTCGATTTACAAAACATGTCTGAGGGTTGAATTTAATCCATAGGTTCCAGGATAAAAATCAACCCATACTTCTTACTTTTGCTCTAACCCATTGGCTGTGCCAGAGTCTGAAACTAGAAATACAGAATACGTTGTTGGGTAGGAACAGATCAGAAACATAAACAGAAGCAGCTTTAGGGGAGAAAACATAGGGTCTCATTCCTAGGTAGAAAAAAACAATGTTCAGTTTTAATTTGAATATATAATTTTGATCTGGATAAAGACCCTACGAACATAAAAATGTTGAAATACCCCCTTCTCATGATCTTTGAGATGGCTTTTCTTGAGCCCATTCCTTGGGAGTTTTTATTTGCTCTAAGGAAATTCTAAACATTGTGTTAAAGCCCCAGTGCCTTCAGGTTCATTCCTGTGATCTGGAGGTGAACTGGATGTGGCTGGAGTCATGGTGCCATGGGAATAGGAAGCTGGAGGCTTTGAGGTCTTGTTCTTCTTCTGAACCTTCTTCCAATTAGCTGACAACTTTGGACAAGTCACATTAGCTCTTTGGACTTCATTTTTCTCGTCTGCTAAACATGTGGCCTAGATGATTTTTAAGATCCTTTTCAGGCATGCGAGTCTATGTAAATGTTGGTAGGCCTCTGTGTTGGCCATTGAAAACTCGATGGTCCCAAAGATTCTCTGGGTATTCTTCAAGGTCAGGTTAATTTCTTCCCACTCAGCTGGGTGGCAGAGTGGAAAGAGTATGGGGACACACCTAAGTGTGATAATGATAGCAGAAGCAGATTTTATCTTAGCCAGAGAATCCAAATTAAAGTCAAGTTTTTATCCTCAGAGAGTCACTGCTATAAACTCTGGTCCCAGATTGCTTTTCCACACCTATGCATTAGAGAAGCTTAAGAAACCAAATGCTGCATTTAACCTTGGCCGTCTGCATGCCATCTTGCAAGGCAGGAGGCAGGATAATCTTTTCCTTTTCTTGTTGTATTGCACATTTTAATAAATAACAGAGGGAGAGAGGTCAGTGGAAGCAGTTAGGGGAGGGAAAGTTATCTGGGCTTGTATGAGGAATGAGAGGCATGGTCACCTCTTCAGAGGTGAAGTTGCTCGAGAGATAGTGTAAAATTGTTCTCGACCGTGTGCATTTGCCAAGGAAAGGTCTCGTTACCACTCAGGCATCCAGGAATAAAACTGTGTCCAAATTCCACCTCTGCTATGCAGTGGATACAGCCTCCTGATCTCATTTGGGATGTTTTCCCACTGGCAAACTTTCAGGACTAAGTTTCAAAGAGAGGATGGTACATTATCACTTTTTAAAACCAAGAGCCCAACCCTTTGAGAAGCAGTTGGACACTCTCGTGACTTTCATCCTTTTTAAAGCAAATGGTCTCCAGCAGCTTCTTCCTATAGAAAGGCTCCATATAACACTCTATGTTAACTAACTGGCATTAAAATAAAAACTAAGAAAGAAAGAAAGAAAGAAAGAAAGAAAGAAAGAAAGAAAGAAAGAAAGAAAGAAAGAGGCTCAGTGCCCTGGGCCAACCTCCTTTCTCTCTAGAAGTTAGTCTTAATTTAGCACAGAATTAGTCAAAACTTTGTGAGTCTAAGTTTTTTCATCTCTAAAGGGAGGGGATAAAATTAAACACGTTCTCCAGCTCCGTCTTTCCTCCATTCTATTTGCAGTTTCATGTTACAAAGCTCTGAAACTGTGTCGGGTAACCCATGCAGGTACAGGGGAAAAATACAGTCTTTTTTTTCCTACTCCTCCCAGGTTCCCAGGTTGGAGCCCATCAATTAGAGTAAGAAAAGACAGACTAAGAGGAGGAAAACAAACTAGGGGGCTTATTAACTCTGGCAGCACACAATGGAGCACTCAGTGATGAGTAACTCAAAGGGGGTGGTTAGAACTCAGGTTTATGTGGCATTTTAACAAAGAGAACAATACATTTGTAGAGAAGTGACAAGACAAGAGAGAAGGACTTGGAGTTTCTGGGGTGGCAAATTGTGGGAAGGCAAATAAGGGGAATTACTTTTTTTTTTAAGATTTGTTTATTTATGTGTGAGACAGGAGAGAGAGCATGGTGGGAAGGGGCAGAAGGAGAGGGAGAGTGATTTTTAAGCAGGCTCTGCACTGAGCATGAAGCCTGGAGCCCAGACTCAGACATGGGGCTTGATCTCAGGACCTTGAGATCATGACCCGGAGCAGAAAGCAAGAGTCAGATGCTTAACCAGTTTAAGCACCCAGGCGCCCTATATTGGGAATTTCACAGGAAGTAAAGGCTAATTTCGGCAAGATCTGTTATAGATTCCTCTCATGCTAAAAAGGGTCTCCAGTTCTTCTTAGTCATCAACTGGTATCCTCCTTGGTAGAAAAGGAAGGGAGGGACATTTTAACACATTTATGTCCTGCTTTTGGCAAATAAGGGAATGTCAGAGAGCTTTTCTTTCTTCTTTTTTCTTTTTATTGGAGTTCAATTTGCCAACATATAGCATAACACCCAGTGCTCATCCCGCCAAGTGCCCCCCTCAGTGCCCGCCACCCAGTCACCCCACCCTCCTCCCACCTCCCCTTCCACCACCCCTAGTTCGTTTCCCAGAGTTAGGAGTCTTCCATGTTCTGTCTCCCTTTCTGATATTTCCTACCCATTTCTTCTCCCTTCCCTTCTATTCCTTTTCACTATTATCTGTATTCCCCAAATGAATGAGACCATATAATGTTTGTCCTTCTCCGACTGACTTACTTCACTCAGCATAATACCCTCCAGTTCCATCCACGTCGAAGCAAATGGTGGGTATTTGTCACTTCTAATGGCTGAGTAATATTCCATTGTATACATAAACCACATCTTCTTTATCCATTCATCTTTGGATGGACACCAAGGCTCCTTCCACAGTTTGGCTATTGTGGCCATTGCTGCTAGAAACATTGGGGTGCAGGTGTCCCGGCGTTTCATTGCATCTGTATCCCTGCTGGGTCGTAGGGCAGGTCTATTTTTAACTCTTTGAGGAACCTCCACACAGTTTTCCAGAGTGGCTGCACCCGTTCACATTCCCACCAACAGTGTAAGAGGGTTCCCTTTTCTCCGCATCCTCTCCAACATTTGTGGTTTCCTGCCTTGTTAATTTTCCCCATTCTCACTGGTGTGAGGTGGTATCTCAGAGAGCTTTTCTTATATCTCCTTCTCCATGGTCTTCAACTTAAAACAATCCCCATGCCCACATGACACGTTGTGGGGTGGCATATTCTGTTACCGTTTATGGGCATATTGCATAACCCCTTTGTGGTCTTGGTGATTCTAAGAGAACTCAGACCTCTCTAGGCCTACATGAGGCTAAATCACAGTGTAGAATTCTCCTAGCATCGGGCAGCCCGGGTGGCTCAGCGGTTTAGCGCTGCCTTCAGCCCAGGGTGTGATCCTGGAGACCCTGGATCGAGTGCCATGTCGAGCTCCCTGCATGGAACCTGCTTCTCCCTCTGCCTGTGTCTCTGCCCATCTCCCGTGAATAAAGAAGTAAATAAATAATCTTAAAAAAAATTTCTCCTAGCGTCGACCAAGACACAGATGAAGCAAGGGATGCACTCAGATGCAAAACTCAAGGTGTCCCCCCAAAATGCATTGTCCAGATAGATATTTTAACACAGTATTTTTAAAAATGAAAATGGGTACCAAAATCCATGATGAACTGAATATCAGAATCTTATTTTTTTAAGATTTTATTTATTTATTCATGAGAGACACACACAGAGAGAGAGGCAGAGACACAGGCAGAGGGAGAAGCAGGCTCCATGCAGGGAGCCCAATGTGGGATTCCATCCCAGGACCCCAGGATCACTCCCTGAGCCAAAGGCAGACACTTAACCGCCAAGCCACCCAGGCGTCCCCGAATATCAAAATTTTAGATAGAGGATCAGTAACAATCTTGAATCATATTGGAGTCTGGGGCAAGAGGAGAAGTCAGTAATACTGATTTTATTGATCATGAATTTTTGGCATTCATTCTGATTTTTTTTTTAATATCCCATTAGATGTTGTTCATCTTAATTACTGTGTTTTGGGGCAAACTCTTACATTTTGTGCCTGAGATGACTGCCTCACTTCCCTCACCCTAACCCTCACAGTTTGGGTACCAGCTGTGTATATGATTTACTTGACAAATATTCTCCAAAGCCAGTGACATTGTGTCCACTGAACATTCCATCCAGGCCTTGGATCCCACTTTCTAGTTGAACTTGAAAATTGCACCAAATTTTGCACAGTAGAAAAGCAAGTGTGTGTTGGATAGTGGATCAGAGCAGGGGGGTGCAGTGGAAATCCAGATTCTCACTAAACTTTGTAAACAAGGGTCTACTAAACCAGTCATTTTGATTGAATTATAATGTTTCTAATTTGTTTGGCTGGCATTTTTCACTGAACTAATTTATGGTTTTATGAAAACAAGTAAGTTTGGTGACAGCGGTACAAGTATCAATGTGTAGGCAACATCCTCCCAGAGCAATTCAGACTGTGAGGAGCTTTCAAAAACTGGAAGAGTTCACGCAGCATGAGTTAGGCTTCCCCTTGAGCTAAGCAACCAAAAGAAAATTCGTTGTTATTGAGGAGAAAAATCCATCCAAACCCAGAGAATTATCATGGAGCTTAAATATAACATACTGATGAAATGTGTTATGTGCTATAATTATGTTAAACAAATGTTGATTAAACTACAGATATGAAAGAGTATGAATTTATTTCTGTTTATGCTACTGTCCAGTAAATTGAGGGTTTCATTCATCATTCACTCATTCAGCAGGAAGTTGGGTGGGAAATGGGAGTCCCTTTACCCAACCGTACTCAGCGCCGAATGAAATAAACAAAACATATCTATCCACATTCTCTGCAAGGGACAATTTTTCCTTTTATGAAAGGAAGAAAATCTCCTTAAAAAAAAAAACCCTCAGTTCAACATTACTGACATTTCAAAGAATTTATTACAAGCATTTGAGATCCAGGAGGAACAACAAAGTTTATATTGCTTTGAGAGTGGCAGGGGGAAAATTAGTTTACCAAGAATATACTTATATACTGTGGCGCTTCTTTGTCATTGTCTAGATTTACCATTTCTGGGTACTGCTGTGTAGATTAGTCAAATCATGTAGAAAAGGGTTTAACAAAGCAGACAGCATGTTCACTCCACTGACTATGGAAGCTCATGTCAAGTAGCGATAGATAGGAAGGGTGCCAGACTCAAAGGGGGTGGAGAGATTATTGCTGCATTTGAACATGGCAAGCTCTAACTTCCCCAGGAGAGCAGCACCCGCTCTGAGCATGACAGTGGGCAGGTCCATGGCTTGTCTGCAGCGAGCTCAGCAATGAGCCTGGAGCCACACACGACATCCAGCCCCATCACCATCTGTCGGATATGGCTGATAAGCGAATCTCAAAGTCGAGTTCAGAATATTTCTGAAACAGTTTTGTCTCCATGTGCATAGATGCAGGTTTTAGTGGCAACTTGAGATGCCCCAAATGTGCTGGCGGGCACTTCACTCTGAATGAGCAAAATACAGCCAGTATTTATGTTAACTTAATACGGTAGTCCTGGGCTCACCAGATCAAGTGTTATTCCTTGTATTTTAGCCTTAATTCACTTCCCACAGGTTTGGGATAAATTTTACACGGGCTTTTAAATTGATTTCTCCAGTATAGACTTGCAAGTGAATTTTCTCCAGGTTGTAGAGAAAGCACTTCATGATCTGCAAACATTTATGGAGCACCTATGGTGTGCATGATGGCCTCAGGGAAGGTTTGCAGGACAATGTGGTGCCTTAGAGAGAGTGTGGTCTTTAGAAGCAGACACTCTTGAACTCGAATGAGTGCTGGCTCTGCTGGGTGCTTGGGTGAGGTCAGCCCATCCTTAGCCTCGATTTCCTCCTTGGCTGGAGGGCTGATGTGGGGAGTAAATGAGAAGTATCAAATGCAGTTCCTGATAGGTAGCTGGTAATAAAAAATACCCGCATCCGCCTGCCTTTTTTCCTTTCTTTTCTTTTTTTATTTATTTATTTATTTTTAAATTTCTTATTTTTTTATTTTATGATAGTCACAGAGAGAGAGAGAGAGAGGCAGAGACACAGGCAGAGGGAGAAGCAGGCTCCATGCACCGGGAGCCCGACGTGGGATTCGATCCCAGGTCTCCAGGATCGCGCCCTGGGCCAAAGGCAGGCGCTAAACCGCTGCGCCACCCAGGGATCCCTCTTTTTTTATTTTTTTAAAGATTTTATTTATTTATTCATGAGAGACACAGAGAGAGAGAGAGGCAGAGACATAGGCAGAGGGAGAAGCAGGCTCACCTCAAGGAGCCCACTGTGGGACTTGGTCCCGGCACTCCAGGATCATGCCCTGGGCCAAAGGCAGGCACCAAATCGCTGAGCCATCCAGGCGTCCCTCCTTTTTTCCTTTCTTGACTACAGATACTATCATCTGAGGGGGTCAGGAGACAAACAAAAAAACCATTGGAAGTTGAACAAAAAGCCAATAGTCCTGGGAATATGAAAACACACATGTCCACAGTAAAATTAGGCACCGGACACTACAGAAGAGCCTGGCTGAGCTAACATGAGGCTACTCATGAGTAACATGAGTCACACACAAGGTTTGCAGAGTCAAGTAGGAAAGGTGAGGAGGATTTCTGAGGAGGGGGACATGGGCAGAGGGAGGCTGGAGCAAGGGCAAGCCTGAGCAAGAGCCTTGGAGAGTGTGCAGAACAGAAAGAAAGAGAGTTGTGGCCGTGTGCTCCTGAAGTCGTAAAGAATTCTCACTTCAACCCAGAGAACCTCAGATTCTCCATCAAGGGTACCAAGAACCACAAGATCAATTTTTCCCTTCTAAGTTCCCAAAGTTGTGGGTTTTAGGTTGTGGGTAAATAGAAAGAATCTTGGGGATCTCGGTTCCGCCACCAACTGACTGTGTGACCTTGGGCAAGTCACCTAATCTCTGGGACTCAGTCGTGTCACTTATTTTATGGAAAGTTTGTATTAGAGGATCTTAAAGCCCTTTCCAGCTCCACATTCTGTTTATGAAATAACACAAAGAAGGTGGTTTGGGTTCCGTGGAAAGAAGGAACTATGTATGCACAACACCATTAACCCACAACGGGTACGCGGTACTCAAGAAGGACTCCTGAGAATATGTGGCCAAAATTTGCAGCGCGTTCTGAAGTTTACAAAGAGCATTTTATAGACAGTATTTCATGCATGGGTTTCATGGAATAACCATTATCATTTATCGACTGTATCTATGTACTTTATACTCTCTGAGTACTTTGGCCTCTCATTTCCTCCTCACAAAAGCCTAGAAGAGGCAAAAATTATCTTCAGTTCAGGTGCAGAGCAACAGACTGTCAGGAAACTGAAGGAACTTCCTCAACATTACTGTCAGACTTCAGAGCATCTCCATTTATATTTTACTGCCTCTGCAATTGTTCATTTGGATTATTGGTGAGTTATTTGTTCTTATTCCCACATTTAATTGCCAGCATTTTTTTTTAGATTTTTTTTAAATTTATTCATGAGAGACACAGAGAGAGAAGCAGAGACACAGGCAGAGGGAGAAGCAGGCTCCATGCAGGGAGCCCGACGTGGGACTCGATCCTGGGATCCAGGATCATGCCCTGGGCTGAAGGCGGTGCTAAACCGCTGAGTCACCTGGGCTGCCCCCTGCCAACATTTTCTAAGGCGACATTTCCCAAAGTGTCTTCCACAAAACACCAGGCCAAAGAAATTGCATTGAAAACAGATTTCATGGTAAGTAGGTGATGATAGATAGATGTTGATAGATAGATAGATAGATAGATAGATAGATAGATAGATAGATAGATAGAGGCGGGGAGTAGATAGGTGGGTGAATGGATAGGTGGATGGATGAATAGTTAAGATGGATAGATAGATTGATAGATAGATGATGATAGATGATAGATAGATAGATAGATAGATAGATAGACAGATAGGCAGATACCTCACACTGCATGCGACTCCTAGATATTTCTCAATGAATAGTAGGACACTGAAAGCTGAAACACATCCTGCAGTAGAGATGTCTAGTCAACATTATTTAACCAAGAAATTCTCGAACCTGTGTTCGAACCTGAACTGAACCTCCCCCCCCACATCACACTAATTAATATCCCATGGAAAATCCCTCAGCAACCACTGCTTTGAGGCTTCCTTCTTGAACTTATTGTAGCATTGACACAACTAAAATAATGTTACGTTTCCTTACCTAGGACATCATCAAAAATCCACAGACCGAATCCTATGGACTGGGCAATAGAGAAAACAAAGTAGAGACAAATGGGGAAGGAGGAAAGAAAAAACTCAAAACCAAAGCAAGAGCAGGGAAAGCCGAAACCAAGGATGGTTCTTACAATTGGCAATGAGAAAAACCACTGGGTCCAAAAATCAAGGGAAGGTCTGGCTGGGTTGCTTCTCATGGCAGCTGACATCTTGGAGAGCTTCTCCTTCTGCTGGGCTTCCCCCCCTCCTCTACTTTACTCCCCATTACTTCTTCTCTTCACACAGCACTGCCCCTGGAGTTGGGCCTCCCCGTGCCAGGGCATGGAGAAGTGACAGCAGGATACCACTGGACCCCATGGCCCCTGGCAACCCCAGGGACAGAGAGGGCATTCTCTCTCCTCACCACGCCCCTACCCTGCAATCTTTTGACTGAGGAGTTTCCAGTGGTCAGAACATTTCCCCAATACCCTAATAACTGCCTCCTCAACCCCTGTGTTTGAAGAGTGGTTGGAATCCAAACAACAGATCAAGTCAGTCTGAAATCTGCATGGCAAGCCGGGTGTAAGGCCTCTAGAGTACCAGATGTCAAAACTCTGTCTGCGGGGCACTCTCTCAGTAATAATGCTCCCATCCTGGCTCTTTTCTTGTTTCCTATTTAAAAGAGAGAGAGAGAGTGCCTCAGAGGCACTGGTGTTTTCCTTCTCTTTCATCCTCCTCTGTGGAGAACTAAATTGGGCATTCTGGCTTCAGTACAGAGATAAGACAGAGAAAGGCGCCATGTTGAGAATGGCAGTTGCAGAGTCTCTTCTTTCATGTGTAAGAGGGATCCACATGGCAAAGGTTCAGGTACTCCTTAGAGTGGCCGTTCACTGGCAGGGCATTTCCCAGTCCTTGGCCACTTAGTGGGGGTGCCTGTGAGGACACAGGTGAACGCAGTGGTGGGGGGAGCGCCCTGTCTGGCGAGGCTGATGACTCTCATCTGAAAGCCCAGTTAGGCTCTGATCAATGCAACTCTCCAGCCCGACACATTTCATCTGAACTGTCGTTTGACTGGGATCAGCCATCATTCAGTTTTCTACACCAGAAGAAATGGAACTGTCATAAAAGAGAAATCAAGTCAGGGAGCTCCTTCTTTTCTCAGCTGGGCTCCATATCCTCCCCGAGGCTGGCCGCTCTTTCCAGAGTCGAGCTCTCTGTCGTTGCATTGTGAGGTTATGAATGTGGCATTTAAAGAGAACAAAGCAACGTTGAAGGGTTCAGAGAGGAGAAGATTTCAGAGAAACCCTCTCACTTTCCCCCACCAAGGAAAGCTCTCTTGAGTCTGGTTGTCTTGGAAACTTGTATGTTGTAAAGCAGAGGGAAAGTCATCTTGCGCTGCTGTCTGGGGTTCTAAAAAATTAACATTCCTTAGAGTAATTACCACCTCCAGTGTTCTGCATCCCATGGAAGGAATTTGGCCAATCTGGAGCTAAAAACCAAATGGTCCTTGGAACCAACCTGGACAAGGCAGAAAGTTGTTAAAGGCAGAAAGCAAAAATGGGGTATTTTACAAGTTCTCCAAGTGTAAATATCACCATGAATACATTTTAAGCATCTTCAAGGTACGACTACCTATTGTCTTGTAAATAGGCTCCCAATTATTCATTTCTAAAAGAGCAAATCCCTACCACTCATTTATACAAAACACTATGTACCCTAGAAGTGTGTTGGTTGCAGAGGTTGGTGCTAACTTTACTTCTATGATATAATAAAACTACGCCTTCAGTTCTAAGAAGATTAAGCCAGTGTTACTTCCACCCTACCCCTCCCCAGATTCACAGTCCATCAGGAAATGAAAACAGCCATAAATGTACTTTTTTATACACTGGAGCCTCTCCCAGACTCAAGTTGGGTTATTAGCCAATATTTGCAGAAAAACCTCACACCTTGTGATTCACTTCTGACACTCAGAATAGGAGAAATAAATAATCTTTTAACACCCTCTCCAAACAAGAACAACTATCTGGTTGAGAGTTTATTAGATGCTCAGACTGCTGCTAGATGGTGTCTCATCGGATCTATACCTGGGCTTCTCAAGCTTTTATTTGCATAAGAATTCCCCTGGGACTTTGATAAACGTGGACTCTGGATTCAGTAGCTCTGGAGTAGAGGGCTTACCCTAGAGTCTGTGGTTCTAACCAGCTCAGGTGAAGCTGAAGTGCCTGCCCCTCTGCCTCATCTTGAGTAACAAAGCTCAGTGAACCTTGGATGTCCCACTAACTCACTTCACAGGTAAGGAAGTTAGGAGTAAGGACTTCTAAGAAGCAAGATTCAAACCAAGGTCTATCTGACATAAAATCTTGTCTACTGTGCTAATCTGCCTATCTTTAGTTTTCTTCTTTTTTATTGTGGGATTTCCATATTTTAAAGAGATCTCATTTAAATCACATAATGGGAGCACCTGGGTGGCTCAGTAGGTTAAGCGTGTGCCTTCAGCTCAGGTCATGATCCCTGGGGTGCTGAGATCAAGCCTGGAGTGGGACTCCCTGCTTAGTGGGGGGGTCTGCTTTTCCCTCTGCCTCTCCCCCCAGCTTGTGCTCATTCTATCTCTCTTTCCCTCTCTCTTTCTCTCAAAAATAAAGTCTTAAAAAAATAAATCACATAATGATTTCTAACTTGCAGATGAAGATGGAGGTAATTGCACAGTTACCTCTGTGCAAAGAAAGACTCCCAGAGTCCCCTCCCTGGCTTTTCTTGGAGCTCCTGATCTAAAATTTCAGTCTTATCATTGCTCATGAAGCAGAAACTCTGAAGTTAGGGGTGACAGTGCAGCCACACATTCTTCTTTTTATTTGGTAAATATACTAGTTCTGTTGGAGCCATTTCTACCCAATTGATACTCAAGTACAAAGAGATTGAAATGGTCTGTGAACACTGACAAATCAGAGCTGAAAAGTCAGTGGGTCTCGCTCCAATGTTTAGGCCCAAGCTCGCCTGGCTATATGACTGTGCAGATCACCCCTTCCTGCATTCCTCCCATCTTTCGTACAGCCACAGAAGTGCATCTGGGACTGTCTGTCTGCCTTAGTTGGGGTGAGGGAGTCTTCTCTTATACCATCATGTCGATACACTGTTTCAGGAGCAAAAGCCAAGATACATGTAAAATGGTAGCAAAATCATCCTCCAAATGAAGAGGTCATACAGGGTCAGAATGTAGTTCTTTTTACCTGATGAAAGATTGTCTAGTGTGGCTTGTGGAAGTTCTTTACCCTCTTCATCAACACTGTCGGAGCTGGGTACAAAATCATTCATGTTAAAGCCCCTTCTCTCCAGTCACGTGTACTTTCCAAAATGGCCATTCCCTTTAAAATGGAGAATTTGCTTTGTGATAATTGACAGTGGTGCCATCATTGTGAGGCAATGGATTCTTCATAAAATGGGATCCCTGGGTGGCTCAGAGGTTTAACGCCTGCCTTCAGCCCAGGGCATGATCCTCTAGTCCTGGGATCAAGTCCTGCATTGGGCTCCCTGCATGGAGTCTGCTTCTCCCTCTGCCTGTGTCTCGGCCTCTCTATCTCTCTCTCTCTCCCTCATGAATAAATAAATAAAAATCTTTTTTAAAAAAAAGGTCTTTAAGAACATCCCCTGCTTCGAGGTTCTTGGCATGTCGTTTTGTATATCCTATAAGTTGGTGTGTCAACCCAGTAACCCAGGCAAATACTTGACACTTGCCCAATGTGTCTATACCAGATTGCACAGGCAGGTCTTGCTGCTTAAATGGCTTTAGGAAAAAATAATCTCATTAACATCTTCATCTTCAAAGAACAGAAGAAACCTAATAGAACTTGTACAAATATCAGCCACTAGCCTTAGGATACATAAATGAATGCATGGATTGACCTAAAAGAAAACAAATTGGGGAAATAAGCTCTTAACCCCTGCCAACCCAAGTCCAATATGCGGATGGATGCATGTTTGCGTTAAAGCGTTAGACTATATGTGCATTACATAGACTACATATATTTTTTAATATATATTTTTTTGAACAGTAAGCACCTCTTTTACATGGCCAAAGATGGGAGGAAGTTTTATTTGTCTTTGCAGCTTTGAACTTCCCTCAGATAGAACTCCAGCTCCTTGCCCCCTAGCACATAGCCATCTGCTCAGCCACCCGGACTGGCTCTTGAAGAGATGCGTGCGAGATGCTTGCCCTGCTGGAACCACTCCTCCAGAAGATTGCTGATTTTGGTCTTTTTCCTTTCATCATATTTCTTTTGAATTGTCTTTGGTTGTTTTTGTTTTTTGTTTTTACTTAAAATCTCTTGCTCCTAGGGAGCCAGCATGGACCCCTTCTTGGGGCCCAAGGGCATAGTGGGACTCCTACCACCGTCGGGGCACGGTGCTGCCAGTGAGCACCATACAGTTCTTCACCAGGGTCTTGGGTGGACCGGTTCGTTGTTGGAAGCATTGTAGACAACATCAGTAACCCTTGTTTTGCACTTAGGATCCTCAGAGTCCCAGGGGATGTCCTCAACACCCAGCCTCAAGCCATGGGACTCCTTCTGGCCTCTGTGAAAGCAGACTGGGTGTGTGTGGTGGGAACCAATCCTAGTGTTGGCAGCCGGCCTTCCCAGCTCCTACTTCCCCTTCCTGTGGTAGGGCTTGCTCTTGCCCCTGGTCCCATGGCACTTGTATCCAGAGATGCCCATCGCTCTCTGCGCCGGCTTCGAAAGAGCTATCACGTGACTTACTTTGAACTTACTTACTTTGAACCTTCATAGTCACATACATGTGTGCTCCATATTTGTGCGTGTAGACAGTTGTGTTTATTTGATATATACATAGGCAAGTATTTAATTTTTTCTTTTTTTGGGGGGGGACAGCAAGTTAGGGAATCTATAAAGTGTCCACTTACAAGGTTATCCACATAGTCAGGGCGAATCAGCAGAGTGTGAGCACAAGGGGAGAAATGACATTGTCTGGGGTCTTCCTTTCTTTCCTCTTCCCTGGGGGGGAGAAGGGGGGACCCCCTCCCCAGTCTTTTGAGAGAATGACTAAGCAGCCCTGGAGATTACGAATTTGCTTAAGTGTGAATGGCCCATTGCGGGGTGCGGTGCAGCCCTCCCCGAAGGTGATTGACTGGGGCTGCAGGTCTTCACACCAGACGCCTGGATTTGCCTCGGAAAGTCTGCCAAGTCTTTTACTCGGAAATTTATCTTAATTAGATCTGAAAGACCTGCCACAGCAGAATAGTCACACCGATTAAAATGAAAAACAGGAGAAATTACTGATCAAATTAATCATAATGTCGGGTTACAGCTGTAGGTCTGATGTAATTTGCCACTCCAGTGAGTTACATCGGCCCGGCCTGGGAAAGGGAGCCGGCTTTACGCTGATCCGTAACACCCGCCCGCTCCAGGCGCCCCGGCAGGAGGCTGATTCCATTCATTCTCCTGGCTTCGCTCTGACCTCCCTGCTGCAACTAGAAACAAATCAGGCACCAAACAAATGGGGTGTGTGTGTTGGGGGTGGTGGTGGACAGTGAGTGGGGAGGCAAACGAGAAACATTCTCTTATCCAAGCAATTATACTATTGGAGGGTGGTGAGCTCTTTAAGGACTTGGCTGGGCAGGCTGGGGGGCTTTGTGCTTCTTGGGGTTTTTGCTTTTGTTTTTTGTTTTGTTTTGTTTTGTTTTGTTTTTTTCCACTTAACCTCATTTTAGTCTTACGTGTGGTGACCTGACATTGATTAGATGCAGAACGGGAATCAGAAGGTCAGAGGACAACATCTTTGGCTCGAAGCAATGAGAAAAAAGCCTTTAGAAAAATCTCCTTGCCAACCTGGCTCTACAGCAGGGGCACGGCTTGAAATAATCTAAAGTGTCACAACAGAAGAGGAAGAAAGCTCAGCTGTATGAGCGGGTTGTCTCCCATGAGGGTATGGCCCTGAAATTCTAATTTTTAAGTAAACACCACTTTATACATAACCGTGTGTTAGGGTGGGTTGGGGGGCAGGCGGCGAAGCAGATGAGTAGGTGAGGTATACTATTTTTAAGAAGAAAACAAATCAGAGTCCAGATTCTCTTCAGCAAACAGCCTTGACACTGGGCTGTAATTCGGGGTTCACAAAACATATTGCCCTCTTAGCAATACAAAAAAAGGGTGCCCTACAGCACACCCCTGTCTAGGCATTCCATTGACAGCCCTCAGAAGTTAGAACTTAGGAGCAATGTAGAGATTCTTTCCAACCAGTGCTGCTTTATTGGGGAGCTATAGACACCTGGCTTGGGGAGAGCCCTTGTAAAACAGGGGGGACGGGAAGGTACAGAGAAAGGAAGCCTCCTTCCCAAGCAGTGGTGATCAGATGAGAGCAGCAAGGTCTTCCTTTCGACCTTGTGGTGGTTGCCCAAATCCCATTGGGTCATCCCCAAACCAAATGCTTATACCTTTTCATCCTCAGTGTTAAAAGGCCCCATCCTCTCTTCATCCCACCAGGAATAAATCTGGTACATTCTGTAAATGAGGGAGATAGGCAGTCACAGAAGACAAGGTGGCCTTGGCACTTAAGAAACTTTGTCTTCTGGACCTTTCTTTGGATCTTTATGAAGATTTAGGTGGGACAACGTGCCCAAATTGGGGAAGGATAGAGTTACCACATTTTGTGTGGTTATTATATTGGTTTAGTGTCTGGTTCATAACCAGAAGTCTTTAAAGAAAATTAATAAAAGGTAATAGAAAATACAAGGGCATCATATCATAGATAGTAAAGCTATGTGGTTTTTTTCTTGAAGCTTCTGTTTAGATTATATACATATAGACATATGTATTTAGTTGCATATACATACATACATACATACATATATATATATATAGAGAGAGAGAGAGAGAGAGAATGATAGATATATTTGTTCATAAACATGTGCGTATGTGTGTATTTTGTATGTATATATGTGTTGGATTGAATTGTCAAGTGTATTTCTTGCATGGAATAAGCTCAGAATTTGAAAAGCCCTGCCCTGAAAGACCTAACTCTTCAGGGAGACAGAGGTAGGAGTTCTTAGACACATATTAGGTCAGAAGCAAGTTTATTGGTGTTCCAACATACTGAATGTGACGATGAGCCCCTCAATACTCAACATCATCCCTAACAGTCAAAAGGGGCCTAAACAATTATGCTATTCACCCTCCCTCCTGCCACATACACACGTTTCAGGAAACTTCTGTATACCCGCTGCCTATATGGTTGAAAACTCACAGAAAATTCACAGTTTAACAAACCTATTAAATGAGAAATAATATATTAAAGACAGGCAAAGCAGTCTCAGGGAAAGTGAATAGGTCAAGCTAAGGAGAAAGTGAAAGAGGGAGAGAGAACATGGTGGGAAGGAAGCCCAGGACCCCGCACAGATTTGGGTTCTTGGAACATTTATCAAGGGAAAAACCCTGTCTTGAGAGTTGCAAGGTGAGAGCCAGGTCCACAGGCTCCAGGCAGAAAATTCGTGGGCCGGAGAACTTACATCCAGAGTACTTAGAACCTCTCTTGGTTCTCCTACCTGGTCTGGCCTGGGGCAGAGCTAGCATCATCCTCCCTGACCCGGTCTTCCTACTTTTGTTTTTTCCCCGATCCAATTCACTCTACAAACCACTGTCAAGCCAACCTGCCTAAAAGAACACTTTCTTCTATCACCCTCATCCTTAAAAAGCTCTCTGTTGGCCTTCTTAGCCTGGGTGCTCTGGCCCTCCCCTCTACCCAGTCTCCCACCGACCCCTGACTCTCCCACTCTCTCAACCCTCCGCAGGCCTGAGGTGCCCTGTGCAGTCCACCTCCCTGGCTCTGCTAGGGTGCTCCCCATTGCCAGGCATGCCTCTTCCCCTCACCACTGCCCTGAACGCTTCCCTGTACTTCCTACTCCCTGCCCAGGTTGTCCAGCTCTCAGGGAGGACTCTCCTCTCTGACTCACACATTTGGCTCCTAGCACATGCCAGTCTTTTTTTTTTTTTTTTTTTTAATCTATGGACAACTTTGTTCTCTTACTTGAATTATAAGGCCCTGAAGAACAGACACTAAGTCTCATACCTCTGTATGTCCCAGGGCTGTCAATAATTGTTATAAGTGATGATTTCTCGTGCCGCAGTTATTTATTGTGCAAATATGTAAGGGCCTATTATCTGACTATCTTAAATTTATTTGCAAAATTATTTGATGAAGATAACAATTACCAATGAAAGAAAGGTTACCCATTTACTTTTTTATTTATAATATTTATATATATGCCTGGCACATAGTAAGGACTATAAAAACCTTGGATCTTGTTATGACTCTGATTTCTTTTTTTTTTAAGTTCCTTTACTTTATTTTATTATTATTATTATTATTTTTAGTAGTCTCTATACCCAATATGGGGCTCAAACTCACAACCCCGAGATCAAGAGTTGCATGCTCTTCCAACTGAGCTAGCCAGGCACCTCTATGATTATGATTTATTTGAAATTGTTTTAACACCGTTGTTCTTTGCCCTCTCTTCTCAGTGGGCTTTGGGAAATGCAGAACTTCACTTAGACTGCTTCAAATCAGCCTGTTTCCTCTGGTAGGAAATGTTCATCAAAGCAAAGACCACCATTTCCTATTTAGTCTTCTGTTTCCTTCCCCCTCATCTAAACCCACCCATGGTGGTTCTTGATATTCAGAATGTAATAGAGAGAGGAGGAGGCCTTCTTAATATTTTATAGATCTGATTGATCTGTGAGTTAAATTGTATTTTCCAAAGCATAAAAGTATTAGAGAACAGATAGAAAGACCCAAGGAAGATGAAAGGGAATCTCCCACCAAGGGTATACCTCAGGATCCCACCATTGGATACCAGAGACTCTCATGTGACATGCTTGGCTGTCCTAAACCCCACCAGTGCAGAATCTCCCAGTAGAAAAATTATGATCCAGTTTAAAAAATTAAAATACCGTTGAGATTTTCATGCTGGAAACTGTGGTATTCTGTATACATTTTCCTGCTTATGCCTTGCAATCACTTATAGTAGAAGGAAACCAAGACTTGGAGAAGCCAGTAATTTACCAAAAGCCCACAGCTTCTTTGAGGTGGAGCTGGGATTTGAGTCCAGACTGTCTGGCTCCACCCTGGGGGACCTCACATGCTCTTTTAACTGGGATAGTCTCTTTGTATCCCTGTTGTCTGGTGTAATTGCCAATAGCACTCATCTCACACTCAGAACTGTCATGGTTTGGACAATAAATCATTTGGGGCCCTTCTCCCAAGCTATGATCACTATGCCACCTCCAACATTTATCCAAACTGCCTCTACTTGTTTTCACCTCACTGGTGAAATATTTTAGCAAAAAAGCTAAGGCATTTGGATATCTTCTTAATTTAGTGAAAAGATGGAATTAGTAATTCTTAGAAATACTTTGTGTTCTTTCTACTTGGCAACTTTACTAATAATTTTCAAAATGTGATCCTATTTGAGACAAGAGAATCCTTGGGTGAAGGCCATAGGAGACACCTCTCTTTCCCAGATGATTTGGAAAAACCTAACTAGGATGATTCTTGGATGCTGGCTGAGGTGACTACCACCATGCCAGCAGAACTGTAATTTAGAATGGATAGATTTACCAACCCACCCCCCCCCAAAAAAGATGATGTTCAAAAAGTAGAAGTGATGGGTAAAGATGGTGTTCCACATATACTATAATGAGAGGGAAAAAACTCAGACACACATACACACAAAACACGACAATAGAACTAATGTTTTTTTTAAAGATTTTATTTATTTATTTATTCATTCATTCATTCATTCATTTATAGAGCATGCACACCATGTGGGGCAAGACGCAGAGGGAGAGGGAGAGAAAGAATCTCAAGCAAACTCCATGCTGAGTGTGGAGCCCAATGGAGGGCTCAATATCACAACCCTCAGGTCATGACCCGAGCCGAAATCAAGAATTGGATGCTTAACTGACTGAGCCACTTAGGGATCTCAGAACAAACGATTTTTAAAATCAAGGTGAATGAGAGCCAGAAATGCAATGTTATTAAAAGGTTTGCAGGTGACGTGTAGGGGTTTCCTTAACAAGAGTGGGGGCTCCAGGGTACTGATTGCTCTAGCTGATGTCCTTGTATGTAATCTCCAAGGGTGCTTCAGAGAAGTTATGATTCCCAGATTGGCCACACATCAAAATCACATGGGGAGGTTTCTTTAGCAAGTAAATCATAAGAAAGAAAGAGAGAGAAATTCAGATGAAGGGTTAGGGGGTTGGACATGTAGACCAAAAGACACAGCAAAGAATTTCATGATGTGGGCTTTATTTAGCTGACAATTCAAGCAAATGTAAAAAGGTAAAAGAATGACATTTATGGGACAGTTGGAAATATGACTGCTGATAGGATGTCTGATGATGTTCAGGGATTCTTTTTAATATTTTTAGGTATAATAGTGGTGTTTAGTTATATTTTAGGAGTATTTTTTGAAGATACATACTTAAATACAAATGAAATGGTAGGGTGTCTGGATTTTTCTCAGAAGATGTGGGAAGGAAGAAAATAATATTGGTGGAGGTTGTTGAGTAGGGAATCGATAAAAGAAGATTGGCCATGAGCTGAAAAGTATTGAAGCTGGGTGATAGCGCCATGGGAGTTCATGATAACATTGTGTCTTCTTTTACATGTGGTTAAATTTTTGTGTAAGAAAAAATAAGGAAAGAAGTTTTAATCACTTGGAGATTCTTTAATAATATAGATTCCCCTCACCCAACTTAAGAACTATAAAATCAGAATCTCTGGGGTGAAGCCAATGATTCTGATGATGAAGAAGGTTGAAGAACTCCTGCCCTATAGTACTGTAAACAGTTTCTTAGATGAGGACAGGTTAGCCAAGGCTCAGGGCAATATACATATGAAAAATGTTGATGAGTTGAGACAAAACATCTTAAGAAACTGAGTTTTTTTTTAAGTGAAAGATTGAAAAAGTGAAAATGGTTGTTAATACCTGATGAAATGTAAAGAATAAAAAGGGTACTAGGAAACAAAAAATAGAAAAGATCTTTCCAGTTCTCAAAAAGAAAAAAAATGGGAGGGTTTCCTCTTCAGTGAGATAGACTGTAGATTGAATATGTACATATATCTCTACACACCATCTGGGAATCCCACTAAAATGATATTAAAGGAATTTTTTAATCATATGAATCCAAAAAGGCAAAGTGAAGTGGAGAAAAGACAGCAGTGGACAAGCAAGTTCAACCAAATTCTGGAAAAGCAGGTGAAAGAGTTAACCAGGCTGAGAAAGCTGAATGTCAAGGGTCTGAGAGGGACACAGTGAGAAGCAAGGCATCCTTGGAGCCCCCAGAATCCAAGGGTTTGCGGGGCTCCAGATACCAGCTACCATGAAAGACAGGGATGGCAGGGCATGTAGCTGAAAACAGAGGCGTAGGTTAATGACTGCATAATGAACAGTAGACCTGCAGCTTCCTCCTCAATCCAAGCAGACAGGCAACTACACCCATCCCAAGATAAGCCGTGTGACCATGGTTTTGAAACCACTTTTGAACACAAGTATCTGCCAGCAATAGCAGTCACCTTCTGATCTCACCCCATGTACATGGCTCCTGTGAGACCTGTGACATCTGGAACGTCACAGAACATAAGCTCTCTAGCAGCTTTATGCATGAGAAATTGAATGAGAGACTTGGAGACATATGTATGGCTCACTGTGTGCTGGAGAGAGCTCCTTACTGCTGACCAGGGCATCCAGGGAAAGTCTACATCCTGAACGATAAAACATGACCTCACGGGGCTATTTATATCATACACAGGTGCTCAAGTATGCAGGCATCTCACTACCTAGCCACCTCAGGTATTGAAGGATTCTTCTTTGGAGAGACCCGACCATGAATCAGAGAGGAAAGACTCAGTTATCAATATTTGGGATTTCCAACATCGCCAGGTCCCTTCTTTCTTTTTATATGTGAAAAGACAACAAGGAATGACTAAATATTTGAGAAATGCTTTTATCTGAAATCAGAAACTAAAACAAATCAAAGAGGGGAGAAATTTGTTGGAAATAGAAGCAACAGAGGAAAGAGAACAATTTTATTAAAATGTTTAAAGTAATATCCTAAAATCTCCATAGAGACCATGCATCCACAAAACGAAAGTACAACACAGAAGGACCACTTAAAAAATAATTCAGGAAATATTTAGATAATAGTCAAAATAATTATAGCAGAAAGAAAAATTCAGTAGAAGGTTTAGAAATATAGAAAATTTCTTGGGATGTAGAACGAAAGAAAAAAGAGAGCAAATTAGTAATATATGGAGAAAATACTAGATTGATCCAGGAGATCCAACTTCTAGCTAACAGAATACAGAGAGAGAGAGAGAGAGAGAGAGAGAGAGAGAGAGAGAATGAATTACAAAGAAATAATACAAGAAAATTTCCCAGACTTGAAGGATGTTACCTCATTGAAAGTCTCACTGAATAAATAACCTAATGAATGGAAACAGAACAAAACATCTGACACATATCATTGTGAATGTTTTCTGGGGGAGAACAGGTAAAATACAAGTAATCAAGAATCAGAATAACACTGGGTTTCCATGGCAATACTTGAAGCTGGAAGACAATGGAGCAAAGCCTTCAAAATTCTGAGGGAAATGGTTTCCAACTTGTACTTAATATACTGCTGAGCTAACTATCAAATATAAGAGTCAACTAAAGATTCAGACGCAAAGTCTCCGGAAAATTTGTCTCAAATTGATGTCATGCATTCTTCATCAACTTCACCAGAAGTGCTCCACCAAGACAAGAGAGTATACCCAAGAACAGAAAGATTGGAGCTTTACCATTGAAAGGGTCAAAAAGGAACACCCAGGCTGATAGTTACTGTGAACTTAGAACACAACCAGTTTCCATTGGGGCAGTTTCCATTGAGGACTCTAGAAAGGATGTCCCTGGAGAACCGGCAGGGGAAGGGTAGGGAAGAGAAACCAAGAGAATACCTGGTATGGTTCTCTAAAGGAAAATAATGTTCATCATTCCTGAGATGAGTTTAGGAAGAATCATGAATAGAAAGAAAGAAAGAAAAAAAACTAAGCAGACAGAAAAGACCAATGATTAACTTTGGTAAGAGCAAAAGCTTTTACAAGGAAGGAAGTGTACTAACAGCATTGGAGGTAAACAGAACTTTCGTAGTCCCAAAAAGAAATTCCGATTAAGTTGGAAACTCTGTTGGCAGGATGAAGGGATCACAGGAGGAGGGGAAATAGGGAGTGGGTGCGGATATTCAATCCTCATCTCCCATAGTGGAAGCCAATCAATAATACCCCAAATTGGCAAATCAAGAAAAACAATTTAAACTATTATTTAGGGCAGCTCAGGTGGCCCAGCGGTTTAGCGCTGCCTTCAGCCCAGGGTGTGATCCTGGAGACCTGGGATCGAGTCCCCCGTCGGTCTCCCTACATGGAGCCTGCTTCTCCCTCTGCCTGTGTCTCTGCCTCTCTGTCTGTCTCTCATGAATAAATAAAATATTTTTTAAAAATAAATTATTATTTAGAAATAGAGGGGCAAATACCAAAAGGTACATCTAAAAGATTGTGGAGAACACAGAGACCTTGGTTTGGGGGTAATGAGGCTTGAGTTATACAAGTTCAGTGTATTTCAGTGTTTAACTTTCAATGCCAAGACCTCACGTGCTTATCGCTCCCTCCACCTAGACACTTTTCCCTTAGATATCCAGCTTCCTCCCTCACTTTATTTAGGTCTTGCCTTAAATTTTGCCTCATCAAAGAGTCCTTCCTTCACCATCTTATATAAAATTGCACACGTGGCACCTCTGTTCCTTCATCGTTCTTTGGAGGTCTTATCACCACATGACACGTTATATATTTATTTGGTGATTTGCTTATGTATTTTCTTCCAACTAGAATGGAAATTTCATAATCACAGGGACTTTGTCCTGTTCATTGCTACAGCCCAGTAAGAGTAAAGTGGCCATGTTGGTAGAATTAGGACCTTGGGTACAAATCTACAGAACAGCGCTTCCCAGGAGATGTATGCACAGATAGGTGTGCTGTTGGGTGAGCCAGCGAGACAGCTGTCCCAAAGAAGGGGTAGCCACTTCAGTGGTTCTCTTGTAGAGACATGGGACCAGAAGAGCCTGGTGGCCCTGTCCAGTTCTGAGATTCTGTGGTCAACCCTGAGGACTGAACAAAAGAGAATGTTGTACTTCTGCATAAAAACTGGGTATATGAGAATGATGCTTTTACCACCAGCCAAACTAAACTTTGGGATGGACGTTGGAGGAAAGTTAAAGTATCTTCCTAGCAGCGCTTTAAACACAGGCTAATGTCGTCCTGCTCTGGCTTGGGTTAATGTACCTGTCAATCTTATTTGTCACTATGTCCTGCAAGCCTCATTCAGAACCTAGAACCCGGTGCATATTTAATGTGGCTAACTGAATGCCGTGAGGTTCTCAGATTGGTTTGCTCCTTGAGATGACTCCCAGAAAGAAATGGATGTTGTTTTTCTCAGAATTTAGTATGAGAGGAGAGAGAAGGAAATGAATATAAAGTAAATATCCAAAAGCGTGTCAGGTGATATATTAAGGATTTCCCCTGTTTGGTTTTAGAAAAGGAAGTACTATTTCTTTTTTTTCCCAAAGATTTTATTTAACCATTCATGAGAGACAGAGAGAGAGGCAGAGACATAGACAGAGGGAGAAGCAGGCTCCATGCAGGGAACCCAATGTGGGACTAGATGCCAGGACCCCGGGATCACGACCTGAGCCAAAGACAGATGTTCAACCACTGAGCCACCCAAGTACCCCAGGGAGGTACCATTTCATTGCTGTTTGGCTTCTCACTGGCCCCAAGTATTAGGCATGGCGTGTGGGGAGAAACACCATCCAACTCAACAAGATACTCCTCTAGTTTTAAACATTCTGTGGATTTCTTACAGAAAAATCTTTGATTATAAAAGTTTACAGTTTGTAGGTTTTCCAACTCAAACTAGAAACAGCCTTTGTATTAAAATATTTTTATATAAAACATCTGCTCTCAGCCCTATTTGTGCAAATAGGAAAATTGATATATTCAGGTCTTAAGTGCTTAAATTATCACATTCCTAGACCAGAGAGAGAGAGAGGGAGAAATTGGAAAACACTGGAGAAATGAAGTCTTGTTTTATCTTTTGGATACCCGGTGCTTTCTGTAACAGCTGATCAGGGTGCTGTCAAAGGCACTGATGAGAGGTTTCCCAAAGTTAATTTTTCTCATAATACAATAACCAAATTTGTTTTAACACTTGAAAAGGCCCATCCATACTAAAAAGAATCAGTTGCTTAATCCTAAAATTAAAGGTTATTGCATGCAAGAGAAAATAATTACATGCTCAAAGTATGGAAAAAAGAAAACTTTTTTTAATATGTAGGTATTTGTATAATTAAAGACTAATCAAGCATGAAGGGCTGCTGACTAAACCAGAAAATGAGATTGTTGGCAAGCAATATTGTAATGTAAATGCCATTTTTGTTTAACTACTAAGAAGCTGGAGAAATGATATCCCGAACAGATTAAAAGCAAACAGCATTGATAATAAATATTTATCAGATTTCAAATGCAACACAGAGGATTTTTTATATTTCACGGGCAAGATTTGCTCACAGGGAAGTTCTCAGGTACAAGGGAGTAGTTAACATCCTTATTTAGAATTGCATTTCCAGATAGGATCTTCCTGTTAGAGGACTTGTGACATATTAGCCAAGGCAAAGGGTCCCTTTTGAGCTATCCTGCCCTCAATGGCACTATTTACTAATTAAGATTCTGTTAATTAGTATTAGTTACTTAGTATTAGCCCAAGGTTTTCTAATGAATACACTGCATGTATTCTGAGAGATGAGTTACAAGCCACGGACAGATGTTAACAAAATAGAGCGTTAAATAGAAATGATTTCTGTAAACTCCAGATATGTAATCTTTGAAGTCACATATAAATGTTCTGAGACTTTCTACAACAGTGAAATGTTACATGGCACGCTCGTTTGTCACGAGGATTAAATAACAGAGCGAAAGCACCTTTCAGGAAGTGGGATTTAATAGTCACTCAGTGAAGCTGAGTTTTGCTCCCTGTCTCCCCTTTCCTCTGCTGACCAGCCGCACATCTGTTCTCCGTGTTGCCTTTGGAGATGCTGCTGAGACATCCAATTCTGCATTTGAAGGATGCACCACCGAGAACCTGACCAATTCTGACCCCTTAGCATTCCTGAGATGTAAGCGTAGTCTGAAGGGTGGGTGAGGAGTCTGGGTTTTTCTCTTGGTCTGCAGGAACTCCAAAATTCAATAGGAAAGAGCATACCACAAAGAGGCCAAAGATTTTAATCTAATGAAGCCCTAGCTGTAAAACTTGCTTTCCACATATACATGGTGCTTTAACTGTGTTCAACTGTACTCCGCCGACTTTGTCTTATAAATCACGATTTGCTGCATAAATGGAGGTGTGGGCTCTGACAAGCAGGCTTCTTGACCTCCTGATAAAAATATGAATTAATTAATCAAAAGCAGCTCTTAAGACTCAAATGTTGTGCACAGCAAGTGTGCTGTTTTCCTTCTATCGCAAAGCATAATTATAGATAAATTTTCAGGGGAAGAGGCAACACTGTCATTTTTTACCTTCAAAAACAGTAGAAAATTCACTTTTCGGTTTCTAAATTAGAATCTGTCAGTTTGATTGCCTCTGTTTCTTTTGGGTGTACTGCATATGGTATGTGATCCAGAAAGTTGAAAGCTTGCAGACCTACTAAAGTGCATTTGGGGATTTTCAGAAACAAATTATTGAGTGACAATATGATAGCCTTCAGGCTTGCTGCTAGAAATTTTTATTTAACTTATTTTCTCCCTAATGTGGTAGTAACATGTACCTATTTTCTGAAGATTGCAGAACACATCATCAAATGACAGTTCAAAAAAAAAAAACATTTTAAAGTTTATTCTTTCCCTTTTTATGTAACTTATTTGAGAGCCAGGAAACAGCACTAAAAGATGTGTTTCTCTCACCACTTTGCCCCGCTCACACAGTTTGAAAGGGTCACCGTGAAATTGCCAGTTCTTGAGTTTGAAGAAAGAACATCCACAAATGTTTGAGCTCTGGTTTTAGAGAGGACCTAAAGGGTTATTTGCAGAAGCGAGTAGGTCAGGCAATGGGGAGGAGCCCACAGAAAGTATCTCTGTCACATAGAGATAGCATGTCCTTCACAGACTGCTGGTGGACAAAGCACCCGGCCATCCAGGACAGTGCCAGCCTCCCTTTAGGTACCATCCCCCAGTGGCCGAATCTGAGTACGAGTTAGTTCACTCAACCTGCATTACAAAGCAGTCTTGCCTCCCTTGTCTGTAAATATGAGCTCCTGTTTGGGTGAATCCAGACAAAATTATAACCTAGCCCTCAATTGCTCAAAAAATACCCTCCAATAAGATACATCTTGAAGTTTCTAATCCTGACCAAAATTCAGAAAGCATGCATTTAGCCTTTTTATTTTCTGTTGAGATCTGTCAACTTCCAGGAAAAAAGGAAGAGGGGTGAGAAATGAAAGAAATGAAAATGTTTATTGCAACACATATAGGAGTTGAATAGCCCAAGGAAGAACCTGCCAGGGTCGCCTTTGGTGGGGATAGGAGGTGGGGGACTCTTTTCTGGACATGTCTGCTTAGAAGAAGAGCAAAACCTGAAGATTTAAGGGGTACCAAGTTTCACAGAGGATTCTGTGGCAAGTAGACCCAGACTTTTTCATCTGGGGAACTTTTTGCGGGTTCCTTGTTAGATTTCTTTCTTTCTTTTTGAAGATTTTATTTACTTGTTCATGAGAGACACACAGAGAGAGGGAAAGACAGAGGCAGAGTGAGAAGCAGGCTCCCTGCGAGGAGCCTGATGTGGGACTTGATCCTGGAACTCTGGGATCGCGCCCCGAGCCAAAGGCAGATGCTCAACCGCTGAGCCACCCAGGCATCCCTTCTTGTTAGATTTCCGATGCCATTTGAATCCTTTGAGTCATGAACTCATTTATTCAATAATTATTCCTTGAGCCTCTACAGATGTTAAGAACATTCTTAGAGCTCGAGCAGGAATCAGGAGTGAGTACAAATTTTTTAAAAATCAAGTGAATGCATAGTACATTAAACATTGTTAGCTGCTATGAGGGAATAATAAGTGAGGTCAAAGGGAAAGAAAGTGCTAGAGAGGTGGTTACTAACTGACATAGGTTGACCAGAAAAGGCATCTTTATTGGAACCGAGATCTATTGGGAAAGAATCTGCCAATGTATGGAGAGAATGTGCTCTGGGAGAGGGACCAGTGCAGAGCCCTGAAGTAGGAAGGTGCTAGAAGATTCCAGAAAGAGCAGAAAGGGCAGCAAGACTGGAGTCTTGAGAGAGGGAGGAGTGGCAACAGATGCCATAAAAGAAGCAGGGACCAGATCATCTTGGATCTTGTAGGCCATTGCCAGGACTTTAGCAATCACCTTGCATGAAACAGAGAGCCCCACAGACCCTATGAGGGGAATGGACTGTGGGGACTCAAGAACAAAAATGGGAAGTCCAGTTAGAAGGCTATGACACTGGGGCACCTGAGTGGCTCAGTGGCTGAGTGTCTGTTTTCCTTTCAGGTCAAGATCCCAGGGTCTTGGGATCGAGTCCCACATCAGGCTCCCCAGAGGAGCCTGCTTCTCCCTCTGCCTATGTCTCTGCTTCTCTATCTGTGTCACTCATAAATAAATAAACAAAATCTTTAAAAAAAAAAAAACTACAGCAGTGATTTCAACAGAGTCATGATAGCTTGTCCCCGATTGGATGAGGTAGAGATGGTGAGAGGTCATCAGATCATATATATTTTGAAGAAGAGCTGACAGGATTTGCTAATGGGCTGGCTTTGATGTGTAAGAAAAAGAGAGGCATCAAAGTTGTCTCCAGTGCCTTTGACCTGTGCAGCTGGCGTCATCATACTTCCACACAGGAAGGACCAGGGGTGGGGCCGTGTTTCGTTTTTAGTGTGTCAGTCTTGGGTAGGCTATGTTTGAGAGACTGCTAACTATCTTGGAGGAAAGGTTGAGAAAGCAGGTGGATCTCAAGTTCTGAAGAAAGGTCCACATTGGAGAGAAATTTGGGAGTTCATTGGTGTTCCCACTGGTTTTTAAAGCCATAACCCTGAATCTTATCACCTGAAGAGTGGGCCCAGATAAAGAAAGAGGTTCAAGCACTTCTGAAGCACCTAATGCTAAGAATCCCTGTGGAGGAAAAGACATCAGCCAAGGAGACTAAGGAAAGGTCAGGGAGGTAGGAAGGGAGGTGCAGCCAGAAGCTGAAGTGAATCAGTGCTTCTAGGAGATAGTGGTCAACAGGGCCAACTAGTTTTGGCAGATCAAGTAAGAGGAGAGCTGAGGATTAACATTGGAGCTAGCCCCTGGAGGGAAGCAGTGCCCTTGATGACAGCTTCTGTGGAATGGTGGTGAGGAATTTCAGTGATGAAAGTGGATTCAGGGGACGCCTGGGTGGCTCAGTGGTTGAGCGTCTGCCTTTGGCTCAGGTTGTGATTCTGGGGTCCTGGCATTGAGTCTTGCTTCGGGCTCCCCACAGGGAGTCTGCTTCTGCCTCTGCCTATGTCTCTGCCTCTCTCTGTGTGTCTCTCATGAATAAATAAATAAAATCTTAAAGTGGGTTCAAAAAAATAGGAGAAGACGAATTGGTAACATCAGAAATAGACAACCCTTTCCAGGCACCTGCTCTGAAAGGAAGCTGACAGGTACAGCTAACTGGAGGGAATGGGGAGAGTCAAGATAGGTCTATTTTTTTAAAGACAGAAATTGAAGCATCATGCTATATACAGATGGTAGTGATCCAGTGGGGGGGGGGGGGCTTTGATGAAACAAACCAGGGGTGTTCTGGAATAGGCAGGAGGCAAGGGATCCATTGCACTTAGAACATCAGGATAGCACAGGAAAGATGTTGGCTATTCATCACCCCCAAAGAAATAACTTCCTCTTGATAACTGAGTTTTCCCAGAAGAGCTAGGGTTAAACCTTTTAGTGCCAGAACTATAAAACTTGTAAAATGTAAATCACTTAAAAGCATTTTACTCCCATCCCCTGCCTTCTTAAACAAAGTATCATCATAATAAAAATCTTCTATTTGTATCATGCCTTGTGGTTTACAAAGTACTTTCACAAACATTATCTCATATTATCCACCAACACCCCAGTAAAGTGGGCATTTCACAGATTTGACGGGTTGGCGGGATGGTCAGTCACAGGGGTGTGATTTGCCCAGTGTAGATGAAAGGAAACATGACTGCAACTTCCTGATGATGTTGGATCGTTGCTGTCGATATAGATTATATACGTTCCAGGGAGGCAAGTCTCTGTGCAATAATAAGAGAACATAATGATCAAACCGTGTGAAGAGACAGCAAGTGCTCTTGTAGACCCAGAAAGGAGTGAGCCGAGGTGTGGAATGTCTGAGAGGACTTCCTGGAAGTGGTGGAACTTGGGTGGGGCTCCAAAGTTCTAACAGATTTTAGAAGGGCAAGAAAAGCCAGAGGAAAGCATAGTAAGCAAGCACGCTCCTGGATGCTTGCATTGGTAGTAGTTATTTGAATGGTCTCTACTTTGTGGCAGATAGGACCGCTGCCTTGGTCAACTGTGCCCTTTGTACTTGACTGGACCATGGTGCCCAGATATGTAGTCAGATGTTATTATGTATATTCCTGTGAGAGGGTTTTTGGATGAGATTACATTTAAATCAGTAGGCATTTAGTAACGCAGATTTCCTTCTGTACTGTGGGTGGGCCACATTCAATCAGTTGAAGGCCTGAATAGAACAAAAGACTGGCCTCCCCTGAGCAAGAGGGAATTCTGCAGCAGACAGCCTTCCAACTTGAACTTCAACATCAGTTCTTCCCTGGGTCTCCAGCTTGCCAGCCTACCCTGCAGATTTTAGACTCATCAGCCTCTATATTTGCATGAACCAATTCTATAAAATAAACCTGTCTGTCTGTCTGTCTTTCTCTCTATGTATCTATCTATGTATCTATGTATGTATCTCTATCTCTATTTATATATATGTATATATAGAACAGATGCTACTAATATATCTGACATAAATACAAAAACAGATGGTATAGGGGATCCCTGGGTGGCTCAGTGGTTTAGCGCCTGCTTTTGGCCCAGGGCCTGATCCTGGAGACCCGGGATCGAGTCCCACATTGGGCTCCCTGCATGGAGCCTGCTTCTCCCTCTGCCTGTGTCTCTGCTTCTCTCTCTCTCTCTCTCTCTCTCTCTGTATCTCTCATGAATAAATAAATAAAATCTTTAAAAAAAAAACCCAGATGATATAAAAAATAGAACCAATAAAGGTGTGTGTGTGTGTGGGTGTGTACACATACACATTCTATTGGTATTATTTTTCTGGAGAACCCCTGACCAATACTCTCCCTTTCTCATAGATTATGTGAATACAGAAAGGGCACAGGTCTCCTCTGCAGAGTACAGACCCATAGAAGAACGGAAGAAGGTTTTCCCATAAAGTTAATAGGATCAAAGGCATTGCTGTATTTATCAGGACAAAAGAAGCCCAAGTCTGGGGAGTGGTTCTCAGAGTGCAGTCTGGGAGTCTCCCAGACCCAGAGCATTAGAAGCCTCGTCTTTCACTCCTCACTGCTCTACTCAGAGGCAGTGCACCTGCTCCCTGTTTTCCCCTGTGGTTGCCCTCGGTCATGACTCCGCTGATAATTCCACCCAGCACTCCAGCAAGGTGGATGATTGGTCAGACTGACCAGCTAGTTCAGATTCAACCACAGACTCATGACTATAGTGTGGGAGTTGGCAAACATTTTATGTAAAGGGCCAAACAGTAAATCCTTTGGTTTTGTGTGTTGAGGAAAAATTTAGGATATTCTTTATGTGCTTATATAACAAGGGTAAACAAATTTCCACAAATTCCTTATTGAACTCCAAAATATAGTAATAGTAGCTGAGTAGAATTTTTTAATACAGGCTATTAATGAGAAGAACAGAATTCTGGTGGTCTTTTTTTTTTTTTGAGGGAGGGTGTATTAAAGAAACACAAACTATAGGCTCTATGTTCATATATATGTATATACGACTTATTATGAGAAATCGGTGCATATGATTATGTGATTGTGGAGGCTGGCAAATCCAAAATTTGCAGAACTTATGTTCCAGCTTGAGTCCAAAGGCCAACAGGCAAGAGAATTCCCTTTGACTCAGAGGAAGGTCAGCCTTTAGTTCTATTTGGGCCTTCAACTGATTGGAAGAGGCCCACCCACATTATAAAGGAAGTCTGCTTTATTCAAAGCCCACTGATTTGTATGTAAATCATCTAAAAACACCTTCACAGAAATATCTGGAATAATGTTTGACCAACTACCTGGGCACCGGTGGCCTAGTCAAGTGGGCATATAAAATTAGGCATCACAGGGAGATAATGTTTCATTAATTGGACCTCAAAATTAATGTTCGTCTTCATCAGATCAATTGTAAATGTTCATCTGTAAAAACCTTCTTAGCTTGTGGGCCAAATTTGGCCTGTGAGCAGTAGTTTGCTGATGCTTGCTATAGAATAATATTTTTTATAGAATAATATTTTAATGATAATGATGAAAGTGACACCCCCTAAAAAAGAAAGGTAATGGGAGTCAGTGTAGTGAATAATAGTTAGTGAATAATAGTCTGGGCTGGGATCCCAACTTCTCACTTATGAGCTCATGATTTTAGGCACGTTGCTTAGCCTCTCTGTGCTTCCATTTTCTCCTTTTTAAGATGTAAATAAAAATATCAACCTCACTGGCTTCCTGTGGAGATTAAAGTAGTTATCTGTAAAATCCTTAGAAAAACGTGCCTGATACAGAGCAAGTGCCACCCAAGTGCTAGATGTGATGCTGATGGCGGCCAGGCTAATGAAGGGAGAAGGAAGAGCATGAAGAAGATGGGAGATTAATCCTCATGATGCCAGGACACTGGGTGGTTTCCACAGGCTGGGAGCTCGAAAACTGGTTAACTTCTGAGACCGGCCAACCCTACCCAATGTGGCAACCCGAACGTGGGACTTCCTCTAGAACTCCGAGCACCAAGAGTCACGGTCTTGTATTATAGTCCACTCAGCAAGATTATTAGTGTTTCTTTTACTCTGAAGACCCTACAACCCAGAAGGAGTATGGCCTGGGGGAGAAGTGAGGAGGGGCAAGAATTTTGGCACTTGCACTCAGAAATGATTCAGAACACAGCACAGAGGAGATAGAGACCTGCCTACCTTAGCTAACTGTGAGTTTACTGGAGAAGCAATAATTCAACAAAGAGGTTGGGAATTGGTGTCCTTATTGAATAAAGAATAAGTTCCAGATTTACATTCATTGATTTCCTATCCAGTTTCTATCTGTGTTCATCATGTCGAATTTCCTCTTGGTATCCAAAAATGAAGCCACTGAAAAAGCAAATGTATTTGCATCTGTGCCCCTGTGATGCCACACCTTTGTAATGTGGCCAACTTTTTAGAGATCTTAACCCTTCATTATACTCATTCCAAAGAGAATTTTTAAAAAGAGAGGGAGAATAGATTCTGCAAAAACAAAAAGATCTAGCCTTATTGCTTTGATGAAGATTTGCCACCCATGACCCTTTAAATATTGAACTTGGACTATAAAAATATCACTTGTTATTGATCATGTGGTTATTAAAGTCAGTCAAATGCTGAATTTATATGTCAAACACTTGTAATATTTCCTGTAAATATTAGGGCAAAGGGAAAAGATGATAATGTCACTGTGAAGAGTCACCTCAGATTTGTTCAACTTTACATAACTGAGAAATAATAAAACTGTCATCAAGAATTTCATTAGCTATGCCAAGCACTTGTCAAAATGTGCTGCACATCATTTATGCATGTGTACGTGCCGGTGGATGAGCCCAGAAAACATGCACATGCATGTCCTCTAGAGGAGAATGGACGGCAGGGCCATCTGTTTGCCTGTCCACCTAAGCTGGGCCCACGCAGCACAGTGTCTGACAGCTGCTAGAATTATGCAGGAGCTCCTGCACACAGACACATGTGGGTTCACTTTCCTTGCATACACAATCTGCCAGGGGAGGCTGACCCACTCTCTGGGTCTGGAGGAAAGCCTTAGAATTCAAGTCAATGAATACTAATCACAGGGTTAAAGCAGATTCTTAAAGCCCCTCGGATTCTTGAAGTTTTGCCTCACGATATTCAAGAATGCTTTTGAGGAGAGGTCAGCCATGGTGATCCTTAGATCTCCTATTTTTCCCCAAGACAACTTTCCCTATAAGCAAATGCTTTCACACCAGTTAACAAGAAGAAACCATTAGTCAACCACAGGGGGTCTTCGCTGGGAGCCTTGGATTGGAGGCCCAGGGCAGGCCTGTGAGTGGAGCAGTGTGTAGGCATTTCTAATGGCATTTTGATGTACATGCACAAAATTGATGTCGGAAGGATCATTGTAAAGCCCCAAACAGTGGAATATTGAGGACATTTTCAGGTGGCAGTCAGATTCTGGCTGGGTGAGCCCAGTATATTTTCTCATGTCACAGTTGATTAGGTTCACAGGGAAGTGGAAAGAGTAAAAAATTCTCTTATTACTGCAGCAATGCCGTCTCAGCCTCTTTTCCCTTTGAATGCAACATTAGTTTTTGTCCAGAAGTCTAACTGCTTTCTACAGTTTGGGGAATTGTAAAGCAGAAACAATTTTCCCAGCCAGGCTGACCTTCACGGTAATGAGAAATGACTGGAATTTCTCTCTATTTCTCTAACATTTGGGGAGGTTTTGGAAGGGGGGGTAGAGAATATGCTTGTTTTACCTGATATTATGTTGTGGGCGTCCATTTGGTACTTTGAGCCTAATTTTTTTCCATTCGGGGGATTACATGGGCTGTTGCACCATATGACCCAGCAGCCAGACCACAAGTGTATTGAGAAACGACAGGAATGCGCTTCAAACCTTTTGTCATCACAACAGAGATGGTACTCCGTTTCAGCCATTAAATGAATAAATATGTTTCTCCTGAGGATGGCTATTTTCATTTACTCTCCAGCCCTTACTCAGTTGATGAGCGGTAGGGCTGGCAAATTCAACCTTCATTTGTGCCATGTCCTCGAGTCTGGTGCCCTTGGAGTCCTCCACCCCACCCCACCCCCAGCCTCCAGACCTCCTAGGGGGCCTTCCCACTGAGCCAGCTGAGCAGTGCTCCTTTCTGGTGACTCCTTCTTGGTCTCTTGCTCACCAACACCTTTGTCCTTTGCCAGGATAGCAGAATCAATGAGCTCTCTGGCTAAGGCTGACCCTTCCTCCTTGGTTTTTAAAGAATATTTCATCTTCCCATTTAACCGAGGAAATGTGAGAACTCCCTGGAAGGGAAGGCGGAAGGTTACGTTTAACAGCCACCCTCCCCACCACCACCCAGGGGAGTAGTAAGCTCTAAAAGAGAACCAATCCCAAGAGACATACCCTCAGCTGTCCTTTGTCTAAGTAAGTGTTCAGGTTAGTATCCATGCCCTGGCGACACTTTGGCAGAGTCATTTATTAGAAGAGAGGATTTCCCATGATACCTGCCCCTCCACCTCAAACTCTATCCCTGCCCCTTTTCAGGTAGGCAGTAGATCCTGTCTGAATTCATTCAGATCTTACTCTGGCACTCATCAGCTGTGTGACCCTGGGCAAGCTACTTGAACTCTCTGAACCTGTTTCCTCATCTGTAAAATGGGGCTATCATAGTACCTACCTATCCAGGCTTTTTTGTCTGAAGGGAAAAAAAGGAAACAACTTAACATGACCCCTGTTGTGTGCCCTCAACAAACTGTAGCTTGTATTATTGTTCACTCAAATAAATTTGCGAGTTTATTGCAAGTTAGTGATTAATTTGCCTGACGGTATTGGAAAAGACTCCACTTTGAATCCATTCAGTGGTGTGAGCTACAGAAAGCTCCTACCAGATACCCACTTCAGGAGACAAGCAAAGAGATACGTGGTTTGAGCCTGACACTTTCTTTTTCCCTGGACAGCAGTAGACTGAAGCTTGCATGAGCTCTAACAGTGAGTCAAAGCAAACAACGAACTAAGTGTTGGAGGAGCAGCTGGCTGAGTGAGAGGAGACCCCACAGGGCAGGGGTGGGGGGAGCAAAGCCTAGAGTGCCTGGACCAGTGAGCTGTGGGTTTTGGAAGCTGCCTGATGTCACAGTGTCCAGATGAGCATTTCAGTACTTGCTCTGCCACCAACTTGGTATTGAGCTTTCTGCTGAAGGGGACTTGGTCTCCCCTGTGTCCTGTGCCTGAATGTCACTCTCATACACTCTCATTTCACAGATTAGGAAAGTAATACCCAGAGCATTTAAGAAACAAATGTAAGGGCCACATATGCCCAGTAAGTAGATCATGTCTGAGGACTCCTCTACCTCTGAGTTTATGGTCCATTTGAATATTATTTGCTATTTAAAATAACTACAATAACACTACCATATCCTCCAGCTCCTAGAATAGATGAACACTACTCAAACAGAGACTTAAAACATATGATAATGTATAGGGGACATAACTTTATTGTTTATTTTCAGCATTCTTTTGAATTTTGTTTTATTTTTTTAAGACTTTATTTATTTGAGAGAGTGAGTGAGAAAGAGAAAGCATGAGCAGAGTGAAGGGCAGAGAGAAGCAGACTCCCCACTGAGCAGGGAGCCTGACAAATAAATGGCTTGATCCAGGGATTGCAGGATCTGAGCCGAAGGCAGTTGCCTAACCGACTGAGCCACCCAGGCACCCTCAAATTTTATTTTAATAGTATTTTAGTATATTTTAGTATTAGTATCACTTAATATTCATTTAACATATTTATATGTATAAGTACTAATATATTTAATACTTATTTAATACATTATTATATATACATATATACTTAATTACACATACATATATGTATACTTATATATGAATATACGTACTTAATATATATAAATATATAAATAAAATATATAATTTTAGATTAAATTAAAATGTTTGTCATACGTAAGAGATCAATTCAAGGATTCTCTTTCTGGGCCCACATCTCTTTTTTATTTTTTATTTTAAAGATTTTATTTATTTACTCATGAGAGACACAGAGAGAGAGAGAGAGAGAGGCAGAGACACAGGGAGAGGGAGAAGCAGGCTCCATGCAGGGAGCCTGATGTGGGACTCGATCCCGGGTCTCCAGGATCAGGCCCTGGGCTGAAGGCGGCACTAAACCGCTGAGCCACCCGGGCTACCCTGGGCCCACATCTCTAAGACTCACTGACGTAGGTAGGCATTAGTAGCTTTATGGGAAGGGACTTCTAGAACTTCATTTAATGGCTCCAATTTGTGGTTCAAATGTCAGTAACCAGTTCCCTGCCCCTGCCTCACTGCACCAAGCTTGAGGCAAAAGGATTCAAATATACTTGCATTTCCATGTAGGTCCATAGCTTCAAGACTTGAAAAATATGTGTGTGATCCTAGCAATTCTCCAAAGAACCAGGGATAGACTTGAGAAGAGGGCTTGGTAGAAAGGTGGAGGCTTATAGAAAAGCAAGCCAAGAGACACCTGGGTGGCTCAGTGGTTGAGTGTCTACCTTTGGTTCAGGGTGTGATCCCTGGGTCCTGGGATTGAGCCCCGCACTGGGATCCCTGCAGGGAGCCTACTTGTCCCTCTTCCTGTGTCTGTCTCTCTCTCTGTCTCTCATGATTAAATAAATAAATAATATTTTTAAAAATAACAAGCAAAGACACAAAAACCTTATTAACTTATAACATGAGTTAATTTTTTTAATAACCTGCATTAAAGCCACAAAAGGTAAGAGCCTTTCAGAAGAGATGGTTTAGTATAAGGACTTTGCCCTCTCCTCAAACTTTTCCTTTCTCTGGCTTGGAGCCAAATATTTTGGCTAAATTGATGCCAGTAATATATCCTCAAGGAATCTGTCCCTCAAAAAGTTTTGTGCCACTAATTGGTCCACTGCTGTAAGTGAGTGCATGCAGCTCATCCACTGACCTAAGCTTATTGGCATCTCACCACTACTCCAGACAACAATCCACCTCTCACAGTGATGAGAACATGTTTTGAGAGACCTTATGCAAGCAAAAACGGGTGTTTGTGGGTACACAATTGTTTCTCTTTCTCAAATTAATTCTCTTTTCTCCATCCCTACTACTACCATCCTGGGTGATAATAGTAGTCCAGGGTATAATAGCTCCAGACCTTCTTTCCAGTCTCCCTGACTCCACTCTTCCCCAAGGCTCCTCCCCACCATCACACAGACCAAACCAAATTTCTGAGGCTTGAGCAATGACCAGCTCATGTTGGAGGCATGACATCCCATGGTGTGGCAGGATGTGGCATAAAGTGGCATGATGAGATGTGGTATAGTATGGTGTAGCATGATGGAGCTCAAGCAGGGGCTAGCTCTACCACTCACCCTAGGCCCTTTAAATCTGTTGACATCACTGAGTCTCAGTTTCTCCTTCTGAAAAATTAGCCCATCTATAGCTCATGTGAAAGACTCCTTCATTCTCCAGCATTGGGCATTTATCCAAGAAAACAGGGGGTGTCACCCTTGCCACTGGGTCATTCAAAAAGTGGCAGAAACTCTTCACATTCTAGGAGGACCCAGGTGAGATCCTTATTAGGTGATTTCTGATCATTCAAAAGACAAAGTCATTCTTGGCAATTAATTATTCAATATTTTCCCTTGTGGGGAAGATTAATTAAACATGCAAAACGCTAGAGGCAGATCAAGGAGGATGATCTTGTAATCATCCAAATGAGAAGAGATGGGGACTTGAACTAGCCTACCAATGGGTGGAAAAGAGGCAGAGAAGTAGACGGATCTTCAGAGTCAAAATGATAAGATTTAGTCATTGATTGAAGCTGAGGAGTGAAGAAAGAGAGGAGCCAGGGAAGAATGACCCAGGAATTGAAGAGGTGGGGTGCTGGGGAAGGAAATTGAAATCCATCTTGAACAAGCTGAGTTTTAGGTGCTGTGTGTCATTACATGGAAATACACAGGAGGCCTTTGGGATTTGTCTGGAGGCAGGCAAAGCTGAGGCTGGAATCGTAGATTTTGATATGGAATTATAGGTAGTAAAACCTCTCCTGGGGTGAGCATGGCCTTCGCTACTCTGCTTGTCCTCCAGCAATCAATGCCCTGCTTTTGTATTCTTGGCTCTATGGTCATAGCTGTATTTTGGAAGTCCATGTGACCACTTAACTACCACCTTCCCTTTCTGTCCCCAAACAACCACCCACTGCACCTGCCACCCACTCCTGGCCAGTCTCATTGCAACTTCTTTCCTCAACGTCTAAACCTCCTGACGTAGATATCAAGGAACATATGTACATATGTACATAGTTTATAGTTTTTCCTTTGCATGACCCACCACCAAATGCTCTTTGGGTATAAAATATCTATATTCCTGCAGTGAAGCCAGACAGCTTCCAAGCTCTGCTGTTTCCCACAATGGCTATTACTGTTCTCCTTTAAAAAAATTTTTTTTTAAACAAAAAGAAATCCAGGGCCAGTTTCCCTCCTGGTTGTACCATTCTGCCTCCCCTCCATATCAACCAACACCAACTCCTCTGGTTTTCAGAGGGAACTGTTCACTTGGGTCAGTGTGTGTGAGGATATTCCTTCTCAAAATGAAAGCCCTCGTCATTTTCAGGTAAAATGCCCTTCCAGAAGAGCTGTATGACTTTCTGAAAGAGGGCATTTATAGAACCTCAAATAGATGAATCGTTTTCTTTCAAGCAGGGAAATGTATTTTACTCTTCTTGCTTCAACTGGGATTGAGCCCATTCATTTTACTTTTTTATGCTCTCCTGTTTTATTTAGAAATGATCTATTCATCCCAACCCAATTGAAGAAATATAGATAACAGGAAAAAAATTGTCATATTATTCACATGAGGAGTATAGATGTTCCCACTGAATATGTTCATAGCTCCATTTAATTTGGGCTGTATAAACCTGGCCTACAAAATTCTCTTTTATTTGTTATACTGGAAGAAGGCAGCCTAATCCCTGGAGTGAGTGAGACCCAGATTCTAATTACAGCTGCTCCCATGACCCTTGGACAAGTGATTGAGCTTCAAGGATAAGAGAATCTATTTTTCCAGGTATTGAGGGATTCAATGAGATGTTAAGCATCTGACACATATGATGTTATATGGTAAATATTATCACACATGTAGAAAGTCATATTTTGCACAAATCTTTTTGCATCTCTAGAACCATTGACATATGCCGCTCTGCTAACCTAATGGAGAGGACACTATTTCACATCTTTATTCTCAATTCAGCACTGCTTACATTGCAAATTGCAGGAGATTTTTAGACTATCATAAAATAAGAACAATGTCAATGTGAGAGTGCTTGATGCTGCCAAAAAATAATCACGTCATTATAAATCAAGTTCTTTTTCATGTAACTATATTTTATCATTGTATTAGCATTTACCTGCTTCTGTGATAACTATCTGTACAGAGGCAAAGCAACAAAAAGTTGCCAAAGTTCTGCCTTCTGCCTTTTGCTCTTAGAAGTTCTCCTTTCTTATGCTCCCTTCACTGTCTTCTTTAGTGATATCTTTGGTAGGACAGATCTCACAGCACACTGCAAGATCTGCTTCTTGGCTCCATGTCCATGAGAAATGCTACTTTCTCAGACCACTGGTTTCCACAGGGGTCTCTGGTAGAAGCACCGTGCAACATTGGCAGGAGAGGTAGGCTCATTGGTCTTCAGTTACCTTATCCCCTAGATGAGGTAGAGATTGACCCATGGGGGAGCCCATGGCATGTGTGTCATGTAGCACAAACACAATCAGCACTCCTGCCTCCTATCTCTTCTTGTTTTTACACCTTGGTGGGCTCTTTCTCTTCCCCAGACACATGAAGTTTCACCTTGAGCCACCTCTCACCAGCCCATCCGAAGATACTTCCAAGAGAACCCCTGGAAGATCTTTTGTTATGGGTTGCAGAAGACTGATTTAAGTGTAAACATCCTTTCTGATAGCAGAATCTAAGAAATAGTAAACGGGATGTAAGGGAAAGGAGGGAAACTGAGTGAGGAAAAAAATTAGGGAGGAAGACAAACCATGAGAGACTCTTAACTTGGAAACAAACAAAGAGTTGTGGAAGGGGAGATGGAGTGACAAGCACTAAGGAGGGCACTTAATGGGATGAGCACTTGATGAATGTTATGCTATATGTTAGCAAATTGAATTTAAATAAAAAATTAAAAATTAATTAAAAAAATAAATGTAGTCAACATTTCTCTCCCTAGGGATATTTGTATGATGTGGGGGACCATGCCCCTGCTCCAATTTAAACTAAAAAGTGACCTAATTATGAAATGGATTCTTGTAATCAGTTGATTAGATTCCTGGTTTCCATTTATTAGCCCAGCATATGTCTTTAGTAAAGCTATACAAACTCTTTTAGAACCTGTTTATATCTCTAGAAATCTCTTGAGCTAATAGCTTTACACTTCCAGATGGAGTGTAAGAAAAACAAATTTTTCAGTGTAACATCTGTTTCATTGGAAACCCCTCTATCCAGCAACTTGACTCTTTGAAACAGTTGAGAACAAAAAATAATGATAAAATAAAAATCGTAAGCTCTTTGTCAGAATATCCATGCACATCATGTAGGGGAGAAAGAAGACACTTAAACTCTTACCTAGATCCAGCCAGATTGCCTTTCTGGTTGCCAAAGCCATCGCAGATGATAAACAACATATAAGAAGGGGTAGAGTTGCTTTTAGAAATAGTGATAGCTGAGAAAAAACAGCTTTATTGGGACAGGAAGATCCAGAAACATACAACTCAGAAAACACAGCCCTTTGGGTCTGTGTGGGATGGAGACAAAGGGAGCAAATGCAAAGTAGCCAAGAGGGCAATGCAGCTCGGAGCTCCCAGTCTGGGCCAGCAGGAGGAACCAAGGAGTGGAAGTGCAGGGGAGGCGGGTGACCGGAACTGACCCCAGTTACAGATCCCAGGCAAATGAGCCAGACACTGTGCTCACACACTCCCCAGACAGACACTCAGGCCCTGTGGGACTAAGAGACAAAGTTCAGGACAGAGTTAAACACCTTTGGGAGGCCAGGAAGAGCAAAGCAGCACCCAGACCAGCCCCTTGCAGGTCTCAGAGGAAGAAATGGAGCAAGAGACAATGTGTTCATGACCCTGTTAGTGAAGCTTAGAGGAGGGCATTAGATCTGAGTGGCTCCAAGTATACAATTGTTCTCTTGAGTGCTGACTTCCCCAAACCAAGATCCTTAAGCTACCTAAGAGGACGGGACCTTGGAGCTGACAACCAAGCAGGGCATGCTACACTTATTGGTTTCCATAATGATGCCCTGGAGTCATCAAAAAAAGAGAAAAGAAAAAAGAAAAAAAAAGAGAAAATTAAACTTAGCAAAGTACCCCCAAAATGTATTGGTATGACAAAGTATCGATTATATATAATGCAGTTTTAAAAAGTGAAGAAAAGACTACCTTCCCCCTGAGAAGTAACCACATTATGTGCTTACTATTGCTAATATATACATCACCGGGGAGACATACAGGATGACAGACCTCTAAATGGTGGCATTGTTCCCTCTGAGATTGGGGCAGTTTTAATTTATGTCTTATTTGCTTGTCTCTATTTCACAATTTTCTACAACAAACAGGTACCAGGAGTATAATAAAAGTGAGAAGGGGTGAAAAGAAGATAGACATTGGCAATGCATTTTTTAATATGTCCATGTACAAGGTTAAAACTTTTTTTTATTTTTTTTTTATTATTTATGATAGTCACACAGAGAAAGAGAGAGAGAGAGAGGCAGAGACACAGGCAGAGGGAGAAGCAGGCTCCATGCACCGGGAGCCCGACGTGGGATTCGATCCCAGGTCTCCAGGATCGCGCCCTGGGCCAAAAGCAGGCGCTAAACCACTGCACCACCCAGGGATCCTGGTTAAAACTGTTTTTAAAAACCCTCCGTCTAAACTCCTGGTGATCTGCAGCAAGTGACACCTCTAGGAACTCTAGACAGCCGAGATTTTTCTCTGCCTGTGTAATGAGAACCTCAGTCTACACCACCTCCAACAGAAACTTCCTACACCACCACCTCCTACAATATTTTAGTTTATTCTTGTAAGGAAGATGTTAAATTTCCGTTGATCAGAGCAAAGAGCTCTAATTAGGCCAATCCAACGGTGCAGACTCTTTAGCATCAAGATCTATGTCTTTGACCTATTTTGTTTTCACCAGCAGAGTATTGAAATTGGCACTGAGTCCATAGAAGTCCCTTAGACGTGTTTATCCTTTGACCAAAACTGAGAAGGGTTACAAAAAGTGTCCACAGTCACAAAACACAACAGTGATTATGGAACTGGAAGCCTAGCCCCTGTGGCACCTGCCAGAGCCACAGCAATTACCAATCATTCTGGGAAAGGTGCATGTGTTTTAAGTAGTCATGGCTTTCCGCGCCTGTAAGAAGCTGCATGCTTTCTCTGAGTTTCAGTTTCTTCATTTGTCAGTTGCTTAGAGGTAGGCAATTGTTGTGTGAGATCCCATGCAAATGCATTTTCATTATTTCTCTTACCTGTTTCTGCAAAGAGCCAAATGGTTTAATTCTATCACCTTCTCCTTAAATGCTTAATTTGAATGTGATCAGTGCCTTTCTCCCACATAGGGGTCTCGAAATATATGGTAAATAACAAATCATTCACACATGAAGAACTCAAAGATTTTTTGATCCAAAGACTGATTCAGTAATCTAAGGCAGTGTCCGAAGAGGTCAGGGAATAGGGGATAAATCCAAACTAGCCCCGGTGGTTCTCATTTGTTCCACTAACATCTGGAGAAAGGAATTTTATTGGTTGTGGCTCATAAAATAATAGATACTCCATCCTTAGAAATACTTGCAATTGGTTCAGATCAAATGCTCCAGGGCTTGGACTAGCCACCATGGCTGGGCTGTTTCCTTTTGCAATAACAGTGATAGATTGCCATGTTAAAAACCTTATAAAGTTTTAAAAAGTTTTAACAAAGCATGCTGCAAGCATGCTCACATTGATGCCTGAGTCTGAAGTCCGTGGAAATGTAGAGTAACAAGATGAAATAGGAGAGTCATTTTGAGTCTGTGGATTTTTGTGTGATTCTTTACCAAGGTAAAAAAAATTTTGTCTGGGCGCCTGGATGGCTCAGTTAGTTAAGCATCTGACTCTTGATTTTGGCTCAGGTCATGACTTATGTGTCATGAGATCGAGCACCACATTCAGCTCTGCACTGAGTGCGGAGCTGCTTAAGATTCTCTCTCTCTCTCTCTCTCTCTAAGAAAAAAATTAAATGGATTTTAAAAATTGCTATATGTGTTGGCTGGAAATTAAAATAACTAATATCCAAATAATTATGTATGTTTTCAAGCCTGGGGATTGTATACAGCCTTGCTTGTTTCTGCCTCAGGGCCTTTGCCCTTGTTGTTCCTCGTGTGCATAGTTCTGTGTCCAGACATTTACATGGCTGGCTTCCTCTCCTTCTAAACTCTCACCTCACATCCCACCTTCTCACAAAGATCTTTTCTGACTACCCTGTCAAAAGCATGTGTTCGCTCTCCACCGACCCCCACCAGTCCCTCTATCACATCTTCCTATTTTGATTTCTCCTTAACACTTTCCACTACCTAAAATGATCTTGTCTATTGCTTATCCATTTGTGCTTATCTCCCCCCAACTAGATTGCAGGCACTTTGTTCCCCCGATCTTGCTCCTTATTGCAACCCCAGTACCTAGAACAACACCAGGCACTCAGTAAATATATGCTGAATGGATTCCACTTACTTCCCCTTTGTTTCAGCATTTATGTTTCTGCCTGTGGGCCATATTTAGGCAAGATCCCTACCATATCTTAGTTATGTCCCCTTAAATATTGAAAGGGAGCAAATTATATTGGGTCAAGGGGACTCAGAACATATTTAGAAGTATTGCATTCTGTAACAAATAGTAATAACCAAGAGCTTTGAAGGCCAGAATTTAGAAGATGTTGCTATTTGCATATATGTAATTTATAACCTGCCTGCTTCCAAAAGTGATCTGAGACGGTATATGATCAAAAACATACAACACTCATAAGCAGACTCAATAAAACAAGTCCCCAAATCCATGCAAAATAAAAGGCAAATAAGATACTAAATGCCGGGACACCTGGGTGGCTCAGTAATTTAGCATCTGCCTTTGCTTGGAGTGTGATCCCGGGGTCCTGGGATCGAATCCTGCATCAAGCTCCTGCGTGGAGCCTGCTTCTCCCTTTGCCTATGTCTCTGCCTCTCTCTGTGTGTCTCTCATGAATAAATAAATAAAATCTTTTTTAAAAAAGATACTAAATGCCAAGGCTAATATCATTTCTACAATGGCTCATTAAACTTAACCCAGGACCTCCTTCGGATGAAGATATGAAAGGAAACAATGGTTTCCTTAAATCTCAAATCCTTGCAGTAGGAAAAATTGAGTGCATCACAAATGACCCTCCTCTCTTTCATGTATTCATTCAGCAAACACACATTGCTTGCCTAACCAGTCTATGTGCACAGTGCCAGAAGTACAAGGAGGCGATAAAAGAGTAAGACGTGTCTCTACTCTAGCTTTGAGTTTGCTCATGGTCCTGGGGGGCAGGGAGGGGATTAGACATGGCTATAATTAATTATAACAAGATAAATAGTATATTAGAATCACATACAAAGTGCAATGTGAAAAACAGAGTAGGGAGCAATTCATTCTGCTTGGGGACAAGCCTTGGAAAGGAGATGGTATTGGCTGTGGTGTGGGAAGGAGCTCACCAGTGATAGGGAAGTATTCCAACCAGAGGCTTGAAGATGTGAGAGCATGCTGGGTTCAAGGAACAGCAAGTTATTCAGAGAGGCTGGGGTATTAAGAACTGGGTGATAATTATAAAATAGTAAATGCTTTTTATTTATTTATGGTATTTATAAACATAGTATTTATTTACTATGTTTTGAGTATTTACTATGAACTTTATACAAAAGCCACAAGATGAGGGCTTTCCTTCCTTCCCATTGACATGGGAGGAGACTGGGCTTAGGGAGGCTAGGTGTGGTGGACCCTGTGATCCGTTGAGGACCTGTTGCCCTAGCTGCCTGTGAGCACTCTTGTCACACAACCTTCAGCTCTTGGCAGCTGGCCTCAGTTGCAGAGAAACCTCCTCATTCAAAGCCTTGCCCAAGGCCATGCCCCTTCCAGGATGGCCCACATCCAGTGATCTATCCATGTGGAAGTTTAAAGATCCAACTCTGGTCATTCCTATGGACCATTCTAGCTCCAAAGCTTCCTCATGGGGTTGGCAGAGACATCAGGCCTGCGTCCCAGCTGGACTTCTCCTCTGCTCACTCCTGCTTCCACCTGGCCCTTCCTCAAGGGTCAGTCCCAAAGGCAATCGGTCCTTTGGCCTTCACCAACAGCCTCAGAGTTGCCTTCCTATCCACCCCACCTGTAACTCAATCAAGGTGATGGGGTAGTGGCACCTTGTGTAGAACCTGGACAATAAGACTCCAGAGCTCAACTATTTTAGTCTAGCCCTCTGGTACCTGATGCAGAGGGAGATAAAGACAGAATTATAAATTTGGTCCAGACTGTGAACGCCCTTTTGTGTCATTCCAAAGAGGTGAGATGTGATGCTAAGTCCAAGGCAGAACCAGCAAGGATTTCAAATGGGCGGGTGATATCAGCCAATGTTTTAAGATGGGTTCTATGGCAACAGCACAGAGACTGGACAATAAGGGAAAAGGTCATCCTATCTCCCATAATGGCTGTGGTTGAGTATCACTGTATTTTTCAATCCCTTCTTTAACTTCCTGAAAAAAATGCAAAGGAAGGCAGGCATACATTGGATTAGTGGCAGGATACATGTGAGCACGCTTCTCCAGTGCATAACCCTCAGATAGATGGTTGACTTCCAGTTTATCTTCAACACAAAAAGGCCTTTGGAGGCACGGCCCACAGGGCAGTTAAGATATGATGGATCAGTCATTGCTGTGTTCCCCTTGCTTCTCCCCTTTTATTGGGTTCATGACATTGGTCTTGGAGTAGAAACAGTCTAAACTTGAACACCAGTTGTTCAGAGGAGCTGTGTATCAGCTGGGAGCACAAGCTGCCTGGGACAGGTTGTACCAAGAGGCCCTTTTGAGCCCATATGGAGCACCTGCTGCCGGGGGAATGGGAAGTCATTGGACCCAACACATCAACAGGAGCCTGTGGGGGTCACCCAGTACACAGCACTTCTTTTCTCTCCACATTGGGTTGTCTCCATGGGAAGGCACTCATAATCCAATGTTATTGTCCATTTTCCCATCTTTGAACATATGCCACAATGGCAAAACTCAGAGAAACCTGGCATTCGTTTCATAGTTTATGTACCTGATAGCATGTGCTTCCTACAGTTCCATTATGGCGCCAAGAAGTACATTATTATTCCCCTTTAAAGAATAGGGGATTGCTTTGGAATGCTGGCATAGGGTTGCTGTGTTAGGGGAGGCATATTTTATATCCATATGAAGCTCCACAATGTTGAATGTTCCTCCCTCCAAACAACAGAACTGATTATCTGGTTATAGTTCCTTAGCTTTGTCTGTTTGGGTACAAAAGAATCTCTGCCAAGAGTGATTGTCTTTATTTGATACAGTTGTTCTTAAGCTACTGTCTTGATGGTTGAGAATCATGCTTTAGTCAAACACTGGTAGAGTCCTTTGAATGTCAGGCACTGAGTGACCTGTCGAGTCACATAATGGATGTAAAATTCAACTACTGCCCCAGATGTGCACATCTGACTTGTTCATCTTGTTCCTGAAGCTTCCCCTAGTTCATAGAAGGAAAACCACGCCTTCTGTCTCAAGAGCAACAATCCCGCCCATCTGAAAACCACTTCATACATTTACTCATAAAATGAAAATAAAGGGACCCCCAAAACAGTTATTTTTAGGAAATTATAATATCTCAGTTTATGACCCCTCAAGGAAGGAGCAGAGTACATGGTTTTCCAACCTTTATATTAAAGAGAATGGAGAGACATTTGGGTGAAAGCAAGATCTGACCAGAGAACTGCTTTCTTAGTGCAGGGTTCCCTACTGTATGCAGCACTCACATGGAAAACTTACCTACTCAGGGACCAGAGGGGGCAACTCCACAGAATTCCCCTCCCCGGATTGATAATAATCACCTCCTTGCTTCTGTTGTTTGAATATCCCATTAGTATCCTTGTTGGATTGCCAAAATGATTTTTAAACAAAGAAAAGTTGGCAGTGGAAGACTCTCTTCTTGGTGAATTGAGTTCCCTGAGCTTCATCTTCCAAGAAAAACAAAAACCAGAAAGCAAGGGCAAAGACCTGATTTTTCTGCCAAGTTCGTATTTCCATCTGTTCTGTTAAATTAATGGCTGGTACATTAACCCCCTTTTAGATTCAAACTCATTTTTACTAGAAATAACCTATTTTATAATGTATTCCATGATTACTATTTGAATACTAGGTGACAAAGTTCACGAGAGGGAAATGCATTAAAAAAATGTTTTGAAAATTATAGGATTGTTTCAGAAATATTCTGAAATGGAATGCAATTTTCTGTACATTTTCTAGGTTTACTTACCATAGTTTTATTGTTTTAGTTTGGGCAATTTGCGGACATCTATAGCCATCAGTTTACTGTCTCTCCCTCCCTCCTCGCCCCCTCCTGGAGAAGATGTTTGTCGCAGAGAACTATGGTGGTTCTAGCGCTGGTAACAGTGGCTATGGGAAGGGAAACTAGTGTCACTCATTTTCAGAAATACAGAAGTCACTGTATCATATTACTTTTTTAAACACATAAGAAAAAATTAATGAAAAAGACAGTAACACATGATTCTCCCATGTTTTGAGTAAATTTATTTCTCAGCAATAATCATACATGCTTTGGTTTTATTCTGATATGCTTCAAAACAACCTTGTCAATAACAAGCTCTAAAATATAAACTAAAATATATATAAATAAAATAAAATAAATAAAAATATATTTAAAAAATCAAAATAAAGGGATCCCTGGGTGGCGCAGCGGTTTAGCGCCTGCCTTTGGCCCAGGGGGCGATCCTGGAGACCTGGGATCGAATCCCACATCGGGCTCCCAGTGCATGGAGCCTGCCTGCTTCTCCCTCTGCCTGTGTCTCTGCCTCTCTCTCTCTCTCTCTGATGTGACTATCATAAATAAATAAAAATTAAAAAAAAATCAAAATAAATCAAAATAAATAAAATATAAAATAGGTGGAGTGCCTGGTGGCTCAGTCAGTTGAGCCACCAACTCTTGATTTTGGCTCAAGTCATGATCTCAGGGTTGTGGGATTAAGCCCTGTGTTCATCTTCACACTGGGCATGGAACCTGCTTAAGATTCTCTCTCTCTCTCTGCCCCTCCCTCTCCCTCTCCAAAATAATAATAATAATAATAATAATAATAATAATAATAATAATATAAAATATAAAATTGAGTTATTTTAAAGCCAGTTTTTAATTGTGAGATTTAATTATAATTTACAATGACTACATTTTGTGTTCAGGAAACTTTTTTTTTCAAGACTTTGTATATAGCCAAACCAACACATTTGAGTAACTTGCCTTTAATTTAATTGTGAGATAAAGCAACCCATCTAGAGCTACCAATTTTCCTAAGGTTTAAAAAAAAATGCTATGGTAACAGAAACTCAAGAAAATAGAAGACCAAATGTAAATTAGTAAATTTGCTTCTTAATGCCAAATTTTTTTTCTTATCTATATAGCCTCCTGAATATATGAAAGTATATATATTTTTTGGTTTTGTTACCATGGAGGTCTTAAAAACAAAATGAGGGACGCCTGGGTGGCTCAGTGGTTGAGTGTCTGCCTTCATTTGGCTCAGATCATGATCCTGGGATCCTGGGATAGAGTTCCACATCAGGCTCCTCGCAGGGAGCCTGCTTCTCTGCCTATGTCTCTGTCTCCTTCTCTGTGCCTTAAATAAATAAATAAATTAATTAATTAATTAATTAATTAATAAAATCTTAAAAAAAAAAGCAAAAGCTTTGCTGGCCATGTCTCCCTTTCTGATTAGCAATTATCTAGTAGGACACACACAACAGAAAATAATAGAGTATTTATTTTCAAACTAGAATTAAGCAAGTGAGCCACAGATCAAGTTCAAAACCCATAGCCTTCAATGTAGACACACACGGACACACGCTACACTACACCTTAGTACAGAGAATCATACTCTCTTCTCACGAGTTTCTTCTCTAACACTTATGCTTGCTTTCTACTGCACTTCATTCCATCCCGACCTCTCCTTTCTGGGATAGAAAATGTGCCACTGCAAGTGACCATAGTGAGGCCACCATCATGCTCACTTAATGGTGATATATCACCTAATGGCAGTTCAAAAATATTACCATCCTTCTCACGTAATACAGATGTGTTTGTGAATTCTCAAAGCATGTGCCATCTCCAGGAATCTTTTTCAATCAATGAATTTTATCTTAACCAAGCTGCATGAACATTAACGAAACTACCAGAAGGGAATTTTGTTCAGACCTAGATGGTTTGCAGAGCGTCCAGGTTTGGAATATAAAGTCCTGCCTTTAGATATAGTTGACAAGACTAGCCGAGGTGGATTACAGCTTATTCCATTAACCCATTTGATAAATCTGTGGATAACTAAGTAATAATATCACTCAACTTCTCTTGGATGGCACACCATAGAGCACAAGGTCTAGGGATATTAGTGGTATTACATGCAAAGTGGACACTCTGATCAAATATTAGGAAACACAGAGTTCAATAAGCTGGACAGATTTCTTTACCTGTGGGAAGTTTGCAGAGACTTTAATATACCAAGACACACTGTCCATCACCAAGAGGTAGATGCTGCGTGCAATGTTTCTCAAACCTATTTGACTCCCATACCTTTTATTCCAGAGCAAATCCCAGGACCAGAGTTACTTTATTTTTTTTTTTTTTTTTTTTTTTTTTTTTTTTTATTTTTTTTTATTTTTTTTTATTGGTGTTCAATTTACTAACATACAGAATAACACCCAGTGCCCGTCACCCATTCACTCCCACCCCCCGCCCTCCTCCCCTTCTACCACCCCTAGTTCGTTTCCCAGAGTTAGCAGTCTTTACGTTCTGTCTCCCTTTCTGATATTTCCCACACATTTCTTCTCCCTTCCCTTATTTTCCCTTTCACTATTATTTATATTTCCCAAATGAACGAGAACATATAATGTTTGTCCTTTAAACACACTTTGGAAATTGCTGTAATTCTCAAGGGTTCTACCAAAAATCATTGCTTCTAGCACATAGAGTTACAAGCTAACAGTACATTGCTCTAGAGAAAGACATCATGGACTTCCACATTATTTTGATAAATTCTTAGAAATTAATTCCCCTATAAAAAATAGTGAAAGGGAATAAAGGGGAAAGGAGAGAAAATGAGTGGGAAACACCAGAAAAGGAGACAGAACATGAGAGACTCCTAACTCTGGGAAACAAACAAGGGGTGGTGGTAGAAAGGGAGGTGGGCGGGGGGTGGGGATGACTGGGTGACGGGCACTGAGGGGGGCACTTGATGGGATGAGCACTGGGTGTTATTCTATATCTTGGCAAATTGAACACCAATTAAAAAAAAGATTAAAAAAGAAAAAAAAAATAAATTAATTCCCCTTATTACTTCATGGCTTTTTTCTTAAAAAAAATAAATAAATAAAGACTATCTCAATATGTCCAAGTTTTTAAAACTAAAACTTGGGGAAAATAAACCCATTTAATGCAATTTTTTCCATCTTCGATTTCTGTATTTTATTTTAAGTGATATTTTCTATAAAATGATTATATCATCGCCTCTACATTTGGATGTTTTCCCTTCTTTCATTTTCACTCTTGGCCATTTTGCTTTATTTTTCCTCCATGTACTGTGATATAGAGGCAGAGATATCAAGAACAATAAAACTTGCTCTTATTTTTTTTAAGTCAATACCAAACAAGAAGTAAACAGCATACTTGCTAATCTGAAAACTCAAAGCATGAGTAAAACTTTCTACTATCCAGGCATAGGAATATATCCCCCTAAACCTAAAGAATTGGAGTTTCATACAGAAGTGACCCTGAAGCTGTTGTATCTGCCCAGATTTCCTGGTGATGACCAGCCCTCCTTCCTCCCTTCAGCAGTGGTTTTCTTCTATATTCAGGCAAAACTGGGATAAGCCAGTTCTTAGGCTCCCTGCTGAGCAGGAGCTCCATGCCGGACTCGATCCCAAGACTCCGGGATCATGACTTGAGCTGAAGGTATCCTCTTAACTGACTGAGCCACCCAGGCGCCCCCCAGGTAATTAGTTTTTATATTAAAACTCTATCACATAGTTTAAATTCTACTGCTGATCCCCATGATAGAACATTGGGATTGCTCTGATCGTGTTGGGAAGGCCCATAGCCCCCACCTCAACAGTGTACTATGTGATCGCCCCCTCCCACTGCTGCACCTTGGCTGCTGGACACCAGCCCCAAAGTCAATGAATGGCACAGTCACTATAAACCCTGACCTAAACAACTTATTTCCAGCCCTATGTCCCCACTTGCTAGGCAGATTTAGAAAACATTTTATTTAACATATTTGTTTAGTACCCCTTACAGGAAGAGAACTGAAAAAAGTATAGCATTGTTCCAAATTTCATTCCATCATTTTAGCATCACCATAGAATTTTACTGTTTGAAAGAACCTTGGAGATCACTCCGTTCAGGCTTAGTGTGCCCAGGCTTTAGTGAGCCTCAGCGTCCTCTGGGGAGCTGTTAAAACCCAGATGATTGCCACTTGGGCCCCAGAGGTTCTGACTCAGCGTCTGTGGGATGAGGCCAAGAATTTGCATTTTTAGCAGTTCCCGGGTGATGCTAATACTGCTAGTCCCAGTACCCCACACTGGGAACCGCTGTCCTAGGAAGCCCTTCTTCCATTCTCCTCCACAGAATCAAAACGTTCTTGGAGCTGGCCTGAAACCCAAATCCAGCAGAGCAATCAGGGAAGGGAGGAAATCATGATTTCTGCAGGCCTGGGGGCAGCTCAAGGGATGATAAATGATAGGTGTTTATCAGGGGTTGTTCATCAGGGAACACTAACCCCATAACACCCATCCCCCAAACTGCTGTGGATTTATCTGCCCATCGGGGACCATTTTTGAGAACCCCCCATCTAGTTCAACCTTCTCCCGTCACAGACGGGCCAGTGGAGCTTGGGCAGGACAAGGAGGCACACACACCCAGAGAGCCGCTGACTCGGGGCCTCCAGGGCCCTGACCCCAGCCGTTTCGCATCCCGTCCTCCGTTCCTGGTGGCCTAGCTTCTGCCTCCTAAATGTGGGGCCAGTTCTCACTAGTTACTGCTATTGGCAAGACATGTTTAAACATATTTTTCTCCTCGCTGATTGGGTGGATTGATTTCTTCAGTGACTCTCCGCTCTCTTCTCCCTACGTGCGGAAAATTCTGACACAGCTTTGCTTTTGCTCGTGGTGAGATTAAGCTTTATGTTTTTTAACCTATGTTCAGTTTTATTAATGGAAACTTCCCGAACGATCTATACAACAACTTTTTATATTTTCTTGGCTTACGGCTCCTACAGGTAGTGGTTCTTACTGTTAGCTTAATGTTTTCAGAACAACCTATAACCAATATATTTTGTGAGCGCAGAAGGATTTTATTTACCTCTGAGCATTCTGGCCATGTTTTTTGCTTTCCTTTCGTGTACTTATCTTCCTCTTTCTACAGAATCGTATTCCCTCTAATAATTTGGACCATTCATTTTTCCTAATGGCCAAGTTTTCTGGGCACAGAGGCTACCATGGGTCTGCCGTGGGCACAGCAGCTGTCCTTGTGATGGGCAGACGCCCCCCACCCCAGAATTATCCCTCTACTCTTTACAGTGAAGGAGCTCTCATGGTATTAGCCCAGGGTTGCAGGACACCCACTTAAAGATGGGGGTGACATGACCAAAAGCAGCATTTTCTTCATCTTAAAGTTTTTTAAGATTTTATTTATATATTCATAAGAGACATAGAGAGAGAGGCAGAGACATAGGCAGAGGGAGAAGCAGGCTCCCCAGTGAGAAGGGAGCCCGATGCGGGACTCCCCAGGATTGGACCTGAGCCCAAGGCAGATGCTCAACCACCGAGCCACCCAGGCGCCCCTTCATCTTAGAGTTTTTTTTTTTAAGATTTTATTTATTTATTCATGAGAAACAGAGAGAGGCAGAGACACAAGCAGAGGGAGAAGCAGGCTCCTCGCAGGGAGCCTGATGTGGGATTCGATCCCAGACTGAGGATCACACCCGGAGCCAAAGGCAGACACTCAACCACTGAGCCACCCAGGCATCCTGATCTTAGAGTTCAAATGGCCAATCTGACCCTTATTGTGAATTCAAGGAATTAGGTGATGTAAGGGTCAATTGCAGACCAACCGTAAATGGGTGGATTTCTGTTGATTTTCTGTCCTTGGGGAAAAGTAATGCATGACCCAACTGTAGCACTGCTTTGTGGGGAGAGGAGCATTTCCTCTGACTAGCTTTCTTGTACAACAGCTGTTCAGTGAATACATTTTATGAGGCAAACAAGCCATTATGCATAATAATAAAATCCAGTAACAGTTTCAACAGGTTCTCCACTTGCCAGTGGGTGGATAAAACCAAGATATTATGTGTAACATTTCTTACAAGCGCATTTTAATATCCAATGTGGTTATTGGGATGAAAGGAAGAAGCAGCATATGTTTTGTTCCTCGTACATGATAGGTTTAGCTGGTTTGGACTTAATAAAAAGTTTCTTGAGTTTCAACAGTAAAATTAATACCTATCCATACAAAATATACGTATTCAGGAGTAAAAAAAATAGCTCCAAAGTAAATAAAAACTTCCACCTTCTCTGGACAGAAGGTCAGAGACCCGAAATCTTTTTTTTTTTAAGATTTTATTTATTTATTCATGAGAGACACAGAGAGAGAGCGAGGCAGAGACACAGGCAGAGGGAGAAGCAGGATCCATGCAGGGAGCCCGACATGGGACTCGATCCAGGTCTCCAGGATCACACCCTGGGCTGAAGGCGGCGCTAAACCGCTGAGCCACCCAGGCTGCCCAGAGACCTGAAATCTTATAAACTAATGTAACCCGTATAATTAATTTATCAAATTATAATTTATAAAATTGCAGCTCAGTCTGCACCCAGGGACCCAGTGGTGGATACCAAGGTAGAAACACGGATACACTTGATCACTTATCATCCACCTTTGTAATTTTTCATAAGAGAACGTTCTGTACTTTAAAAGATGATGGCTTTTTTTTATTCATCAAAATTCAGTGGTTAATTTTTGGTCAGTCAGCAGTTCAGATATGCCTTTATATAAAATACATGAAAGGATTTTATGACTCAATGACTATCAATTAGTGTTGTTTCCTGTGCTGCAAGGCTGTTAAGGCTACCTCCATAATATGGGTGTGAATATTTAGGTACTTTCATAGCAACAGCTTGCAGGGAAATCACTTGGGAAATGCTCTGTACCATAGGAACACAGCCACGCCATTCACATACACGCTTCCTATTTTATATCTTCCCACTTCCTTTCCCTGCCTTAGAACCCCATCCAGAATTTTCCTGCCCTACTTGTGCTCTGGCCTTTCAGAACACACCAGGCATTCTGATGTTTCCATAACTTTATGCTTATTCTTCTATTCTAACTGCCCTCCTTCTCCTGTCTGTTTAGTCGATCTGCCATTTATTCAATTGTTTTGAGAAGCTTCCCTGACACCCCTCTTCCCCCTGTGAACTAGCCAGTTCCCCAGTGTTCCCACAGCTAACGGAGCACACCCCTAGCCTGGCTCGTACCCACTGGTTCTTTTTTAAAATTTATGTATAATTGACATATAGCATCATATTGTTTCAGGTGTATAACATAATGATTTGATATTTGTATATATCACCAAATCACCACCATAATCAATCTAGTGAACATCCATCACCACACATAGTTACAAGATTCCTTTTTTCTTGTGATGAGAACTTTAAATTTTCCACTCCTAGCAATTTTCAACTGTGCAATTCATTATTATTAACTATAGTTGCCATCCCATCACATCCCATGACTTACTTATTTTGTAACTGGAAGTTTGTGCCTTTGGATCCCCTTTACCCATTTCACCCCACCCACCCCTGACCTCTGGCAACCACCAATCTGTTCTCCGCATCTGTGAGCTTGTTTTTTCTGTTGCTGTTTTTGTTGTTCTCCATGTAACTGAGATCATACAGTATTAGTCTTTGTTTGACTTATTTCACTTAGTATAATGTAGCTGAGGTCCATCCATGTCGTTGCATGTGGCAAGATTTCATTATTTTATATGGCTAAATATTCCAATATATATATATATATTATACATATGCATAATAATCACAATGGATATTTAGCTTGTTTCTACATCTTGACTATTGTATATATCTTTTCAAGTTAGTGAGTGGTTGCATTTTTTCTCTCCCCTTTCCACCTTCTTCTCCAGTCAACCTTTAAAAAAAAAAAGAGAGATTTTATTTATTTATTCATGAGAGACACAAAGAGAGAAGCAGAGACATAGGCAGAGGGAGAAGCAGTCTTCCTACAGTGAGCCGGATGTGGGACTCGATCCCAGGACCCAGGGATCATGACCTGAGCCGAAGACAGATGCTCAACCACTGAGCCACCCAGGTGTCCCCTCATCATCCAGTAAAATTCAGTTTCCAACTGGTCTGGTTGCCCAGGCCTAGTGAGGGCTCCTCACCTGGGTTCAGGGCATCCCTTTCATACAGGACCACAGCTACATAGGGTTGAAATCCACAGTTATTGGTTTGACTGGGAGCACCTAAGACAAGATGCTCTTGCCTTGTGTGTCTGTACCTCTGGGTCCTGGCTTAGAGCCTGTACCATAGTCATTGGGTAACATCTCAAACAAAACTGTCTGGAGGCCACATAGGGCAAACCATGCCTTGTCCTTCTTTGATGTGGGGAGCACTGGAAGTAAATTAGGGACGGGCAGGGACAGAGTGAACTGTACATTACCATAACTAGAAGCCAGAATAATACCAACTACTGTACTGTGGCAGCAATTTATTCTTAAAAAAAAATAAGTATAGCTTCTTTCATCACAGGAATGCTCCCGATCACTTGTTTAAACTGGATGATAGAATAAAAAATACAGAAAGAGTAATTTTGAAATATCAACAAATTCACCTAACTAATGTGCCATGACAATAGGCAATTGGTAAGAGTAGCAGTATTGTATGTAAGTAAGAAAATAGCATGAAACTCAATAAAAAGATAGATTTTCAGGTTATTAAATGGAGGACTAGACAGAAAAGGAAATGAGATGTGTAAGCTTGTGGTAACACAGTATTGGGCTACACATAACTTGGATAAAATCTGATTTAGAGTTGGTATGTTTCCATAATGCTGACCTCTCTGCTTCAAAATCAAATGTATTGGGTTGAGTTAAAAGCTAGTGTTTTGTTTTGTTTTGTTTCCCCTCAACTCTGGGCTTGACTATTTTATCAGTAAATTTAAAAATAAAAAAGAAATGCATCCCTCTAAAGAACTTCATAGTGGTTGCCACTAAATCACAGTGTGATGGCCACACTGGTTTATTTCCTTCCCTTTCTCAAGTGACCCAGCTCCCTCCTTATAGAGCTACTGATCATCTTGCATTACCTGCCCCCAGGCCCCCTGCAGGATCTACCTCTCCCTTGAGCGTACTTCTAGAATACTCTCTAGGGCATCCTCGTGTGCTTGCAGAGTCCCCTCTGTCCACCCGCAATGAATGTCCAGGGTTTGTGAAGCCATCCAAGTAGAGACTTACTTCTGCCTCTGCACCCAGGACCTTTCAGAGCCATTAACCATCTAAATGCCCAGGTGGCCCAACACTTTGTGAAGTCCTGCCACAGTGAGACCACACAAAGGGGGAATGTACCTCTCCTTAACTGATCCACTCCCTATCACCTATCCTCAAAGCAGCATTGCTTGTGTCCAGGGACAGATAGGTCAACCCTCACATGGGGAACAGCCCCCTTCTGTTCCCACCCATGCTATTATCCACAATAGGCTTTGCTCCCAGGAGGCTGGGCTGGGGATGCTGACTCCCAACATGCGGTTTCATTTCCAACACCACGGCCCAACAATTAAAATATAAAAGTTTCCTTGCCTGCCTCCTTATCCTGCAGCTCCCAGGTAACACCAAACCTAAATATTAAGCCCTCCACTCAGCCCTGTCCACATTTAGTTCCAGGCATGCAATTTCTAGGGATATCAGGGGCTTTGGGTGCAAGGTATCCAGGGAATGGCTGGGTCCTCACCTTTAGACGCTACCATTATTGAGTTTTATATCCTGGAGGATCCTGGGATTCCTTGCAGGAATCTGCCTCAGCCACTGAGAGGAGTCTGTAAGTGCTGACTCACAGGATGGAGGACACATCAGGGATCATTCAGGAATCTCAGGACTGCATCCCACATTTGAGGCTTTGGCTGGTCCAGCCAGCATGATGTGAGAGACGATAAAGTATGGTGCTGTATTTAAAAAGAGAAGTCTTAGACAAATTCACCTCCCAAATTTTTACTCTTTTCTATATATATTAAAGGGCCAAACTCCACCCAAGGTCCTGGGCAGGCCCACATAATCTTGACTCATTTCTTTTGTTCATTCGATAAACGTTATTTCAGGGCCCCCTGGGTGCCTGGAGCTGTAGAAGAAACCGAAATCTATATTCTAGAGAGGGTGATGAGGGGAATAAACAAATGAGAATATTAGACTCTATTAGTGCTACAAGGTAAGCAAGCGAGAAGACTAGATGGGGAATGAATAGGAATTTTCAAAAACTTTATCATGGGAAATTGCAAGTATATACAAATGTAGAACAAATAGTAAAACAACAGTATATGTCTACCACTCAGCTTCCACATGCTCAACCCAAAACTGCCTTCTCTTTCTCACCCTTCTCCCCACCCTACCATGGATTATGTAGAAACAAATCCCTGACGTCATATATTTCCTTATACATGTCTTGGTGTACATCTCTGAAAGAAAGGGAATGCCTTTCTTTCTGTTAGGGTGGTCAAGATAGGTGTCCCCAGGAGGTGGCCTGTGAGAAGAGATATGTGGATAGCAAAGAGAGCTGCAGACACAGAGCCAGCAAATGCAAACATCCTGACATAGTTGAGCATCTGCCAAAGGGCCACTGTGTCTGCCCTGGAAGAGACAGTGAGAGCCAGAGGGGATCCAATCCTACAACAGCATGAAGTTCCTAGAAGGAGTCAAAATTCTTACAGCAAGACCTAGATAATGCTTACCGTGTGTCAGGAATTCCTCCAGTGTTTTGCATATGCTAACTTGGGTTATTTTGCACAACAACCCTGTGAAGTCATGACCACCATTAATATTCCTACTTTACTAAAACTGAAGAAGCCTGGACACAGAAAGTGTGTCAGTCCGTTTGGCTGCTCCGATGAAAGACCACAGGCTGAGCGGCTCGTAAACCACAGAAATTTATTTCTCACAGATCTGGCCACTGTGAAGCCCAAAAGTGAGGCACTAGCATGGTCAGTTTCTGGTAAGAGGCCTCTTCTCAGTTCATAGCACCTTCTCACCGTGTCCTCATGTGAGGGAAAGGACTAGGGATTTCTACAGGGCCTCTTTTATGGGGCACTAATCCCATTCATGAGGGCTTCACCCTCATGATGTAAGCACCTCCCAAAAACCTCTCCTCCTAATACCAAAAGCTTTGAGGGTTAAGATTTCAGCATATGAGCTAGGAGGGGAGAGGGCACAAACCTTCAGACTGTAACAGGAAGGTACTGCTCTTCAGACTGTAACAGGAAGGTCTACTGCTAGTTACCAGCTGGTTATGAGCAGCCTCAGAATTAGAACCCAGGCAATCCAGTTTCAGAATTCAGCCTCTTAATCCTTTCAGGTAGAATGGCTCATCTATTGCCAGGCACGTTTCTGTGCAACTCTGAGAACCTACAGGTGCAAAGACTCAGAGCACCGCCTTCCAGTTCTCTTTGGACGACCCCACATCTCTCAAGGGCCCCACCCCAGACTACCACTATCTCCAGATCTGGATACTGCTCCTTAGCCAGCTCATCTTTTTCCACTTCCCTCCTCTCTCCACCAAAGTCTCTTTTTCCTGTGTAAAGTCCCATGATAGTAGGGAACAGGTCAGCTGGTCATCACACTGTCCCCTCATACTGTGCCCACAACATAGTGGGTACTGAATCAATGTTTGAGAGCAAATGGAAGACGTTAATGAGTGAAAAGAAGTGATGTTTGAGCTGTAGCAGAAAACGATAATGTTCCACCTAGGTCCCTGGATTCACTCTTTTCTGTGAGTTGCCTCCACCCTCCTCAGGGTGAGGGGCTTTCCACAGCCAGCACCTGTAGCTCTTCCTCCATCCCTCAGGCTCCAGTATGCATTTTCTCCTGAGACCAAAGAGCCAACAGTGCCAAGGATTTGATTTCCAACCCTCCCTTGACCCCAGGGGCTGTCTCTCAACCAGGACTGTCAGGTGCTGATTGAGACCATCCAGCTTCCTTGTCTTAGGGTGGGACAGCTCTGAAGCTTCAGTCACAGTCCGCAGCCCCTATAGGATCAGAATCCTTCCCTTCCTCATCCTATTTCTGGGGAACCCAACCTCAGACATTAGGACACTTTAAAAATTCCTCTGTTACTAAATATGGCTGGTTATTAGAACATTATTAGGAAGTTACTATACTTACATTTTTGTCAGAAAATAAAAATAAAATAAAATTTATCCTACAAAAAGTAGTGGAATCCATGTGATTTGACATCGATGAACAAAAGATATTTTTAAGATGTGGTTGTGCCTGGGTCATCACTGCAAACCTCAGGCACTCCAGCTGGAGACTTCTGATGGCCAGAGAGTTGGACGGTCAGCATCTAGCACATCACCATCTCTGCTGGGAAGTGGGCAGAGAGCAAATGGCAGAGTTGGGCTTGATATTAAAACTCACAAAACTGATTTCTAACTGTTATGTTTGTATTACATAACAATCATGAGACCTAGGGGGAAAGCCTAGTAGGATAAAACCCACATCAAATAGGTTGTTGAGATAAATATGGCCAACATTCCAACATGGATCTACTGGTATTTCCTTGACCTTTCAGAGAAGACTTGAGGGTAGTAAGTGGAAGCATTGATTTTTAAAAGAATCTCAAGGGACCAAGAGACACATGTTTCACATCTACAGTATAAGAAAGTCAAGGACCTAATGCACGTAAATGAACTAGGGAAGCTACATTTGCCCTCTTATGTCTAGGCAGCCACTGCAAGTCATTCGGACCTTACATGGGAATGAACTGTGATGAATGCATTTATGAACATCCTCATTTAAAAACAAATGGTGCCACCATTTTAGGGTTTTAAATTGAAAAGTTAGTAGCAAAAAGAGCTTCTCCAAAATCCATACTCTATGAAATCCACATAGCGCATGAGGAAAATGATAAAACTATAGATCATGGGCAATTATGCTCCAAAGAAAGGTTTTGAGCCTGCTGCATTCACAAGTCCCTCTTGGAATAAAGGCATAGACATAGAATAGAACACCATAGGTAAGTTGCCTCATCATGCTGCCATATTTTCATAGTTAAGATTCATAATAATAGAATGTTGTAATTAGTGATTTCTCATGAAAAGTATTGTGACTGCTAATGCTCAGATTAAAGAAACCTGAATTCTTTACCAGGCTGTAGGTTATGAGTCTTTCAGAGAAAGAGAAGATGGGGCAAGTACTGGAGAAAGGCCCTTCCTTCATGTAGTGACATAATTTGTGGTGACATTTATATGGTGTCATACATATGACATCATCCAGTGCTCCTGAAAGAGACTCTATCAGAGTTTTTCTTCTCATCACCATTTAGTGTTCCCAGATAACAAAGATGTGCACAAAGCACTGTAGATATGGGAATATGGATTTTTTTTCTCATTATGATATGAGCACCCGCTATCCATCTTGGTATGTAGGTATAGAAATAAACCATTGTGAATCCTAAGGAAAAGTTTATACAAGTCTTCCTGCATGCGTTCACTCTCAAATCAGCAAGCATGGGATAGATTCATTCACCATGTTTTGAGATGAGGCAGGAATTAAACTCCAAAAAGGGTGTCCTTACAAGGATATGGTAGAAAGGAAATCTCCTTTCTCTGGTCTGTCATGACCAACCCTGGCCTTGGCGTCAAAACACTGCTTTCTCCATAGATTTCTCCATAAATAACCAACTATGAGAAGCCCGAGATAAGTAGGGAAAACCAAGTTATCAGAGTTCTTTTTGATGTCCTCCAGTCTGAAATATTTTTAAGTGGCTCATATGTCTTTTAAGTCATGAAACTCGCCTCACCTAATAATCATGTTATCTAGCTAGTAGCTTCCTTCAAGCTACTCTTTAAAAATAAGTCAAATAACATTGGAGAATACAGTTAAAATATCAAAATAGAGAATACAGTTGCCTGTGTCTACATTATTTCCAAAGAGAGAAGATATTTGTAAAGGTGAGTTCTAATTCTGAAATAATGATGAGTAAAAAATCCTCATGCACAATACGAACTGTGAGAATGATAACCAGCATTTACATACATGATATATGCCAAGTATTTCATCCTCATCACAACTGTGTGGATGGTACCATCTTTACACTCATTTGATCCATGAGACAATGAGGCATGATTTACTTAAACTCATAAGCAAAGACAGTCTGGTTTCAGAGCCAATGCCCTCCCCCATGGACAGACAGGGCTCTGGAGCCTTCCTTAACTGGTACAAAATTATTTTTAAAAATTATTCCATTATGTTCTCTAAAATTGGGGGAAGGCAGGGGATCATCTTAAGAAATTAGTCTTTCCATTAGGAGGTTTTTAGACTATCTGTGAATTATAGAATGATAGCTTGATGTATTCAAGGCCCAGAATCCATATGGAGGTAATGTGAGAACTCTAGGGCTCTGCAAATCCTTGCTTGGGGAGCTTCCACACTTACAAACAAGCCTGCACCAGAATTCAGCATGACTTTTGAGTTTGGCGTCGAAAATGCAAGTATGTAATACAATCAGACTTCATTTGGGCCATCCTTTGCTACTTAGGTATATTGGCAATGAAGGATCTGAAGGCGTAAACTTGGCAGCAACTTCAAAATATCCAATCGGTCCCAGAATGTCAACATGCTCATTATGTACATTTATTGTGCCTGGACTCCTCGCTGTCGAAATCTACCCTGAGTCTCCAATCAAGAAGAAGTACTGATAGGAACACTGCTAATATGACATGACTGGGGACAATACAGAGTGACATGACCCGAGGTGATGAAGGGAACACTTATGGTTTCCTGACCATTCCCTCCCCCTCCCTGCCACATATCTCGATGCATATTACATCCCTGCCTTGGCAGTCACAGACAGAAAAGCCCAGAGATATTTATGAAGCTGCATCCATCACCACCACCAATGGTCCACCTGAAATGCTGTCAGTGCGCAGATTGACTCGTACCCACTGTCTGTGTGTACCCACAACCCCTCGCCTTAGGTTCTAGCCCTACTTTCAGGAGCCAGAGAGGCATCTCCCCAGAGCGCCCCCCCCCCTTGCCTTTCCCAAAGACCTAGGGAAATAATGAGTCATCGAGGTGGCATTTGTTCCATGAAGAAGGAAAGGCAGCAAAGGGAAGAAGCTAGGACAAGGATATCGAGGAAATAAACATGAAAAATCAATAAAATCTGTACATTTGTGTTTGCTTCAGCAACTTTCCAGAGCAGTACAAGTATACCTGTTCCCGGCCCCGTAACAGGAAGGCTTAGAGTCTGCTCTTAGGTAGCTATTTTGTTTCATATTCAGAACCATAGTTTATCCTTTATATAATGCAACCTACAACATATAAATGGGCCCTATAGCTGAACAATACACTCCCATCCTAAATGTAAGGATTTCTCCAGTATACCACTATATCCAAAGTAAATCCGTAATTAGCCATTTGAACTTTTGATTGACCTAGATGTTAGGGAAATGTCTTACAACTTCTGAAAATATTTTCACTTCATTAAATGGGAATCACTGTCTATCTTTTTCAGAAAACATTCTGCACGTGCTGATTTAAATTTTTTCACCGAAAATTCGTGGACAAATTTTGCATATTCAACACTAGCAACAAACTGTACACGATTTCGTTTTCTTTGAGATTACGAAGTTTATTTTGGGATCTCTGTGAACCTGGGATGGGGGGGTGGGTTTCCATTGTGGTTTTAACGTGTATTGCATAAAAGAAGTATAAACGCAGCAGCTGGCACGTGGGCTAAGACATCGATAGGCAGCATCTGTCCTGGCAGTTTAGGGGAGGTAGTCCCAAAGATCTCCTCATTTCAAGAGTGAAAAGTCACACAATACAAACTCTTTCACCTAAGATAGTCAACCACAAAACAGGGAGAGTTTTCACTGACCATCCACCACTATTTGCTTCATCTACACTATAAAAATAAAAAAACAAGACCAGGGCCAACCTGAAATTTAAATCCCATGGTGGTAATCTGGGATAAGACAGGGTTTCTTTGAGGCTGATGAATGAGAATTTTTTTTTCTCCTTAAAAAAGGAAAATCATTCCTGTCTTTTAGGAGAGAGAGATAAAGGCAAAAGACACATAAAGTAATGAGTCCAAGATGGATTTTTGCTTCTTAAAAAAAATATGCTGGGTCAATGGGATTTCTGTAGAACTAGTTACGTGAAATGTGGTTGTAGATGAAAAAAGAAACCAAAGAGATAAGGATATCACGTTAATGAAAAAAAAAAAAAGTACTAAATTCCTCTCCCTTTTGGTGTTTCCTCTGACAATTAGCATTCCTGTCCTCATCAGATGTTATAAAACTCTAGGCAAATTTCCAAAGGAATGAAGCTATCAGATATATTTGGAGGGAAAGAAAGAGGGAAGGAGGAAAAGAAAGAAGAGAATGGAGAAAGTAGAAGAAGAGCTTCCGGGACCAGAATTAAGTCTGGCATTAATTTTTTTTCCCCACCAAGTCTTAGTCTTGGCAGGCTTTTGCTAAAATGCAGGAATTTCATGGATGTGGGAACTGGTGATGGAAAAATGCATTATTATACACAACAATCGTTGTACTTGAGAGGAACTATATGGGAAAAAATAACACCCTAGAATAAATACAAATGAAATTCATGTATCAAAACCAATACTGTGAAAATAGTTTAAATGTTTCTTGAATTTATATCTAGTCATTAACCTAAATGCAGATTTTAGTTCAAGCTACTCTCCTGCCTCGTGGTCAGAAGGCCTGAAAACCTGTGGCGTGGAAAATTGGCAGGATAAAGAATATTGAATTGGTCTCCATGGAAAAACAGGTTTTGGCAGCTATAACCTCCTCCTTGAGTAGGTTCCCTCTACCCAAGTCAAATTCTCCTCCCGATTTCACTTTTGTCCTAGGAAAGAGACCGAGGGAAGGCCACATATTAGTTAAACAGCAAACAGAGAGATGTCCACCTGGCCATTCACCAAAGGACCTTCCTCATTGGCCTTGAATGCCGTGATCGGCGTGAGCCCCCCTCTGCCCATACCCCACCCCCCAAACGTCCCAACCCTAGACTCCTCCTCTAAGAGCACAGGGACCGGAGCTTTCCATTACTACCAACTTTGGTTTTCTTCTTCCTTGGAGAAGAAAGTGAGGCGAGGCATCTGCCTTATCCAACCACCCGAAAGGAAACTTCAATTCACAAATAAAAATGATGGATTCATTTGCAGAAATCCTTAAAATCTGGTCCTCCCCTCTACTCCTACTCCCAACCTATTTGAATCCCCATTCCGTCCGCTCACCTCAAGGAAAAGAGACATTTCCCCAGAGTTTTATTTAGGCTGGAGGACAAAATCCAGGGACTTCTCCAAAATCACTGGTCCATCTGGCAAGACCCTACCTGCCCACCGAACCCCCGGGACCCACCTCGCTCTCCCCTGGGGCTCCACTAAGCAGCCCAGGGTTGGGGGAGACTTTTCTATTCCCAGCCTCGGGTCCAACCATCCCAAGAGCCCACAGCTTCCAAGGGCATGTGTGCCAGGCTCCCTCCCATGGGTCTGGGCCCTTTGCATGAGCCAGTTGGAGGGAGAAGGCCCTTCCCCCATGTGAATGTCTTATCCGTGTGCTGTGCCGATGCCTCTCTTGGTGGTTTCACCCTAATCTTTTCTCTCTTTGCAGCTGGTTAATAATCCACTAGCAAGTCAGGCTGCAGCGGCAGTAGCCATGGGCTCCGTAGCAAGCTCACAGGCCTTTGGCAATGCCCTCTCCAGTCTTCAGGGGGTCACGGGTCAACTAGTTACTAATGCACAAGGACAGGTGAGTGGGAGATGGGAACAAGAGTGAATTTTTATGGCAGATTGAACTCGGAAAGGAAATGAATTTCTTTTGCATGACAGTGATATGTAACCGCATCCATTCGAGGCGAATAAATAATGTTTACTAGCAATGTCAAGAATAGGAGAGGGGTTGGGAGGTGTTTCTATATTTTAGAAGCAAGATTTTTTTCCCCTTCTCCTGGAAGGTCTAAGTTTTATTTTGTTTTCATTTCTGTACAATGGCTCGTGTTCTGACCTTAAGTGAAGGAAATACTTTTCATGACGGGGCTTGCTTGCTTGTTTGCTTGCTTGCTTTTTTTTTTAAAGGTAAATTTTAAAAATAAAAGTTTCCATTTTGCTATTTTATTTATTCATTCTTTTGAAACTTGGACCATGGGGGAAACTGGTCATCTTCCTTCCCTAATCGCTGTTAAGATTTCTAAAGCAGCCCTAAGCAAGCCCATTTCTCAGTGGGTGGGGATGTGATGGGAGGGACCAGTGTAGTCTTGTAAGAGCAGCCCAGGGAAGGGGTGAGGGCCTCTTGCAGATTATTCTGGAAGCCCGGCCAGTTCTTGTACACCTGCAGGTTTACTTCAGCCCGTGGCGGGGAGGGGGCCCGCAAGCCTTCCTCATGTCATGGGCAGCATGCCCACTCCCTTACACCACTCCTGTGCCCTTGTCGTGACGAGGATGCTGGTCCTGAGGTCCCCAGGATGCTGACCGAGCTTCAGATGAGGGGGCCTCCCCCCCTAAGACCCCAGGAAAGCGAAAAGCTGCGTGACAAGCAAAGCGGCATTAAAACCCGAGGGAATCAGAATCACCCTCCACTCGAAGGCTTGACACAGCCCCTCAGGGCCAGGGCACCTTGACCTCCAATGTGGCCATTGCTGAGGATGGAACACGAGGCACACGGAGCTTGCAGCTTCTCCAGGATTTTTCCTCCCAGACCTCCTTACTCAGCAGTGAGTTCCCACATCCCTGCTTGGCCTGCTCCGTGGAGAACAGGCATTGCGACGCCTTGAACCCTGATTTTATTTTACATAAAGAGTAAACAGAGATGCATTATAAGCTAAACCATCTCAATCTACGTCTCAGGGGGAAAAAAAAGCTGACCTTGTTATATTTCCTGGGCGGGTGCAGGATTGTCCCGTCAGAACCCCGAGGGCTGAACGATGGAGCTTGTCAAAGAGCAGCCCCAGGTAATGAATCATCTTATCACAGGTGCACACCACACATATTAAAGGACGGTTGTATGAACACCGTGCCCTCCACAGTCACCTTTCAATGTCGGCTTTAACCCTTGTTCCAATCCCTTTTCATCAAAGGATCATTTTATGCAGCCGGCTCTAAATGGAGGCTCTCAAAAGCCTATTAAGATTTCTGGAGGGACGGGGTTTTGGCGTGGAGGAAAAGTTGGCTATAATATCTATAACTCATACTCAGATCAGGTCGGTCCTGGAAGCTGCTTCCTAGAGTTATGCCCGAAATAGAACACTCCGATTCGTTCCTGCCAGGCGGCTGGCCCTTGAGATGTAAATTTGAAGAGTTCAAGATAAAAAGCTTATCCACCACCCATGTGTATTTCCCTCTGATTTTTCTGTTCCAGCGTCCCAGTAAAATGTACCACTCTGCCCCACCGCTTGAGAATTTGTGATGGAGAAAATGCTTTATTGATGAGAAGGAATTATTAGCAGTTTATTCTTCTGGTGATTTAATGGTCGGTCATTTTGCCAGTTACAAATCCATCCCCTTCTCAGGGGCTAGAGTTGCAGCCTTTTTGCTCTGTTTGGCCTCTGCTGGGTCCAATCCTAGGGCCAGCTCTCCTGGCCCATGAGTAGTACCCACAGGAAAATGAGCTCCAGATGAAAAGCTTCGTTGGCACTCCGCATATATAGAATAAGAGTCGAATTTATTTTCAAATTCTTTTGTTTTAGAAAATGTGCTATGGTATTGATTCGATGGTGCACAAACCTCCTCGAGTGAAAAAAAATTACATCACAGAAGAATTGCTATTGCCCACTCATGAGGTCTTGTCTGAGAGTTTTAGAAACATATCCAATGGCATCATGCCTTCCTAGTGCCAGAGAAGACCAAGGCGCTCACATTTCCAAAATAGATGAATTGGCCATGTTCCTGTAGCACTGTATGTGTGCGTGTGTTATAATATAAACACAATCATCTTCCCAGAAAAAAAGTGCATCCTCTGCACTTCTTGACACAAAGATCCTTGGGTGAAACTTATAAAGTGGCCAAATTACACCAAAAAAGGGCAGAAATTATTTAGTGTGTGTGTGTGCTGTGTGTTGTGTGCGTGTATGTGTACGTGTTCCTTTTGCTTGTATTAATGCCGTAACAAAAAAATAAGACTACATTGGAATCAGGTTAATATAATTAGCCTTGCTCAAAAAACCGTGTAAACTAGAATTACTTTATCTAGCCCTTTTTCAATTCCTTAAAAAATCTCCACAGAGCTTTCCCAGAAAAGGTACAAAGAGAAAACTCTTAATATATTTATAGATTCTTTCATTTGAGTTCTTGACATCAACTATTTTTTTACATTTGAAAGTCTGCCCAGAAGTAATAACATTAAAAATCTAAACCTGGGTTTGAAAAAAGCACGTTTACCTCACTGATACTTTGGGAGGTGGGGCTGTAAAGGAGGTACCAGTGGGGGTGCCCTGATTCTTGCTCCCCACTGCTAAGATTCTCTCTCTCTGCACCCCTCCCTCTCTCTCCTACTTGGAAACCAAGTTGGGATTACCCAGTAAAGAGCCCTGACAATACAGACCTGCCTAGGATAGGGTTCAAGCTCTCCATTTTCTAATTCCAGACCTTGGAGCAATGAATGACTTAACCTTTCTAAACCAGAGCCTCATCCTCAAAGTTAAAGGCAACCTCTGTGAAAAGACCCTGGGGCCAGTGGCTCATGGTCTCAGGGCAAGTGTTTCTAGGTCTTCCTACACAGCAGGGCGGATGCCCACCCCACACAGGGAGGGAGACATGCCCCAATCTCAACAGGAAGAAAGCCCACCCCGCTGGGACTTGCAGTTTTGCTTCCTTGTCTTGGAAATGTAAAGGGATGAGAAATCTCCATGTATTTAAGGACTTTCGTTTTCTCTTCTTTTTGTTTCCTAACCAGTTCAGTCATTATTTTACCTTTCTGACTCTGCCATTCATTTGCAGTTAATTCGAAAGTCAAACACTATCCCAAAGAGTGATTAATTTTAATGGAAATACTATATTCTAAAGTTGCAACACACATGTCTTACTCATATTCAAATGTTTTAAAGTGATGACATACCCAACTTCACTCTGACATGGAAGGTAGCAAGTTTCCTATTGGTAATTCATGATCATGTGATTTATAATGACTATCACAGTGCTGAGAACAACATTCTAGTTCCCTTTGCTTACCAAACCAGGAACATGTATGAGTGTGGAAGCCAGACAAGGGAATGAGCACTAGCTATAGACCTGTTTGAATCCCAAGTCAGCCAATAACTAACTAGCTCTGTGGCCTTAAACAAATTACTTGAGCTCTCTGAGCTTCAATTTTGCTATGAAGTGAGGACAATAAAATCCAAGTCCCTAGATTATGAAGATTAAGTGAGGTAAGATGTATAAAAAGGCTACCATAGTACTTAAGTATACAGTTAAAGACTCAGTAATAATAAGTGGCTGCAGAATTATCATCATCATCATCATCATCATCATCATGGTTTAGAGTTCTGTTTAGCATTTTCTGGAAACCTATCTTTGATTTGGATAGATAGCAAGAGGCAGTACAGCATACAAGCAAAAAGAATGGGCTCTGGAATCAGGCAGCAGTTCATCAGCTGTGAGACCTCAGGCAATTGATTTACCTCCCTTGTGCCTTAATTTCCTCATCTGAAAAAAGGAGTAAAGGGCGCCTGGGGGGCTCAGTTGGTTAAGTGTCTGACTTCGGCTCAGGTCATGATCCCGGGTTCCTACGATCCAGCCCCGTGTTGGGCTCCCTGCTCAGCGACGAATCTACTTCTCCCTCTGCCCTTGCCTCCATTCGTGCTCTCTCTTTCTCAATCTCTCTCTCTCTCTCAAATAAATAAATAAATAGCCTTAAAAAGAAAAATGAGGATAGAAAGGGAACCAGCTTCTAGGATTAAAGAGCTTAGTGCGTAGTTAGACACATAGTCATAGTGCAATAATGCTAACACTCAGTATATGCTGTTCTTATTAAGAGGCTCTGTGTGTTTTCAGTTCACACTGCACACACAAACCCACTGTGTGTGTGAGGAGTTTGAGATTTTGAGAACCCTAGCAGCAGAACATTAAGTTAATTTAGGGAAATCTTATCCTTACCCTGGATAATGCAGTAGGCGTGTGTGTGTGTGTGTGTGTGTGTGTGTTCTTAACGTTTGTTCAGTGGGTATGCTCAGGATTTGGCAAGTAGATTTCCCATCGATTTGTTCAGCTATAGAACTGGCTTCCCTATTGCCCCTGGCAATATCTCCTTATTGGCATTATTGCAGAAAAGTAAAAGCAAATGAAATTTCATTTTATCCTGGGGCGAAGGAAAGCATTTTACATTTTAACTGAAGCTCAGAATGTTTCCTGATGAAATTAGTTCTCAACCGCTGTGACATTTTCTTAAGTGGCAACAAGTCAAGCCAAAGTCCTTCCCATCCTTAAAGAGCCAGTCAAGTAAAAAAAAAAAAAAATCAACTAAACCACATTACTTTTTTTAATGTATAAAAAAGGAGAGGGGCACGTGAGTGGCTTAGTGGTTGAGCATCTGCCTTTGGCTCAGGTCGTGATCCCGGGGTCTGGGATCAAGTCCCGTTCCCTGCTTCTCCTCATTTTGTGTCTCTGCCTCTCTCTCCATATCTCTTGTGAATAAATAAATTAAAATCTTTTAAAAATAAAAATTAAATAAATAAGAGAAAAATTAAAAGGACTTACCCATTCAATTCATTACTTAAGAATACACACAGCATTGTATGAATAAATAGTAGCTGAGCAGAGCTGCTTTGGCAAGACAAAAGGATTTGCAGTAGGCAGGAGCTGCCTTCTGAAAGGACCACAGGCCACAATCAAAGAAAAGCAATCTGCTCATACTCATAGTAGCCTACACATTATAGCTTAGAAAGTACACCCTTGACTATGCAAAACCATGGATGGTGAGTCGCCTCTATTCAGCAGCCCCGGGCTGCAGAAGGGCAGTTGCCAAGGCAGGATCATCACCAGCCCCACATCTGTACACAGCAAATAGAAGAGCATCCTATTCTCACAACTTTTAAATGTGAGAAACATATGTGTCTTAGAACTGAAGAAGCATGATGCTCACATTCAAACATTCCTCTGAATTATAACAATCAAAAGTTAAATAGCATCTCTAGAAGAGCAGCTAAGAGTCTGGACTTTGAAGGAAACAGGTCTGATTGGAACACATTTCTAGCTGTTTGGCCTTGGATAAAGTTACAGAACTTTTCTGGACCCCTGTTCCTCATCAGTAAAGATGGGAATGATAAGACATCTCACATACTTTGTGGAGCGTTTAAACATAATTGTAGCAGACATGTGCTCAGCACAAGGCCTGTGGTCATAAGTATTTAATACATTGTGTTAATTTATCAATAAATTCATGTTATAGCTCTTCTTTTTAGAATGAAAAGCCAATAATTGACCCTGAACTATGGGTTGCTAAAGTAATTCAACACCTAATTTAAATAAAAAGATGAGAATCTTTTAGAGAAAGTCACTACAAGATAGACGAAAGTGAAGTTATAATAAATACAAACCTCAGCCAAAGAATTGAGATATAATTCATTTTTTCAGTAAGTATCCATTGAACCTCTCTGTGAGTTTTATTAGCTCTGCATAGGAGAACAAATAAAGCCATAGCTGCCCACATTTGTAAAACTGATTTCAAACCCCGGGCAAAGGAGGTAGTGTGTAACTCTGACAATGAGACCAGAGCAAGTAAGGTGCTTTAAACACATCCAGCTGAAGTCAGTTGATCAGGAATTTAGGGAATTTCACATATACACTTTTATTTTGCTAAAGATTTTATTTATTTATATATTTGAGAGAGAGAGAGAGTGAGCAAGCATGGGGTGGGGAAGGGGCAGGAGGAGAGAGAGAAGCAGGCTTCCCCACTCAGCAGGGAGCCCAACACAGCGCTCAATCCCAAGACCCTGAGCCCAAGACTGATGCTTAACCCACTGAGGCACCCAGGCACCCCTTGTTTTATTTTTTATAATGAAACACATGAAATGTGTAAAAAAAATTTTTTTACAGGGACACCTGGTTCAGTCAGTTAAGCATCCAGCTCTTGATTTCAGCTCAGGTCTTGGTCTCACCGTCTTGAATTCAACCCCTACATTGGGCTCCACGCCTAATAAAATAATACTAATAAAATAGTAATAATATTTCACCAAAAATAAAGTAATAATATTTATATATTAATATTGATAATATAATAAATGTTGATAAATAATAAAAATAATAATTAATAATAAAATATTTTACCAAAAAATACAAAAGGATCCTTGTTCAACCACGTTAATGTAACTGTAACATAAATGTTAAGATGTTAACATTTTTCCCTATAAGCTTCAGTTGTCTTGCTTATTTTTAAAGAAATAAAATATGACTGATACAACTGAGGCCTTGACACCTTCTCCTCTTGCCCCCTCCCCCAAGGTGATACTATGACAACGTTGGTAATTCCTGTCATGCAAATTTTGCATCTTTACTAAAAAGTGTTATCTTTTGGGCAGCCCAGGTGGCCAGTGGTTTAGCTGCTGCCTTCAGCCCAGGGCATGATCCTGGAGACCCGAGAATTGAGTCCCATGTCGGGCTCCCTGCATGGAGCCTGCTTCTCCCTCTGCCTGTATCTCTGCCCCTCTCTCTCTGTCTCTCTGTGTCTCTCATGAATAAATAAATAAAATCTTTTAAAAAAAAAAAAGATGGTATCTTTTTAAAAAGCTGCCACTTTTAATACAAAAACAGAGCATATTGTTTAGATCTTTTGCATAACTAAGAATTAAACATGTTTGCTGAAAATTCAGAGTAGGGTCCTAAAAATTCAGAGATGGTATCTGTTTTTCCCCAAATACGAATAGAACAATCTATTTAGGTTGTGGTTTTGGCCATGTTTGCTAAACCAAAACTCAAAACAGTCTGACAAAAGATTTTATTTTCTCATTTGCAAATATCATTATGGCAAGTGTTTAAAAAGGTGTAAAAATTCGATCACGTGCAGTAGAATACATATCAAATAAGCATTCTGTTAATGGCATTTTTTAAGACAGAGGGAGCACCCCCGTGCATGCAAGGCTTGGGGGGGGGGGCGGCAAAGAAAGGCAGAGGGAGAGAGAGAGAGAGAATCCCAAGCAGGCTGCACACCAGGGCAGGCCACACAGGAGGCTCCAGCTCAGGACCCTGAGGCCCTGATCTGAGCCTCCACAGAGAGTCGGAGGCTCAACCGACTGAGCCACCAGGCGCCCCTTAACCGCATTTCTAAAACACTTTTTAAATCAGCTCTTTCTAGAGACTGGGAAATAAATGTTCATGGGGTTAGTAATATTATAAAAATTTTACCCTGGCTTCATCTGAGTAATAAAGATGAAACAATAACAACAATAAACAACCTCAATCTTTCCACTAACATACCAAATTCCCCCTCTGAGCCCGATTGAGAGCTTGATTTCCTCATTTCACGACAGGCCATTGCATTAAAGCCCCGTTTCCCTAAGTGTGCGCCTTGGCCATGAACCAGCCCCCCACCCCCAGCCCGGGGCGGTGCGCGAACCAGGGTTGGGGGGGTGAGCTCCATCCTGGGCGAGGTGGGGCGGGGGGCGGGGGGCGCTGGACTCCCGGACCCGCTCGCCCCGGCCTCCTGCCCGGCCCGCATCTCGGGGAGTCGAGCGCGGCAGGGCGGGCGCCGGGTTCCCGTCCGCGCGGAGGAGCAGCCCCTCCCGGCCCCCGGGAGCGCGAGCGCGGGGAGCGTCGGGGCCCGAACCACCGACCCGGGCGGGGGGAGAGGGAGGGGGAGGGGGCGACCCGGCCGGGCCCTGCGCACCGCAGGGATTTCGCGGGACGCGGATTTCCGCGGTGACCCGAGGGACGCCCGGGGCTCGGGCCCAGAGGGCGCGCAAGCAGAAGCGGGTGGGTGCCGCGCCCCGGCCGCCAGCCGCCAGCCGCCAGCCGCTCAGCCTGCACCTGCCGGCCCGGGCCAGAGGCGCCTCGCCCCGCCCCGCCCCTCCTAGCCCCGCCCCGCCTCCTAGCCACGCCCTCCTAGCCACGCCCCTCCTTGCCAAGCCCCGCCTCGCCCAGCCCCGCTCCCGCCTCGCCCTGCCCAGCCCCGCCCCGCCCGTTAGCCAAGCCACGCCCCTCCCCACCAAGCCACGCCCCTCCTAGCCCCGCCTCGCCCCTCCTAACCCCGCCCCGCCCCTCCTAGCCCCGCCCTCCTAGTCCCGCCCCTCCTAGCCCCGTCCCTGTGAGCCAAGCCACGCCCCTCCTTGCCAAGCCCCGCCTCGCCCAGCCCAGCCCCGCCCGTTAGCCAAGCCACGCCCCTCCCCACCAAGCCACGCCCCTCCTAGCCCAGCCCGCCCCGCCCTCCTAGCCCCGCCCCGTTAGCCAAGCCACGCCCCCCATCGCCAAGCCACGCCACGCCAAGCCTCGCCCCCGGGGCTCCTCCAGGCCTCCCCCCAAATCTTTTTTTTAATTTTTAATTTTTTTAAATTCTTTAAATAAATTTATTTTTATTGGTGTTCAATTTGCCAGCATATAGAATAACACCCAGTGCTCATCCCGTCAAGTGCCCACCTCAGTGCCCGTCACCCAGTCTTTTTTTTAATTTTTAATTTTTTTAACTTTAATTTTTAACTTTAATTTTTATTTCTTTTTTTAGTTTTTAATTTTTTTAATTTTTTTATTTTTTCATCCCCCACTTCTAAAACGAGAGGGCTAATCCCCTGAATGCCAGCCGCCCAAAGGGCTGGCCAGCTTGAACCAGAAATAAAGCACCCTCTGAGATCCTTCTTCCTCCCTCCACTCTTCGGTACAACCTGTCGTGCGCAGTTGGCCAGAAATACGCAATTTTTTTAAAAAAATCTCGTTTTAGGGGATTTGTCTTGTAGATTGAGCCAGAGAAAACTAAGGTCTCTCTTATGTAAAGCAGAATTTTGGATTGTAGTGTTGTTACTTTTTTTTTTTTTTTCATCTAGCCACTGCTTTTCTTTTCTTTTTTCTTTTTAATTCTTCATCTATGAGTATTTCATTTTCCTGGGAATAAGGAAATGTGTTCTTGTGTAGGTTCCTGAATGGAGACTGGGCACATCCTTTCTAGGTAAATAGGAGAGGGGCTGATTAACTGATGAAGTAGCCTAATAAACAGCTTTAATTCTAAACAGGTCATATTTACAAGGCACTGTTCATAGACAGTTCCCTCAGAACGGGTCTGACTTCTCACATCTTTGACTAGCAGGGTTCGCAGTTGGTGCACTCTGACGGCTAAATACTATCACTATCCGGTGCTCATGGAGCTCATTTCATGTGCCAAGTTCTAAAACCGTGTTAGTTCTTAGAAGAGCACTACTAAGTTTTAGTTGAACATTCCTTCAGGCTAAGTGATTTCTAGAAGAGAATAATGGAATTAATTATAATTATATAGTATATTATTAATTATAATTATATAACCTAATTATGCTCCCAGGCACTGAGCCTTCACCATGGGGCTGGTATCATCTGTGATCCTGCCAGAAGACTTGACCCTAGTTTGATTACGCCAGCTGTACAGAGGAGCACACTTTGGGGATGACACCTTTAGGAACTGGCGGAACCGAGATCTGAGCCCAAACTCCACATGCTTCGTCCCATACCACCCTCACTTTCTTGGGGTTAAAGACCTAGGTTCATTTCCTGGATGCTCTGTTAGACAGGTCACTAACTCCGGAAACATCCTTGCCCCATCTGCAAATGGGAACCATAATTCTTGCCCGATCAACCCTGAAAATATATAAACACACACACACTTGAAAACTATAAAAAGCTTGCCAAATAAATATGTTACTTTAATCAATATTCTCACCATCATTATTTTTGCTGATCAAGAGAACTGAAGGAGTTCAGGAAAGTCTCTAAAGCAGTGAGATAATCTTGAAAAAGATGACCTCAAGTCTCCACTTTATCTTTCCTGGGAAAATCATCCTCAAGGCATCAGAGTCCAGGGGACTGTAGGTCACCAAGCATCCGAGCCAGGCAGGAAGAGTGCATGGTATGTGTTTCATATGGGCGCTCACCGAAGTGAGCCTTTCAGAGTTACATAGTAAACTCGATCTCAGCGAATCCTGGTTTTATTGTAGTATCACACAACAAAATGATTTTGGAAATGAAGAAGTTCCCAGAGTGGCAAGGCACCATACATTTCTATATCCTTCCCTTTGGAAGCTGACCCTCTAAGGAAGTAAGCCCTTCCAAAGAAAAAGAGATCTAATACTGTATTATGAGTCAAGAAACTACTGATACTAAGTTATACCATCAATTTAAAAACAGCTTTTTTTCAGAATGGAAGGAAATACTACCACATTAAACAGATACATCAATTATTAGGGCAACCTGATTTCACAAGTATTAAAAATAGAAAAAATGTGGGAGTCTTATAACTGAGGAAGTATGTTATTTATTTAATAAATAATCTTAACCAAATCCTGTATCAGAAAGACCGTACACTGGGCTGTGGATCATGACTCTCTTTTTAGTAATTAGATTTTAGTAAAAAGTCAAGGGTGGAAGCGAAAGCTATTTATGTCTCTGTTTTCCCAACTAGAGAGTGAAAATTAAACTTGTTTAGAGTCTGAGGGCGAGAAAGGAGAGGAAGTACTGAATTTAGTCTCCCTAGAGCAACACCAGTTTTTTCAGCGAACCATTTTTATGGGTAAGCAGAACATTACTAAAGAGGGGATACATCAAATTCACATGTGAGATGCAACTCGACTTCCAAATAAATGTTCACTGGACCCAACTTTCTTGGTGGCCGGTGAGTTGTTGACACAATACATTCTTCTTAAAGACGTGAACAGCATGTCCTCAACTCACAGGCCAATAAGAGTGAAATGAGAATAGATCAGAAAATAGGTAGGAACGGAAAAGTCACAACTCAGAACAGTAGGAGGAGCCAGGTTCGAGTTCAAACGTATGGAGGTAGGCCTTTGCACGATCCACTTGAATTTGATACGTTAGCATAGAACATTGCTCCAAATTGTTAAATCATCTCATCAACCAAGCTTTTCCATCTTGTAAAAATAACAATACAAGTAGGTCCTGAGAAGATGTCATAAGATGGAGCATTCAGGATGACAGCAAAGTCAAGATGTGATACAGCTTTATACTTAGAAGTGAATGGCATCCATCAAGCACCACCCCAATACACAAAGAAGACACGTGACACCCTCCCGAGCTCTGATGCTTATCAATAGATATTCACAATAACCTGGCCTCTCAGAGTTACAGAGGTGGACACGTCCACATGCTCATATGGAAGGCATGCATGGGAAAGAGCACAGACTTTCAAGGTAGACACTGTCCCCAAGAAGCTCTGGGACCCCAGGCAAGGCAGCTCGTCTAGCTCAGCTCCAGGGATAATAGTAGCTTCCTCTCAGGGTTGTTAGAGGGCTTAGTATTAACAATAATAAAATTCATAAATTCCTGCCATCTACTGAGCGCTTTCTACATACCAGAGTGCGTAACATTCAATATATTCTATTATTTCATTTCACCTTTCCCACAACCATGGAATAATAGGTGTAACCCTATTGTACAGATTAACAAACTTGCAAGATCACCCAGCTCCAAATGGGCAGGATCCAAACTCAGTTTTGTCTGCTATCAGAGATCGCTCTTAAGTGCTGTGCTCTGATAATAATTTTAAACTTTTCGTCTTATTCATCAATGTATCCCAAGCGGCTAGGATGACACCTGGCCCACAGGAAGCATAACATCATAATGAAATTTGTGGAGTGAATGAATAGAGCATTTCATATAAGCTAATAGCTATTCGATAAGCATTTTACATAAATTCATCATTTCATTTCATTGATCTTGCCCTAGTATCTCTAAGTGACAGCTGAGCAAACATGGGTTAACCAGCTTCTCAGGGCTACACAGGAAGAGTCTGGATTCGAGGGCAGCTCTGGCTGCTTCAAAGCTTGGCTTTCTTCTGAGTGAAACTGCTTTCAGCACCCGGGGAATGAGTGCCTGATACCGTGCCTGCCAATAAGGCAGCCTTTCCATAAATATCACGGGCCCCTTACCCATAGATATTTTAATCCACGTAAGGTGACTGATCTAGAGTAGAGTCTGTTTAACAGATTGAAGTTTTATGGGGAGATGCTTTTAAGCATCCAGCATGACTATACCTGATGAAAATGGCTTTGTTGGTTTACCTCACTTTCTTCAATTTTTTAAACTTCTGACGTTTCAGGGTTGCTGCAAGGAGTGAAAGTAATAAAGGATGTTAAATGCTTGCCAATGCCCCTGCACTTAGTGTGCAGCCAGCAAGCCCTGCCCCTCCCATCTTGTTCTCTTGACCACGTGTGTCTTGGGACCCCATGGTCACTCCAGCATGTGGACAGCCAGGCTGATGATTTTGAATCCTCTGTCCACACTGCTAGCAACAGGTTAAGCTGACTTGTTTTCTCTAGAGTATCAGCAACAGAAGGCTAGGTGACGTGTAACTTGCCTCTATAACATAACTACGTGGCTGCTGGACACGTAGCATCCACTTTTTTCTTTTAAGAAGATATTGCACTTTATTTCATCAAAATACAGGAGTATCACCTGCTAGGTTCATTTAACTACTGCTGGTTTCCTTGATGCTCTAGAATAAAAAACATCTCCATCCACCTTCAGTAAACCTGTTGGTGGTGATTTCATCTGGCACGCAGAATATGTGAAACATACTCCTCATAAGGCTATATGTCAAAAGTAGCTTTTGGAATTAAAAATTCCAAAATTCATACCATTGGCATAAGTTGTAAATTATTGATCCTAGAACGGGACAGTTGAGAAATAGAGTGGTGGTTTATTTATCATGATAAATTACATTTTTTCAGGACCACCTTTGAAGTACCAGAATACACACACACACACACACACACACACACACACACACACACTGAGGGGCACTTAAAATAGGAAGCACAAAACTATAAGAAACCACAATAGTGAAGAGTGTGGTGGCCCTTTTCAATCATATCCATCCACACCTGCCCGATGGTTAGGGGCAAGGGTGCAGATTGGTCACCTCTGAAAATGAGGATGCAATTTTATGAGAAAACCTCATCAGCATAATTCTAATGAGTTATGGTCTTTGTTGTGAGAAATGAGAAACTCCGTGGTCTCACCCTAAAGAACATTATAAAAACATTACTCAGAGGAAATTGAAAAAGTAATATATGTTGGAGTGATGAGGACAACTTTTTTCTGATTGAACAAATAGATAAATATGGCAAGCAAGTATCAAAATACATTTAATTTTGCCACAACAATGGATATTCTCCTGACAAAAAGCATATGAATCATCTTGGACTCATGAAACTGGGTGGTGATAAATAGATGCATCTTTAATCATGCTTGGAGTGGTTTCATTGCCCACTTTTCTTTTTTTTAGATGCTTATTTTGTTGTTTATATTAATTTAAATTCAGCTTTGCAGGCTGGATGCACTCATAGCACTAGGTAATGCTAAATATGCACAGCACTTTTCTTGAGCAATTGCCAAACGTTTCCTTCACCGGTTCCCATTGCTCCAAAGAACCTAGAATATTGGAGATCACTGGTCTCCGATTTGGGAGGGTTTTTTGCTCTCATTGCAATTGCTTTTTTTTCCCCTCCCATCTGGGAAGAAATATAAAATATACAGTTCATAGGTCCAGGGCTTCATTTAGGGATGTTTACTAAAGCTTCTAAGGGCCAAGGCTGAGTCAAACGAAAAGGTGTTCTCCCAAGCAATAAATAACATTAATCTGATTTAGTCACTTAATCTGGCATCAGCAGGCAGAAGCAGAAATACTTCCCCACATTCTAGGTATTTTTTTGCTGGTATTAAAACTTAAAGTCTTAGGCAAAGCCATATAAAATCTTACAAAGTTGGTCTTTCTGCAAAATGATGGCTTCACTACAGTTATGATCCTCTTTGGAAGGGAAAAATAATGTTTTCGGAATTCCACAGTGTTAGTAGCTGTAAAGAAAATAAATAGTACTCAGAGTTTAATTTGTAGTCATTGGGGAGAACGGGAAGGATGATGAATAACGAATATTACAAGTTCATCCTTAAAAATTTGTCTCTGCTATCGGGTACGTGGAACATCCTACTGAACAAATATAACAATTACTGAAACAAAAATGTAAAGTCTTTGCAGAGAATCAGAAATTTGACCATTAGATCATATTCAGAAACATTTTCATCCCTACCATTGAAAATCAAGTGAGGAGCCACACATTGAAATCCAGGCCACCGCGGCTTGAAGGAATATGTCCTTGCTACAAATTAACCATGGGCCGAAATATGCATTCTTTAAATTCCAATTCATATTCTATATAGGAAAGTTACAATACATTCATAGATGAAGTGGGGGAACTTTGTGAGAGAACGGTGGAACTGAGACCTTGTTTGCCACAAAATGAATTCATACAGATCCTGGTAGTGAGATCAAGATGACAGAGGTCTTATGACAGTGGCGTGGTCACTGAGGAGGAACATCATTCTGCACAAACTGAAGGGTGTTCCCCACTGCATGTCTGGCCTTCCTAGTTTCCAGTGAGAAACAGCAGTTTCCGTTAATCTTCTTAGGGACCAGAAGTCCCATTGGACCTACCTCTACCTACCCCCCTGATGGCTACCTGATTGACACTGGATTTCTGCAGGCATCATAACCAGCTTCTTTTTTTTTTTTTTTTTACAATCAAAGTGATTTGATTTGATTATTTTTAAAAGATTTTTATTTATTTATTTGAGAGAGAGAGAGAGCGCAAGATCGGGAGGTGGGCCAAGGGAGAAGCAGACTCCCCACTGAACAGGGAGCCTGACTTCAGACTCAATCCCAAGCCTCAGGATCATGATCTGAGCTGAAGGCAGATGTTTAACCCACTGAGCCACCTGGGCGCCCAATCAAAGTGGTTTTAAAACAAAATTTAGGGTCATGAGAAATTTCTCAGATTCCTAAAATCTAGATCGGTGCCTGGCACCTACCTAATGGCCTTCTTCAAAGGTTAAACCAAAAAACCTGCTACTTTTCAGGAGAAAATAAGAACTTATTTCAATGAAGGGTGAATTCAGTTGTTCGGGGACGCATGTGAGCATGCAAACAGTCCTCAAAAAGGAGGGACTGTAGGAGATCACCTCAAGCCACTGACAAATGCAGCAGTTTCCCAGAAGGAGAAAAAAGCCTGCAGGACTACTCAAGAGCAGGCAAGGGCTTTAGCGTTATGTAATTGCTCTATCTTGACCATCCCGCCTACTGGAAACCTTAGGCTTTCTTCTTCAATGGCCAGTTGCTAGTGCCATAGATGGCAAGATTTATAGAATGCTCTTGTTAATCCAAAAGAAAGGATTTTCATGAATTCAGATGGCTGGGTGATGATTTCCCCATCTTCTATAGTAGGGATTAGAGCAGGTGGTATGGCCCAGTGCTGGGCACAGAGCAGGTCCCTGAAAGGATTTGCTGAGTGAGTGAATGAGTGAGTGAGTGAGTGAATATGTAAGGGATTCATTTGTGCATGAGGCAAATACATGAATAAAACAACACTCTTAATTTTGTTTTTTTGTTGTTTTGTTTTTTTTTAACACTCTTAATTTTGAAGTCATATGTAATAAAGCAGAGATGTTCAGATTTTCTGGCTTTTCCAGATAAGATTGAAGACATTTTTGTTCCTTTGCTAGAATCATCTACAGTTACCTCAATCCTCCACTCTTTCGGACAATGAAAATGTTGGCAATATGCCTGTATTATCTCTTCATATAAAAATACTTTTAATATGTGAGTATCAGTATTTGTATAAGCAATCAACCAAACAAACAAACCAGTCACTAACCATAAGTGATAGATTTCCAAGGGGAAGATGGACTTGGAACAAAGTGGAAAATTCTCCATCCATTTCCAAAAGAATCTCTCCAAATTCCATTTCCCTTGCCCAAAGAAAATTGCATCTAGTGCTGAGAATCTTGTTTATTTGAACTTAGCTGGGAGAACCTTCTCTGTATCACTGGGTGTTTCTGTCCAGTCGCAGATGAAGCCAGTCAACTTTGGATTACACATCATGCCCAGTCAAACTTTGAGCTGATATTTTGCAAAATTGACTCTTCCCTCTTCTGTCTTCCTCATCCCACCTTCTAGTTAAGTAAAAGCAGAGTGGTAGAGGCAAAATAGTACCATAGAGAAATAAAGAATTTCTAAATAATCCAGAGCTTACCAATATGCTTTTCAGTAGTGCAAATTCATAATTCAGATGCAATTTCAAAACATATGTTGATGGCAGATGCCTATATTGTGTTCAAAAAAGGATTCGTGTCCTTTTTTGACACTGATCTGTCCCCACTGATCACACCACGAATAAGCCATTCAGGCAATTACAAAGATTCCCCACTTAATTCTTATCTCAATGCCGGTTCATCTTGTGTACATTTAATTTAATCTTTTGAGGATACTCTGGAGCAAAACTTTTACTCTGTCAATGTTTCCTAAAGCTTGAGTGGGAACCCAAATAAAAGGGAGAATAGAAAAATCTCATATTTATAGTAAAATACTAAGAACAGATATTACGATGCATCTTAAAATTAAAAAACAAAACCAGAAACACCCACATGCAGAGTGTCGAGTGTGCCACATTCAAGTTGTAGTGTTATTATAATAGGAACTGTCAACAGTTCAGACCATGGCCACAGCTGCTAACTTCATTTTGCCAAAGGACTCAAAAAAGATTCAGGTCCAATAAGAATGATCAGTGTATCAATTGAGTTGACTCTTACCTGGGAGACCTGTCAGTTCCCTGAGATGGGAAGTCTCTTCCACAATGTTTGCTGCTAATGGGCCACAGAACCAGAGTTCAGGCCATGCTCTATAAGCAAATCATTCCTATAAAACCCCTTTAGAATTGACATGACTTAACCCTGTCTTAGATCATGAAAGTCGAGTGGGATCCTCTTCCCCCTGCCTCATGATTTGGAATTGAAAAACAAACGCACATACATTAGATTTCTTCTTTCTCAACAATTAAACAAATAAAAGACTGTGTTCGAGAGTGTGTTTGGGAGGTTGGGGGTAGTCTTGTACTCATTAATTATATATTTAATTAAAGATCAGATAGGAAATGAAGACCCATATGGACATCTTTATCATGCCTTTTAAATACTGCTGTTGCTGATGAGAACAGTCTTGCTAAGATAACTGCCAAATGACCAGGTTAGATTCCTCCCAAATCTTCTGACCTTCCCTTAGGTATTGTCACTGTGTTCTCCTTTGGTGGGCACTTGGCTTTTCCTGGTGTCACTTTCAGGTTTTCAAGAGCTTTAGTAGCATTTCAGCAATGAAGGCGTTGCCATAGTATTGTGTTGAAGTCAGCTGACTTTTTTTTTTTTAATTTAAACTCAGTTAGCCAACATATAGAACATCATTAGTTCCAGATGTGGAGTCCAGTAGCTTACCGGCTGACATTTCAACAATCAATGTGAGAAATAGCAGCCACCAGCTCTCAGAACTAAGCCAAGTTCATAGTCTATGGGAAGATATATTTTGTGCTCACAGTTTTAAATCCTCCCTCCAGTAATTTGTCAAATCTTCTCTTCTCTTCCAAGTCTCCTCTTGCCTTCATTTCTCCTCTACTTTGCAAGTGTTCTTAGTGAATAAAGTCTCGTGACCCACAGATACTCCTTTTTTAGTATTATTAGCCTTAATGATTAAGGTAAAGGCAGTCTCTAACTTTATATGTTTTGAAAATTACAGATAGGAATAGCTTAGAAAATACTTGCTAATATTCATGATTAAGCCATGTTTAATTCATACAAAACCACTGAACTAAGGGCCCAAAATGCTAACATTCGAAGGAAAACAGAAAAAGATGGTGTCTTCTACTCACACTTGCCCCTCACAAAAGCAGTGATGTGATAGTCGGAAGGGGTAGGACACCAGGGGATAATGACAAACTCAAATCTCTTGATCACATAATTGACAATTATCTCCAACCCCCTTCCCATAAAGTGGGAAAAGAGGACAGAAGTCACCAAGTCAGCAGGGTATGATCCTCAGAGCCTCTCACTGTCCCTGCCAACCTTCTCGATGGCCACAGGCCATCACCTCCCCTTGGATCTGAGCTTAGGCTCTTGCCCCACGACTTCTCTCAGGTACTCAGGGAAACACAGTCTTCTCCGGTGACCTTAAGTTTCCAACAAGGTGCCCCATTCCCAGATCATAATCAAAACTTGGAACCCAACTTATATTTCCCATGGCCACCAGCAGCGTCCCCAGTGGGGCCTCCTCCCTGGTCCGCTGCTGCTGCTGCTTCTGCTACTGGGAAAGAGTAGTCTGGTCCTTTTGTCTTTCCTTGATTCTCCTTTCTTCAGTTTGCTGACTCTGTTCCTGACAAGCCAGGCCAAGGTGGGGAGAGGACAGAGGGGCACACAAAAATGGCCCTCTGTTGAACTGCTAAGAGATGCCCTACCCTCTGGGTCAGCAGATGCCTCAAGCCAGGTTGTCTGAGGCCCAGCTGGGACCTTCCCAGGGCATAGCGCTACAGGCAGTGTGTTTTCCTCCAGCTGCCCACTCCCCTCCCAGGGATTGGTTTTCTCTAGGTCCACCCTTCAAGGCTCTCTCTGTGATGCTGTCCCAGGGCCCACTCCCCAGGGCGTCCTCCGGGACATGATTTTATATGGCTCAGACCTATGACAATGAGTCCAGGGAAACACTCATCCATCTTCGTCTGCTCTCAGGGGGAGTGTAGCAAGAGCTAATGCAGTACTGCCCTCTCTCATCCCTCTCCTTTCTCTTCTTTGCACTTCTGTCTTTTTCTCTCTTCCCTCTCAGCTCAAAAGCCATAGCATATGACCTTTAGATTCTTTAGGGATATGTTCCCCAAATTTGAGGGGACAATATTTGTTCAACCACCATCATTAACCTAGAGGTGAAGAGAACTCCCCGTGCCCCATCCTTGGGAGTGAGGAAGATACACAGAATATTAAAATTCTTCTGTGTCTGCCCCTCTGGGTTCTGGAAATGCCTAACTGGTCTTTAGCATCACAGTCTAGTCCCTCCCTTGGAATGCAACATCTACTGAATCTGGGTGCTTCTATGGAAACCTCCAACTTAGCATCTATAAGACAAGGAGGGTTTCATTATTTTTCACAGTAAACTTCTGTTTTCTGTTGCTCGAGCTAAACTGTTTTCATGGTGAAATCATAATTTTCAGAAAAATACAAAGGAGCCTTTACAAATTAGCACAAGTGGCAGGAGTTACCACATAGGCATGTGAGCAAAATTAAGTTATAAACGAACATTCGTTGAATCCCATTTTGGTTGGTAAAGCAGTGTTCAGCACTTTGTGCTCATTATCTTATCCTGTCCTTACAGTATCCTTATGAAGTGGACGTCACTATTCTCATTTTACAGATGAACATCCTGAGGTCCTAGGACGTGAAGTAATTCTCTAACAATCTTCCACCGGTTAGTGGCAAAGCCTGGGCTTGAACCTGGCCATGGAGAGTTTTATTCCTCTATACACATATCCTAAATTCTTTTTTTTTCCATATCCTAAATTCTATTAAGGAAAATTATCTTTAATGACTCTTAAGAAGATTTTAGAAAAAAAAAAGAAGATTTTAGAAAAGAGGATTGTTTTTACTGATGTTCTTTGCTGTCTTCACAATGTCCAGATTTCATCCAAATTAACCTTCTCATAATGTGACCGAAAGTGACATTGTAAAGATCCTGGCACCTCTAATTCTTTACTGTCTGTGAGTGTGTTTCCAAAGTTGAAAACCAATGGTAGAGCAGCCAGCAGGGATTCTAATTCCAAATGACAGTGGGAAACATTGGGTAGGTAGATAGTCCCAGGGGTGGAGCACCTCTCAGCACCCGTAACATCCATAAGAAATTCTTTCACACAGTTGCTCAAAAAGTCATCCATTTCTTGCAGATGGCCTAAGATGATTTGTCTCATCTCCTGAGCTCCAGCGATGCCACCTTCAGGCATTGCCATTCCCTCTTCCCATACCCAAGCCAGACATTGTTAATCACTTGGGGTGCTGTATTTTTTCTGAACCCTGGAACCTCCAGAGTTTGGGGACGCCAGGGCCAACTGTTTGACATCACCAGCAAGATGAAACCCAAGCATCCTTGGTTGAGTGTCTCCCTCTATTGAGCTCCTTCATCTCATCTTCATGCTTTACTCTTCTCTGGTTCAGATCCTCTGCTAAAGCCCCTCTCAACATCCACACCTCCCTTTTTCCCCATCTTGGACAGAGCTACATGCGAGAAGGCACAATTGCATCATGGAAAAATAAATTTTCTTTGGGGAGTAATTGTATTCTCCCGCCTTTCCTGGAACCAACATCCCATCCAGAGCTGCCCAAATAATTCTAAATGGGTTTAACCTTACACCCGGAGCATGGTGAGATCACAATGAATGTGTTATAGAAAGAAGACAAAATCCTGCCTTGGAGAAAGAGAGAGCATGACTGTTGGCAGAAAGGAAGGGGAAGGTGATGGGCTGTTTCCATCCTAGGGATTGCTCACACCACCAGTTCTCTGGCTCCCCAGCACTCTTTGTTCAATGCTAGTGTTAACAAAAGCCTCTTGACCAAAAGAGTGCTGAGGTTACACAAATATTTGGCAAAGAATTGTCTCTGCTGATGGATTGAAGATGCTGAGAAAGCTGCCGATTTACAGCTTTGCCGGATTTCCTTTTCTTAAAGATATGTGCAACAAAATTGCTTGTCAATTTGACATCTGCAAACACATTCTCCGTGGCAGAGTTTAACAGCATGTCAGAGACAATTACGACATGTGGCCCATCAGAGGACTTCTCTGGATGCCCTGGGCTTCTCTGATGCCAGCATCAGCTGCTGATGATGACACCAACTGTGGGCAGTGAATAAATTCAGGGCACGTTAATCCTTCATGAGTCCTAATTCATCCCTACTGAGCACCTCAACTGGTGCAAAGTCCATAAGGGCGCTGAATGATAACCTGGTGACCCTGCATTGTTGAGGTTTGCTACGGTCCCAAGATGATCTTTGTGATGGCTAGAGTCCTATTTGCTGCTGAACTGACAACGGTCACCTTTATGTGTAAGCCACCCGAATTTTTATGGCAACAGGGATCCATGTGCTAATGAACACTGGTCATCATTTTAACAATATTTTTCCTTTGCCCTTGCAACGCGGATTTTATTTTCAGTTGTGGTTTATGCTCTTCAGTCCTCTACAGAAAAAGGCAGGAGAACACGAGCGGCAACAACCAAGTAAGTCCTCTGTCAGAGAGGCCAGAACTCTTTTAGGTTGGAAGTTATCATTACAATACCGGTAAGGACCTCGGCCTGGTTAAAGCATTCATCGGATGAGTCATTGCTGCTGGAGCCGCGGCAAAGGCAAAGACATTGAGGATCATTGCAAAGGATGCCCGAGCTCTTTGCTGTGGGATTGATGGGGCAATAACTTGACTCAAAAATTTCTAATATTGCAACCCAGCCATAGAGTAGGTCGTGATTTTGAATTGAAGTGGAAGTCAACGAATCCAGCAACCCCTCTGTCAAGGATTCATGGAGGCATTTTGCTTCACACTTGGACAAACCGCAGTAGCATCCTGGCCACTGATCTCCTGTCTGGAGTCTCTCACCACTTCAGTCTATTCTATGTACACCTTCATCTTCACCCCAGAAATAGCTCTATTTCGGCGCTCCTCCCCATACCCTCAAAAGCCGTCATCGAATCCCTTTGCCGGGGTGGAATTTGACACCTTCCATGCTGACCTGTCCCTGCTCTACTGTCTCAACCCCTGTTGCTTGAAAACTAGTCAATGCACCATCCCCCATGTTTCTCATATCCAGCTAGCCTCTTGCTTGGCATGGTTTCTCTGCCCTGCAGAATCCCACCCAACCTTCAAGACTCTGCTCTGCCCTCATTTCTTCAGTCAAGTCTTTCTAGCCACCCTCATCTTTCTCTGGTATCACTCATTCATTCCCAGTATGTCTTTGAGCACCCATCACATGGATATGGAGATTCTTATCGGATAGTCCTTGCCACTTGTTTGGTACATATCACTTCTCTGGTGAATTGTTAGAATCTTTGCAAGCGATGTACCTGCCTTGTTGCCCCTTCCTCTGCCCCCAGGTGCATCTTTTTGGCCTTCTCCTTTGCAGGCTAAACAGAGAAGAGTCTATAGGCACGAGGCTGCTCTGCCAGAGTCCTTGGCATCTTAGGACAGCCGGAAATCCTCTTGTGGAGTTAATGTCTTGGTCAAGCATCATAGCCTCCTGGCCTTGTTCCCTCAGCAACACGTCTTTCCATCCAGACTCTCGTAGCAGCAAATCCTTAGCTCTGGGAGTCACAAACTCAAACTCCAAAGGCTAGTCTTAGGGTTACAGAAGTCTCCGGAGCATCCTCTCTCTCTTTGCCCTCAAGTCAGAGGTCTCCTAACATCAAACCTCAGTTTTAATTTCCTGATTTCCTGAGAACATGTGTAGATTAATATCAAAAGTCCTCTAAATTAAAATACAATTTCTGCAAGTAAAACTGCCAACTTTACACCAGTGCCAAGAGCCTCACACCACAGCTGCCTGGGCGTCCCTGCCTTCCACGTTGAGATCTCTCTGGCGTCTGGATCCGAGGAGCATTCTGGTGAGATCTGTGGAGGTCCTGAAAGGAGTCGTGGCCAACCTAAGAAAAATAGGCACATCTGGGAATTTTTAGACAACACAGTGTGTGATCATCGGTACCCTCGATGAACGGGAGCACGTGAAAACCAGCATGCTGTAGTACACTGTAGGATGTTAGAAAAACCCCCATAGGGCGCTGCCAAGTTCTTGACGTCCCCGATGGTTGTCCCAACTCACCTGCAAGGGGAACAAAAATGAGAAATGCATAGCTTCACAGAAGCTTCTAGACCTTCGAACTGTCAGACCCCACCCCACCCCATAGCTGGCGGGCAAACCCTCCTTACTACAGGGTCCTTCCACTCATGAAATTCTGGATGCCTCTGGCTCCAACACTAGTGCCGTCCTACCCTCAGCAAGTGATGCCGGGACCCACGGAAGAAGAGAGAAGCCGGTGGGGAGGAGACGTAAGTGGCACCATGTTTTAGTAATGTCAAGCACAGTGTTGGGGGCGAGGATCCGCTTACGGGAAAGGCTGGCGAGTCGTTTGCATTCGCCTTTCTTCTTTCCACCGGGAAAGCAGGCAAAGCATCTCATTACCATGAGGCACGCACAGACTCACAGACTCGTGTCAATCTTCTCGGAGCCGAATGCCTCCCAGCATCACAGCGTGCTCGTAGCTGTCAGGTGCTGTGCCTCACTCTGAAGCCTTCTCCCGGGTTACTTACTCACACTGGCTCTGAAACACGCTGACATTCTGCCTAAAATAGAACCCACCACCCTGCCACCCAAACGAATCCAGTTTCTATAGGCTTTCAACTCAGGCCCATCCAATGGAGTGGGCTTCTCAGGCCTAAGACATGGGGAGGCCAGAGAGGACTGGTCAGCGTAGATGCGGGACAAGGAGCTGGCTCCCCAGGCCTCTCCACACTGCCCGTGGGGTCAGAGGAACAACCTTTGAATCCCGAGCTGCTTCATGCAAGACCACTCATCATCAATCAAGTACTTATGTGCTCTGATCTATTGATGTGGACTCCTCTTGACCTTGCTGGCCCTGCTGAGGCTGTGGGACGGATCCTGTGGGCTTGCTCAGTGAGACCGCAGAGCTCCGGACTCCCTGAGGGCCTGCTGACCACTCTCGAAGCAATTACTTGAACTCCATGGGCATCCCCCTGACAACTGCCACCCGTTCTGAGCGTTCACACAGCTCCTCCATTAGTGCCATCCCACAGGGACTTTTGTGGTGGAAGTGATGGTCAGGTGGGCAAGGGGGCACCCTCTCCATCCTGATCTCTGTCTCTGAATGGTGTGGTCTTGCGATTCTTCTGCGGTCCTGGTTGCATCTGGGATCTTGGTGATAACTGAGTCTAGAAACCATTCGTTCAAAAGATGGGTTGAGAACCTCTGTTCAGAGCCCTGTTTGGAGTACTGTGGGGGGCGGAAGACAGAATCATCTATAAACTCAGACCACAAGCAGCTTATTGTTGGGAGGGAAATTGCAGAGATGCAGTGTCCTCTCTCAATGTCCTCCATGTGGTGGGAACTAGATCACAGAATGGAAGAGCAACCACCTGGGGCTCAGCAGACTCAGACTCCAGCTCTGTCACTTACCAACGCCCCCATCAAGTGACAGCTGAGGCTCCATTGTCTTATCCACCTCTAGGGAGTGGACTAATGCCCAATTCATGGTGGATGTAAGAATGTGGGATGAAATGAAACCATATACATAAAAGCACTCTCCGAGACAGTATTATTACTATGTCTTGGTGGCCCCTAGGCCACGTTACCACAGTTCACATCTGGGAGGGGACCCTGGAAGGTGACTCAAAGAGCAGAACTGCTTGCCCATCCTGTGCTGTATGGAGGGAAAAGCATCTAACTGTCAGCTCTGTGACTCCCCCAGAAGAATCCAAAACTTTGGAAAACATAGATCATATTTTCATTTGTACCGATTAAATTGGCCTCTAGCAACATATGAATGTGATCTGTATCTCCAGGTCTCATAGACACCCTGAACATTTACTACCCTGCCCATGCTCCCTTCCTTCTTAGCACAGTGACTGGGGCCAGCCGGCTCCCTCCTGCAATACCCACACGATCCTTTCACTGAAGCCAGAAGCTACTAGATGCAAACAGAAACCTTCTCTGCCACCTGCCACTGAAACCCTGAACTTCTAACCCCTAAGACCCAGTTTCAAACATGCTGTTCATAATGCACATTTTCAAAATTTTCATCCTCAGTTGTCATTCCAATTCTATTTTAAGAGTTTCAAACACTTGTTTGTGATCATAATTCTTGAAAGCCTTCAGAAGGCTGAGGCTCCTTGACTGAGCTTGTAGGTGACACCGCTAGGAATGGAATCTTGTCTCCCTGATGTCAGAATCTGGGCTGTCAGCCACCACAAGCATCAGGGTGCTGAGGCCCACTCCTGCTGGGATGCCAGGGACCCTGAGAGAGGAGCAGGATGCTGGTGAAAGGAAGCAAGATGGAGAGAGCAGAGGAGAACGGGGAAGGGGAAAGGATGTGAGGGAGCACGCTGGGTCTGAGACCCTCCTCTGGGAAAGGGATATGGCTCCCCCGCTAGACGAGGGCTTGGGTGCCATGAGAGCTCCATCTTCTGCCTGGTTCTGAGACAACAAAGCAGATGCCTCTACTGCCCCAGCAGAAATCCCAAGCTTATCCGAAGCTTGACTTTACTTTCAAGTAAGATGCTTTCCCTGCCTTTCCATGCACTCCGTTCATGCGTGCTTATTCTCCTGCAGATGCTCAGGCCCTGCCACTGCCTTCCACACCCACCACTCCTGATCTGGTCAGTCTCTTGGTCAGCTCTTGGGAGCCTCCTGCACAGAGCAGGGCATGAGTGGTCTTCAGTTGCATGTGTATATCCAGAGCAGAGCCCAGCACCTCACCTTTGGGCCTGTCTCTTTCAGATCATTGGGACTATTCCTCTGATGCCGAATCCGGGGCCATCAAGCCAAGCAGCGAGCGGCACTCAGGGCCTCCAAGTACAGCCCATCACCCCCCAGCTCCTGACCAACGCCCAGGGCCAGATCATTGCCACAGTCATCGGAAACCAGATCCTGCCAGTGATCAACACCCAGGGCATCACGCTTTCACCCATCAAGCCCGGCCAGCAGGTAACAGCTCCACGTCCAGGCAGCCATGGCTACCTGGACCTCTCTCCTTACCGCTCATCTCCTGTTTGGTCTCAATCAATGGAGAGTAATCTTTAAATCACAGACTATTTAATCCTTGATCTGAACACATCACTCATTTTAAAAGGCAAGTAGTTCTTTTTTCATTCTTAGAGAACATGGGTAACAGTGCTCTAATCCAAAAACAGGAATATTTAAGTAATAAGCAGATAGTGCCTAAAATCCAATAGGGATACACATCCTTTCTTTGTCACTTATGATACTTAATTTTCAGACCATTTATTTTTTAATACAAAAATTTTATTTTTTAAATTACATTTAATTAATTTATTTTTATTTATTTTTTATTGGAGTTCAATTTGCCAACATATAGCATAACACCCAGTGCTCATCCCACCAAGTGCCGTCCTCAGTGCCCATCACCCAGTCACCCCAACCCCCCGCCCACTTCCCCTTCCACTACCCCTTGTTCATTTCCCAGAGTTAGATGTCTCTCATGTTTTGTCACCCTTGCTGATATTTTCACTCATTTTCTCTCCTTTCCCTTTATTCCCTTTCACTAATTTTTATATTCCCCAAATGAATGAGACCATATAATGTTTTTCCTTCTCCGATTGACTTACTTCACTCAGCATAATACCCTCCAGGGCCCTCCACCTCGAAGCAAATAGTGGGTATTTGTCATTTCTAATGGCTGAGTAATATTCCATTGTATACATAGACCACATCTTCTTTATCCATTCATCTGTCGATGGACACCAAGGCTCCTTCCACAGTTTGGCTCTTGTGGACATTGCTGCTATAAACATCGGGGTGCAGGTGTCCCGGCGTTTCACTGCATCTGTATCTTTGGGGTAAATCCCCAGCAGTGCAATTGCTGGGTCATAGGGCAGAACTATTTTTAACTCTTTGAGGAACCTCCACACAGTTTTCCAAAGTGGCTGCACAGTTCACATTCCCACCAACAGTGCAAGAGGGTTCCCCTTTCTCCACATCCTCTCCAACATTTGTGGTTTCCTGCCTTGTTAATTTTCCCCATTCTCACTGGTATGAGGTGGGATCTCATTGTGGTTTTGATTTGTATTTCCCTGATGGCCAGTGATGGGGAGCATTTTCTCATGTGCTTGTTAGCCATGTCTATGTCTTCCTCTGTGATCAGAACATTTAAAAAAGGGTCAAGAAGAAACCAAGACTGCTTATGCTTAAGCAAGTCTTACATGCTTTAACTGTAAATGAAAAAAAAACTTCCTTTGCACAATAAAGCAGGGAATGTCCCATAACAGGGCAGGTACATACCAAAGTTTAGTATCATCACAGAGGTGGGAGTGACCAACTTTGTCTGAAGAGTGTTGAGTTCTCATAGAGAAAATGGTTCAGAAGCTGAGTCTTGATGGGGAAGATGGAGTCATGATGGGATCACCCAGATGCCAGGCCATGGGGATGCCAGGCACCAAGGCAGGGAAATATGAAGGATGGAGTGTCATGAAACAGAAAGGGTCATGTGACTGGAGCACAGGGGGAGGCTGAGGATAGTCGTGGAAGGGCTCCGTGATCAAGCTGGGAAGGATGGGCTTTGTCTCTGTGTGATCTTAACCACATCTTTGTACCCCCATTCCTCGTCTGTAAAATGGGAAGAATCAGCAATCTCCCAGAGTGGTTGTGAGGATAAAATAAATCAAGATATATGGAGTAGTTAGTGCCTGGCTACACAGCAAGCACTTACATAGTCATGATGATGGTGATGACCATCTACTCTGCAGCCCTGGGAATCTATAAGAGGTATTTAAAGAGAGGAATGACACATTCAGCTTGATTTTTCAAGAAAACAACTCTAACTTGGGGAGCAGATGGAGGCTGAGCTGAAGTGGTGAAACATCTATTGTAAACAAACCATTTAGGAGACTAGAGCAAAACACGAAAAGCAATTTATGAAAGCCTGTGCTGGATAGCTGGAATGGAGGATCTGGAATTGTAGTAGCACTCAGGATGGGATCTGAGAGTCACGAGTGTGTACCTTGTAGCTGCAAACAAATCCAGCAGCTAGAAAAATCAGGAGGAGCAAGAGAAGGAAGGAAGACAAAGGAGTCACTTTGGGAAACATCAGCTTTTAAGGAATAGAAAAGGAAGGGAGAGATGGAAGATGCGTCTGAATAAGTAGGAGAGAAATCCAGAGGCTAACGATCTAGCATCCAAAAGTGTTTTTTAAAGTAGGAAGTGGATACAGTGTCAAAGGCTGCAGAGATGAGACTAGGTGAAGCAATGGAGAAACATCAATTCCTCTCTTTCTTTGTTGTAACGCTTTAAAGTCTGGATCTGCTCTGTTTGAAATGTTTGAAACCAGTAGCTGGAGGAGTTAAGAAGCAAGAGTTGGACGAGGCTAAGACCCAGATTTGCAGTTGGAAGGGGCAGTAACAAAGGAAAGGTATCAAGAGGGGAAAACAAAAACTGACAGTGAGTGCGTGACTGAGTAGATGGCCTCATGAGTTGTTGGAAGTCTGTACAATGTAAAGCACCCAGCAAGGAAATAGAATACAAAGAAAAAAGGAGGAAGAAAGCACTGCTAAATTCTTCATCATCCATCTGCACCAAAGTAGGAGTATCTTTCCAGAGACCTCAGCCATTTGGCTTCTGATCCAGCCATGCATACAGCCCATTCTTAGTGGCACTCAAGGGCTGTGCTTGGAAAATCCAGTTGCTTGTTCAATAAATATTTTTAAAAATCAGTGTACTATATATATTTATTGAGCACCTGCTATATGTCAGGCACTGTACCTAGAAGCTACGCTGGAGGACAGGACTGATATCAGGAGCCCTTCCTTCAGGGAGTTCACAGCTAGTGAGGAAGATGGACATTCATCAAAGACTTGCACAAATATGTACCTAAGGTCTACAGTAAGTGCCATGAGGGTGTAGCGAGGGGATCTGTGAGTGGGTCTAGCAAGGATCTTCTCCTTCTCCTTCCCCATCTCCTCCATTGAGGGTCGAACATCAGGAAAAACCAAGTCAGGTGTGAACATGCTTCCCAGAGACGGAGACTCTGGTCTGATGCCCTGTGGTTCTCCCCCCCAAATCTAATCACTGCCTGGGGATCCCAGGTTCCCAGCCCCTACTCTTCTTCCTCAGCTTAATCATAGGCAGGGTTGCAGTCCCTGCCAGATGTATCACTGAGGACTTCCTTCCCCTCTCCCCACCCCGATCTCTCCGCTAGCTTATTTCTTTTACTATGTACAAGATGCCATTGGACTCTCTACCTTCTAAATGGTTCCCTAAATAAGGCAAGAGCTTCTATCTTTTATTGGCTTTTTAAGACCTATTTCTATCTGTTCAACCTTATGCTAAAATTATCTCTAGGGGGAAAAATGAGATCAGCCTCTTTTCATACAGTCTGCTGAACACTATTTCTGTCAGCAAAGCCAAGTTGTAAATTGCCACAAAGGTGATGAATCAATTAGAAATCATCAACATTTAATACAAAGTAGCTCTCATTCTCATCCTGGATTTCAGAGGAGGTGCATTTAGGTGATAGACAATTTCAGTTACATAAAATTACAACTCTAGTTTTGAGGTAGTATGGTTTTAATCCAGGAGAAGGGCCTAATCAAGAAATGGCAAATAAGAGACAGATACGGGGCCATTCCTCAACAACTTGCCCGAAGTAGGCATCATTGATCCATTTCCACAGTCCCTCTCCTGAGCCCAGATGCACCTCAGAAACATTCTCACACCGCACTTGTTGGTCCTTGGAACAAACTTCATTTTCACTGTGGGAACATTTGGTCCTGTGCTGGTCCAACCACCATGACTGGCTTCTTCACTATAGAATTGGAGACCTAGCAATTGGGAAGAAACAGCCAGGCCCTTGGGGGTGTGCCTTGAGAATCCACTTTGTGGCAGTTATGACCAACATCCCAGGGAGCAGGATGGTCCTGGGCGACATATGCACAGACACCTCTCCCGTGTGTGCCTGCTGAGAGAATACACAAGCACATCCAGAGAAGAGTTGCATGCGAACCTTCCTGAAAATCGACATCACAGCAGGCACCCCTGGGCCTGGCCCTCTTGTTCCAGGCATGTGCCAGTGGTCTATTCTATTCCCAGAAAGATCAAGGGGAATGAATGGAGAACCTGGTCAGAGACATCAGGAAATGGTAGCAATAAATGGACAACTATTTCTTGGCATCCACTCTGAAACACCTTGAAACACCCAGGAGCATATAGTAAAGTTAACAAGTTGGGTGAATTGACAGGAGATGCTCAAGTCTGAGTCCTGGATATAAAAGCTGGGATCCTGAGGATAGCAGATCATAAAATGCCCAAGAGTCCAAAAGTACAAAGCTCAGAGCTGGAAATATAACGATAGTGGTCTTCAATTTTTTCTTTAAATATTACCCTTTCCATTGAAGAAATATAATACAGACAACCACTAAAAAATAAAGGATTTCTATCATACTGTAGAGAAGTTTCTCAATTTATTTTTTCATATGATTTATGACAAATGCCTGATCTCACAAGAGCATAGTTCCAACAGTAAAATACGTCATAAATTATAGGAGCAGAAAGTTCCCTAACTCACACTCAGAAAAGAGTTCACTTTCATGGAGTGAAGTACAGAGCCCTCAGACCAGACAACCTGGGGTGATTTGCTTTAATTTAATAAAAAATAATTACATCTTTAATTTCAGTTTTATATCTGCTTACCAGGAATTAAAGGAACCTGAATAAAATCTTAGAGTGGACCTTCAACTACTCTTGATGATGATTTATTCCAATGATAAAAGATTGAGAACCTGCAAAGTTATCATCTAGAATACAAGCAATATGGTTTTTAAATACATACCAAAATTTGATAGACCTAGATATAGCCTTCACAGCATCACATCAGAGATTCTTGGTGAGCAATGCAAGAGAATAAAAGTTAGAAAAAGACTAGATAAAAAAAGAGACAGAGAAAGATATAAGTATCTTTCTGTGCATGAAAAAAAAAAGGTACTTAAGACAAAATAAATGATGGAGCTTGAAAGTAACGTTTTCTTCCTTCCATGAGACTCTTTACTGTGGAATATGGTGGACTCCCCATCGAAGTGAGAAGGCCTCACATCCCCTGGTTTGCTCTTGCGACCCTGTGACCATGAATTAATGATTTCTCCATAAGCAGCAAAGACATCATTTTTGTGTATATTTTATTCTCCCTTTGACTAAACTCCAACAAAAGTTAATGGGAGTTTTAGCGTCGTTAACGGCGTAGAGACATTTGAAAGGAAGGATGTTGCAACTTGTAAAATCAAAGCATTGAATTTTTTCAAAAAGTTTTTTCAAGGGCAGCCCGGGTGGCTCAGCGGTTTAGTGCCGCCTTCGGCCCAGGGCCTGATGCTGGAGACCCGGGATCGAGTCCCACGTTGGGCTCCCTGCATGGAGCCTGCTTCTCCCTCTGCTTCTCTCTCTCTCTGTGTCTCTCATTACTAAATAAATAAAATCTTTAAAAAAAAGAGACAGAAAGAAATCATTTAAAAAAAAAGTTTTTTCAAGATTTTATTTATTTATTTGAGAGAGAGAGAGAACACAAGCAGGGGGAGCTTCGGAGGCAGAGGGAGAAACAGAGTACCCCTGAGCAGGGAGTCCTCTGGGGGGCTCATCCCAGGATGCTGAGATCATGACCTGAGCCAAAAGTAGATGCTTAACCGTCTGAGCCACCCAGGTGCCCCAAATTTTTCACCATTTAAAGGCCATAGCTATAATACTTGGAGACCGCCATCTATGAAGGCTTTCAATTTCTCTTCAAAAAGTAATCTTGGTGTTAATAGGAAACCAAAAGAGGGTAGGACATTTACATTGGCTCCCCCAACAGGCCATCTGATTATCCAAATCCATTCATTTTGTTTTGCAAGCAAGTACAAAATGTACTCCTTTTCCTGTTTTTGAAAATCAACTATACTTCCCAGTCTGCCCCCCTGTATCGGTGGCTCCCAATCTCTTCCTTGGAGCCACCCACCATGAGACATCGGTGAGCTGTTTCCACCCACAAGGGAGCCAAGATGGCACAGGAGTTTTTCTAGATGCATGAAGTGTGTATCAGTGACTCCAGCCACGCAGCTGGCATCCACCCTCCTGGTCTCCCCTTGCCAGTCAAGCCCGGCCCACAGGGGATGTGCTCCCTGCACATGCTGTGCCCTGGCCTCCAATACCTTTCCAGCCTTCTCTATCTGGCAAACTTGGGCCACCGTCTCTCGGTCCCTCATCTCTCCTTCTGGAAGCTTCCCTACACTGCTCCCCCAGCCTTGTTTTCCCCATTTTTCCCCCGCCCGTTCATTTTCATCCACTGTGCTGTCATTAGGGATCCGCACCCGAAAAGCAGGGACCTGACTGACTTGGCCTCATTCAGGACCCTGCCCACGGGGGGGGGGGGGGGGGGGGCGCTCAGTCAGTGTGTTTGGTTTAATGGCTGCCCCGTCATGGGCACCAGCATCCCAGAGCCACACTTCCAAAGCAGCTCAGCTCCGGCCTTTCTGTGCCTTTCCAATTCTGCGTCTTCTGTCAGTTTCCAGTATGTTCCAAGGTAGCGCCTGCAGGTGAGCTTGAGAGGGGCTCCCACATGGCGCTGCCTTCATCATTCATCTCTTTTCTGAATGTCAACATGTTCCTCTCATCAGCCTCTCCCACCTAAGCATCTCAACTTCATTTAATCCCTCGTTTCCTGCCCTGCTCTGGGCCATCATCGTGCTTATAGAGCTGTCCCGGGCTCATGGAGAGAACCAGAAGGGAAGTCCAGGGAGTCTCCTGGACCCTGCCAGAAGGAGAGCTCCCTCCTTACTTTTTTCAAACTTTCCAAGACATAATTCAAATCTCCACTGAATGTCCTGTTTCAGGTGCTCAAAGTCGCTCAGGCCAGCATGTCGTGATGTAAGCCCTAACTCTTAGCAAATCTAAGACCCATGCTCCTGTCCTACCCACAGCAGAATAAGCAGCTCAGTAACATTCAGGTGATCATTATATCCTTCCTCCTTCTTGAAGGTTCTTATTAAATCTGAGCGGTGGCTTCTCTTGTTTGGACATAATAAATCCCCTTCCTATACCCTTTTTTGAAGAGAAGCTCTTTCAAAAACCTCATGTGGTCCTTCAACCATCAGCATCACTTGGTAACTTGTTAGAAATGCAAACTCTTGAGCTCCATCCCAGATCTACTGCATCAGGCACTCCGGGCAAGGGTAGGGGGGTATGATCTGTGTTTAAACGGCCCTTCCAGGTGATTCTGACAAATGCTAAATCTTGAGACCCACTGACTTAATTTCTCTTCAAGCTATTATAAGGTACACAGTGGACACTCAGAAAAATGCCAGCCAGTGCAGGGAGGGATGTCCTCCTGCAAGCTCTTGCTTCTGCTAGAACTCTTGGGATTGTGTTCACGTTCTCATTGCGTCACATGGGGATTTAACGTGTCATTCATTATGGCTCCCTGACACATTTGTAAAAGGCCAGACCTCTTCCATTTTGCCTTGGCATATTTGGAGAGTTTTCCCTTCCCCAAATTCATCTCTCTATATTTAATTCCATTTGAATTTTACTGTTTATATGCATTCATTTTTCCAACTTGTCTAGCACATTCTGCATTTTATTCCACTTTCCAAGACACTTGTCACCTCCACTTATTTTTATAGCACTTGTGGATTTAATTAGAAGATGCTGTATTCCAGAAACTAAAACATTATTAAGGATATATTGTGTTACACATGGAAGCTATAAGGGGAGCAGGGGCATAGAAAATTAAGAACATCTATAAAGGGTGCTTGTACTCAAATTTACTTTTGTTGAATATGTTAAACACCCAGAAATTCCAACCAACACGAACAAATCAATGAAGCCAGCCTCTGGAAGGCAACAGGAAGGGAAAAGCTTTTCATACTCTGTCCTTCCCTGTTTGTAATTTCTGTACAAAATAGACATTCTTCCCTCCTTCCCTGGATAGTCCAAAGCCCCAGGCTAACATCAACCGGCCTGTCCCCTCCCCTTTTTTGTTGGATCTGTGCTCTCAGCTTGTATGAGTCTGCTTGGGCTGCCATAACAAAGTGCCACAGACAGGGTGACATTTATTGTCTCACTGTTCTGGAAGCTAGAGGTCTAACATCACTGTGTCGGGCAGGGATGCCTTCTCCCGAGGCCCCTCTCCTGGGCTTGCAGGGGGGCCACCTTCTTCCTGTGTCCTCATGTGATCTTCCTGCTATACCAGTCTGTGCCCTAATCTCTTCTTTTAAAAACACCAGTCATATTGGATGAAGCCCTGACCTAAGGACCTCATTTTAACTCAATTACCTCTTTGAAGACCCAATCTCCAATTTTAGTCACATTCTGAGATACTAGAGGTTAGGACTTCATCCTATGAATTTGGGGTGGGACACATTTCAGCCCATAATGCAGCCTATTTACATCTGACTTACAGCTCAATAAAAGGCAAGAAAGTGATTACCAGAACTTAGGTGAGAATAAATTCCAGCTCCTTTAGGCAGTGCAGTGAGGGTATTGTGAATAGAAAATATGATCAAATAAATGGGATACTGAGAAAAGTACATTTGGAGGACTGCAAATAACTGGGACTCATTATATTAAGCAAAAGACAATCTATAGGCAACTCCATCGAGGATGTGGCCCAGACTACACCAAAATCATAATGCTCTGGCCACCTCTGACCACCATGTTTTTCCTAAAAAAATAAAAAATAAAAAATAAAATTAAATTAAAAATATATATATGATATTTTAAATACTTCAGGACCTGTAGAAAATAATCCCAAAATAGAAAAATACTTAAATTGTGGTATTTAGCAAAACAGATGAGATATGGTCAAAATTATAGACCATGATTTACCCTCCTGCCCATTTACTCTAGCATGTGTTCACCATGACCAATGTGAACACATCTCATTTGTTTCCACACCACTCAGCTAGAGCTTCCTGATGTCTCCCTGACTCATAACTGTCTCCAGTGGTAGACAGGAGTGGGGCAGCCATGTGCCTGCTGGAAGGAGCCCTGGCTCCTGAGTCAGACTTCCCTGGATTCAAAGCTCAGTTATTTATACCAGCTGTGTGACCCCAGGTAAGCCAGCTGGTCTTTTTAGGTCTGTTTCCTCTTCTGTAGTGACAACACCAATACCTAACCAAGAGAGCTAATCTCAAGATTTAAAAGTATACGTAAGAACACATGGGAAGCATCCCATAAATGGTATCCGTGTAGTTGGCCTCTTAAGATCAAGGCAATGTCATAAAACATCTGCCTCATAGAAGCTTCTAAGTTTCCCTTTCTCTCCAGGAAGGAAAAGGAAAGAAGCCTTTCCTCCAGGATCCTACTCGCTCCCTAATTCCCCGCACTTTCTTTTGTAAACACTTCCACTTTTTATGGCCAGTTACATTTGAGGCATTATACAGACACCTTGTTCTTTTGCCAGTAATTATGCAGTACAAGTCATACATGATTTTCATATTTAAGTCAGGGTCTAAAAAAACAACATGGTTAAACCTAATTAAATAACGTTTTTCTAATACTGGTTATTTAAAGTCTTTGAAATTTTTATACTGAAATCCCAGGGGTTTCATGAAGTGGCTTAAGCCTCTGCTTTCCCTTTCTTTATTTGATATATATATTTTTCAGCATAATATTTCTAAAGATTAATGCATCAAAACCATTAAGCAAAGAATATCACAGATGAGGCTTTTTTGTCATTTATCTGAAAGAATTGCAGCTTTAGAGATAGGAAGTAACAGAAATGTTACTCTAACATCCTCTTTTTCTGAGGGAGGAATTTATCAAAGAGGGTCAATCTCTGGGTTCTTTTTGATAAGTACAAAAGGCTATATTCTATCTGGACTTATAAGTGATTCTGGAATTAACAGATACATGTTTATACATTCCCTACACTGGACTGAGATATATGGGCTCCATTAACGATGCTACTGCTAATATAATCGTGATTCTTGACAAGTAAGAACTTTTTGGAATTTTTCTTGTTTCTTCCATACTGTTTGGCTAAACTCTGGAGGGAAAGCAGAACCCCAGTTTCCTGGAAGAAATAAATCCTTCTTAGATTCTTACATATCTTAGAGTCATCTCATTCTTTGACTGTGTGGACACAGAACAAGCTCTTACAAGAACAATTTTGTTTTCCTATTGAATTTCTTCTCCTGCATTGCTTAATGCATAAGCCCTGTTTGCCTTTTGACTATTTTGTGATTGCAGCCCATTAATTTTTTTCTCTACTAAGTTGTATCTGAAGAAGAAAAATTTTAATTGATTATTGTCTTACCCAGTTTCTTGATGGTACCTTACCACACCCAGGGCCAATAAAATATTGATGGCATGGTAAAACGGAAGGCTATCTCATGATTCAGTGACTCAAAACTGTGAAAAGCTTTTGTCAAGTAACAATATTTAGAAGGACAACTCAATAAGTTAGAAGGGGTAGACTGACATGCAAATATCTATCACATTTTATTAAGCAAATTAAAAATAGATTTAATCTTTAATATGTGTCCCTACAGAATAAAATTTACTGGATTCCATTGTTGGTTATGTGCTCAGCAGATTGCCTAATTACTTTGGGCAGATGCTTGATGCATATTAATTGGGGTTCCACGTCAATTATCACTATCTTTTATTCACAATATCGCCTCCACTTAGCACAGTTCAGTAACAATAAGGATGTTCATTTGAGAAGGAATGGCAAGTGATTCTGAAGGGGGACAACATGGCATTCCAGAAAGAGCTCTGAGCTATAAGTGAGAGTCTAGGTTCTAATGTGCTTCAGACTGCATGACCTTGGACCAGTCATTTATTTGTCATAATCATGCAGGGTGTATCTGCTGCATAGGGATGTCATGGGAATCTGGGGAGCAAAAGCATTGCCACAAGGGGCCAGAAGGGGAAATAGCTCCTTATGTACCTCTCCAAGGTAGCACCTTAGTCACAGTTAATTGAAGGTTAAAAAACACGTTCCAGAATTTAAAAGACTGGTAAATCCCAAGCATTGGCAAGAATGTAGAGCCGCTGGATTTTTCAGATATTTCTTGTGAGAATACGAAATGCTCCAACCACATCGGCAATCAGTTTGGTAGCTTCTTTTACAAAGTGCAACATGCATGTATAGTACAATGCAGGAATCCCACGATTCCACTCCTAGTTATTTACAGAAGAGAAATGAAAACACAGGTATACACAAACACTCGTACATAAGTGTTTATGACCATGCTGCTCATGATAGACCCAAACTGGAAATAACCCAAATGTCCATCAATGGATGAATGGATAAACAACCTATGGCATAGATATCTATGTAAATATAGATGTATACACTACAAATATATACTATATGTCCTACTCAGCAGTGAAAGTCATGATATTGCTGACACATGCAACAGAATGAATCTTAAAAAGAGTATGAAGGCAAAAAAAGCCAGATAAAAGAAAAATGTACCATTCCATTTTAAGGATTATGCCAAACGAGTCCATTGTGAAGGAAAGCAGAGCAGTGGTTGTCTGGGGCCGGGCATTGGGAGGAAATCGATTGCCAGGGGGCTTAGGGGACTCTACAGGATGATGGGAAGGAAGGTTCTATGACTTGATTATGATGGTAGTTTCACAGGTGTATCTATTTGGTAAAACTAACCAAACTGACCGCTTGAAATGGGTGTATTTTATTATGTATAAATTATCTCTCAATAAAGTTTAATGAAAAAATGAACACACACACACACAGGGAAAGCAATGACAAATGTGAGGTTGACACATCCCAGGCTGGCTGTCAGATACTGAGAAGGTGATCAAAGATCAGGTCAGGCCCTGATCTATCCCACCAAAGTTCAGGACCTGACCTGATTCTACTCCCAGGCTGACTTCCTTCTATAAAAACTCTGCTACACCTCTGTGATTCACACTCTGGGAGTGTGAAGATGGCCATGAAGGCAATTTGCAAACCAAGTAGTGCTATCTCCAATCACAAAGCCAGTGACAGCTGAGGCCGATCGTGCACCTGCCCAGGATCTTGAGCAGCCCCCTTCGTGTCAGCTTCTTGGGAAGGGCAAAACACAGATGGTGGGATCCCCCCTGAGTCTCCAAGGGGACCCCGTACTTGCAATCACTTGCCTTTCCTCCAACCCTCCTCTCCTGAGCTGGGCTTCTCTCACTACCCAGGACAGCCGGCCTTTGAGAACCTGTAAAGGAGTCATGAATAAATGGACATAAAGACAGCCTTTCTCGAGGCTCCCTAAATTTTGAAAATTAGGTTAATGCTTGCTTGTGGCATTGTGATTAAGAGCTCGAGCCTCAGGGTCAGACTTCCCATATCCAGACACCAGCTCCCCCACACCTACCGGATGAACCTACAAAAACCCTTTAACCTCGCTGAGCTTCCGCTTCTTTGTCTGCAAAAGAGAGGTCAAAATAACACCCACTTCACAGGCTCCTAGGAGAATTAAATGAGCAAGGGCATGCATGAAAGCCCTTACTTAACACAGGGTGGCACACAGTAAGAAAATGACGACCCAAAACTACAAATGTTACTGGATATTTTTGTCCTGGCTGCCCCAACTTCTCTCCCCGTGGCCCATAGGACATCAGAGAACGTTTTTTTTTCCCCAACTTTACAGTAATCCAGCCAGACTCTTTGATCCAGGGGAGCAGAAAGTTCTCAAACTCCATTCACGCTCAGCCCAAATGGGACCTTTCCTAAAAATACCAGCTACAGAAGGCAAAATGGGTGGGCGCAGTCACACCTTTAAGCTTGAGCTGCACACTCCGAGGTGATCGCAAGCACTGTATTTTCTCTGTACATACTTGAGAAGCCTGTCAAGTGTGCTGTAATTGTGTGAACAGGCAGAGAAGAGTCCAGCCACACGCTGTGGTCGAGAAAGGTAGAAAATTGGGTGTTCCAGCAAGCCAAGTAGGGAATTAATAATATATTTAGATTACTAATAAAATGCCTGTCAGGCAAGCAGCAAAATATTATATACAAAAAAAAAAATACTGCCAGTTGCATAGAGTTTGCACTGTTCCTGAGAAGTATGTGTTCTTGGAAATATAATGCTTCCACCCCAGATGAAATGTCTATTCTCTGGCACTTTCCCCCTGATTTCTTACTCATGTGTGTATTTTTTTTACACCCCCTCCCATGTAGATCCACCAACCCTCCCAGACATCAGTGGGTCAAGCAGCCTCCCAAAGCAACCTTCTGCACCTGGCTCATAGCCAAGCATCCATGTCTCAAAGCCCCGTCCGGCAGGCTTCTTCTTCCTCCTCCTCATCCTCCTCTTCTTCAGCTTTGAGCGTGGGCCAGTTAGTCAGCAGTAAGTATCCTTTCTGGCTGTGTTAAATCATGGTGGCCTTCTTGTTGCCTATCTGCAATGCTTTCCCTCCTCCCTGCCTCCTCCCCCTCCTCCTCCATCTCCTCCTCCAGGAGCTCCCCCTCCTCCTCCTTCCCCTCCTCTAGGTCCTCCTGCTCCTCCCTTTCCCTCCTCCTCCTCCCCCTCCTCCTCCCTTTCTCTCTCCCACTATGCCCCTGTCCTCCTTTCTCTCTTCTTTCAACATCAAAGAGGAATTTCCTGGCTCTTCTAAGGCCAATGCTGGAATAAGGTCACTGCCCAGGGCCACATGGTTCCTTAGGGAAGCAGCCCCCCAAAGCACACCCGGTGGATGAGTGTGCTTGGGGCCAGGGTCTATCTCAAGTGCTCTCTGCCCTGTTGAGTCGGCCCATCCTCTTCAGAAGGGAGAACTGATCAGTTTGCAGGGCATGAGCCACAGAGCTCAGAACTGAAATAACCAACAACAGGCACTCAGCCAGCAGGTCAAGCAGCTTTTCTGTGTGTTTGAAGTCCCCTGCCATTCTATTTGTAGGTGTCAGAGGAAATAAAAGAGAGCGTGCCCGTGGGCGGGTGGGTGTGTGTGCACAGGGAGCTGCCTCCAGGGGCCCGTGGGGGAAGCGGCATGGGCTGCCATGGGATGGGAAATCTCTGAACCACCATTCATAAAATAAAATAAGCCTGGGAGTCTGCTTCCCTGAGCGGGGCCATGTATATATATATATATATATATATATAAAATTTTAATTTTTTATATAATTTTTGGCCCCAGGTAGACAGCATATGTGACACATGCAAAGCGAAACATGTTAGATGTGTGGGACAATGGTCTAATTTCACGTAGGTTGTTCACCTTCAGTGCAGTTTTTACCCATAAAAAAAATCATAGAATGCGCACTTAGATTATAATTCTCCAGGAAATGAAAATCCAGTAATTATAGGTTTAAAGGGCCAAAGCACTGCATGGGCAACTGTGCCATAAACTGAGAACACATCTGAGTATCTCTGTTTGATCAAGTGTCATGAATAACTTGTTATAATGGGAACAGTAGGGATCCTCACATATCATCTGTCATGCAAAGCAAAAGGGAGGGTTGCCATGCCCTCCCCATACAAGCAACCCCCCCCAAAAAAATTATATGTGTGTGTGCATACATACATCTATATTAAATTATAGGGATTATACAGGCAAGGATGATACAGAATGGAGAAGAGAATGAGGAATTATGGGAAGATATTAAAATGCCCAAGTATCTCAGTGGACTAGCCTGAAGGCTCTTGATCCCACAAATGGGTCAACACCAAACTTCAGGTTACATATGGAGTTTACCATCAATCAGTTATTATAGGTTGTTTAGATATACAACCCCTCTCGTTTGGGCCAGAAACTCTAGTCTTACTTAAGCAAAATCACAGCTAAGTTCTTTTTAGTCAGATTTTCCACAATAGAGGCACTCCTCATAGGGGTATTACAAAAGATTTCAATGTCATTCCAATTCGATATTCTGCATAAGTTTCCACGAAATACTCTAGTTGTAAAGAGCAGCAAGGTCACAAATTTAGGATAGGCTGTTAAGCTTTGGTCCTGAGAGAAAAGGAACTGAGATCAAACATCTTATAAAGAAGACATAAGTTAAATATGAAGTCAAGCACAAACCACCCCACAAATATTACACAACGTAAGCATTCGGTACGTGCTGGATGACTAGAGATGGATGAGTGGATGAACACACGGACAGACGGATGGATGACACCCGGTTCTCTCTAGTCACTTGTCTCAAACTGGGCAGGAAAGGATTAGCCTTTTTTAGACATCAGTAACAGAGCTACATAATGGGACAGATGGAACTTCAATTGCACAAGTGCCAATGGGGCATCTAAATTCTAGGTGTATAATGAGTGACCTATATTACATATCCTGATATGAAATATGAAGAATGTGGACAGAGACTCCTTTACTGTTTGCACTTGAGGCAGGAAACACCAAACCCACATGCAGAGCCTGTATCAGGAGCCTTCTCAGGCAGATACATAGAGGCTCTGGCTGTAACCCGGGGGACAGACTTTACACAAACTCATTACTAGGCTTAAAATTGCTACAGATTTTGAGCATGTTGCTTAATTAATTTCTTTCTGTCTCAAAACCCAACTACGCAATGAATGATACACGGAGCATTTCTCTGATGCAGATTCCCCCAACAAATCTTTGTTTGAGACTTTATGTGTAAAGTAGGGTTTTCAAAGCACTTTCAATATTGTGCTTGTCTTAATACTCACAATGAAGTCCTAGAAACCCTCATTTTCAGATCTTGAACCTGACGTCAGATAGATCCTGAAGGTACAACCATTTTGGCCATCTTCTGTCAGAAGTACCACATTCCATCTTGGTTGAGAGATCATGACACTCTGTGTGACAAATCTAATGGGTGGCAAGGCCAGGACGATAACCTAAAGAGTCTGATTCAATGGGTCGTATACACACCACACAGCACAGCTGCCTTAAAAAATAAGATGCTTACACATAAATTTTATCCAGTGAAATCTGAATGACAAAATATATCAAATCACCTAAATATTCCTCAAATAATACTTTAAATGCCTGGACCCACACCTTACGATTAAAGCACAGGCTTTTCTCTGAGCTAATATAAAGAGAAAAACTAGACATTGTGCATATTTTGAAGTTTATATTCAAGCATAAACTATCCATTTAAAATTATTTTTGTCTGAGATAAAGCTTCACCAAATCTGCAGGTAGGATATTTTGGGGAGACCCAACCCCATACTTTAGATACAGTTGCTACACAGGTTCAATTCACAGGGGAATAAAAGGGTGGCTTAGTCAGAGGCTGTCAACTTAAAAATAAAAACACTTATTGAGCACCATGTATATGCTGAGCACAGGAACAGAAAAGAGGAAAGCAAAAATAAGGCAGATGTGCTTCCTGCCCTGGGGGAGGTCATGAACTGGTAACAAGAAACACAGTTACAATAAAAGGAAATGAATGCTATGCTCAACACAGGAATAGGGACTCTGGCAATACAGTCCACAGTTAACTCAGTTTTGGAGGTTGAGACAGAACAGAGGGACTTGCAAGAGTAAATAATTCTTGAATTGAGTAGAATGGTTAATCAACAAATCCCTCCAAGAGACCAAGGCCATAGTAAGAAGCAGGTCACACTGGAGTTGAACCTGTGGTCGAGACCTTGGTTGATGAACCCTCCCACTTCACGGTCAAAGACTGTCATTGTAACCCCTGCACGTCTTGCCATCGTTCCAGAGAAAATGGAACCAAAATCTTCCCCTCTCCAGGCAAAAGAATGCAGAGTTAATGTGTTAGCAATGATAACAGGATCTTCAAATGCAAAGAACACCACATCCGAGCTCAGCATTACCAAATAATCGCAGGTGGTAAGACATCTGTACGGTACCTGTTCACAGTAGCTACACAGCTGGCCCTGTGTTATACTTTGCTTAGTCTCTGCAGTCCTCAGAGGTAAATATAGTTTCAACAAGCAGGGCTTTCGGAAAGCCTAATAGGGTCAAACAGATGACTAGACGAATGTCCCAAATTGGCCCAAGACTTACACAGTGCTATGTAAAAACAGGTAGATTTGGGGTTTTTAAAAATTCTTTGCCAAGTTTGGTTTCGTTCTGTTTTTCAGTACACACTTTTTAAACCCCTGGCCTGTAAACTTGATCTTTTGGACAGCAAAGGACCTCTGGGTATTACCACAAAAAAAAACAAACCATCGAGTGACTGTAAAGATGCACGGTCATAGCTAATGGCACCCCCGATTCCCATGATCACAATTCACATTCTCCACAGTGAAGTAACCCTACTGCAAATCAACTGTTCTCCCAAATTACATTGCACGCTCCTTAATGGTTTCTTATTTCTTGGGAATATTTGGTAAACATGCCCGCTATTGGCTGTGAGAATAGCATTGAAAAAAAAAAAGCAGATGAGTGTTTACATAAGACAGTTAATTCACCCTTGGCAGTTTCTTTAAAGTTGCATATTTTTCATATAAAAATCCCATAAGCAGAGGTTGTAGGAGGATGATGTTGATGGATACTGACCGTTCGACCCAGTTAGCAACCCCTTATATGACGTCCACGTTAACGGGTAGAAGGGGCTGAATTTTTAAAATTAAACAAAACAAAACATCTGTGCCCGTCCAGCCTTAGCCTTCAGGATGGGGCAGATCCAGCAAACATACAACCAGATTCTGCAGAACAGGTTTGTTTTCCTCCAATTTGCATTTAGTTTCCATAAAAATCTTTGACTTTTCAGCCCTTGCATTCCAGATTTGACTTGGGAAGCGTCATCAGTATACTTACGAATCCCTGCCAATTTTCAATGCCAGTGGAGTCTAAATCTCTCAGCCAGTTAATCTCTATATAGGTTGATCTTCTGGCTCTTCCAGCAAGGGTCAGATTCAGGGCGGGGGCTGATAATCATTGCTGTCACTTTCTGACCCTGTCCTTAATATATTGGGCTGACTTAATCTGGAGCAAACTTCTGTAAAAGGTGTCACTTCCTCCTCAATGCAGAGAAATCCCAGACTGGGTTGCTCTAGTAGTGAGTCCACCCAGTAGGGGGATCTGAGAGATCCCTCTGGGGTCCCCATCAAGGTGGCCTCAGATTCATCCTTGAAAGTGACCCAACCTGGGTGAGCGAAAGCCAGACTGAGCTACCCCTGGGTGGAATGTCAACCTCCGAACCAAACTGAGAGCTGAAGTCACGTTCCAGGGAAGAAGGCCCCTTTTACCACATTCCCTTCTTGTTTTCTCTCCTCAAATAGAAAAGCATATGTCCCTTAAGGAAGGGGAATTGTTCCAAAAGTGGGGGGACGGGGGAGGAAATCCTGAAGAGTTTTAAGTCAGAAACTTTAGGATCCAAAAAAAAAAAAAAAAAAAAAAGCATCAGTTTTTCTCATTAATTCAAAAACACCTTACAGGCATCACCTGATGAATTCCCCCCAAGTGTGAAGACAAGTCCCGCAGGTTGTAATCAAGGTGAAATGGATTTTTGTCCACAGGTAGGCCCCTTTTTTTGCATGGGGAGGCCTCTGTAGTCTTGGGACTCATGGAGAAAGCTGCAAGACATTTTACCATCTGCTTTTATGGGTAAGAACAAAAATGGAAAGAAAACCAGGCAGCTCACCTCCAGCAATGAACACATTGCACCAACCAGGAGATACCGATTTTCCCTCCCCAGGCCTTTATCAAACAGACCATCACACTGCTTAAATTTCACAACCATTCCTGTCTCATCAGCTCTGTAAGTAGAACGAGGAAAAAGACAAGAAGGAGGAGGAGGAGGAGAAGAAGGAGAAGAAGGAGAAGGAGAAGAAGAAGAAGAAGAAGAAGAAGAAGAAGAAGAAGAAGAAGAAGAAGAAGAAAGAAGAAAGAGAAAAGATGAGGACGAGGAGGAGGAGAAAGGAGTTCCGCCTCCTGGTGTAATAATAACCGGAGCCACGGAAGATGCTGGACTCAATGGGGCAGGCACCCAGGGCCCCGAGCCTCGGAGTGAAAGTCCTGACAACCGGCCTCACACGTCAGTGCGGCCGGAAGAGGCTCTCTGCCGAGCTCCAGGGATTGTCAGGAATCCGGCACACACATGGATTGAGTTGCTAGTCTCCAGGAGACATAATAGGCCTTAAAGGCAAGAAGGCAGACAGGCGGGGTTTACTGAGGATTGCCCCCCAAGTCTAAGGCCCCAACCCTCACGGGCCGCCCAACTCCCTGATTTCCACGCATCTAGAGATGGAGTGAACGCAGGGCAGCACAGTCCCCTCCCACGGAGGCTCTAAGCTTTGCTCAGAGAACAGCTGTCCCCCTTAGCCCCGGACTAGCCTGGCAACCCCAGCCCGCTGACACCCGGACGGGGCTGGGGTCGGGGAAGGGCGCCCCGCCACCATAGGACCTTTTTGGCTCATCGCTCTTACACAGGTGGCACGGCAACTTTTCTGTGCAGTGGAACCTGGAGAAGAATGATGGTAAAGAGTCGAGAGAAGACAGTGATGTGCAGAGGGAGCCATGCCCCGACTAGGGCAGGCCAGAAGCTACCCCCAACCCTGCCCTGGGGGTCAAGGGATCCCCTGCATTAGAATCACCTGCAGTATTTGTTCAAAATGCATGTCCTGGGCCCCATCGGGTGACTCCTAAGCACCACCCTAAATGCCATATGGCTACAAGGAAAGTCTCCAGTTTACAATTTCTCACCCTCAGGTTTGAACCTCCATTCCCACACTGGTAAGGCTGCCCAGAGCCCTCTCTCCCTGTGCCCGTCTGTACCAAGTGGCTGGGGCTCTGCTCCAAACCAGAGGGTCTCAACTAGTATTTTATCATCACCTCCTCCCCCACACGTAGCCCCTTTATGCTTTGCTTTTAAATCCCAGTTGCCCTACTCCATCCATGAAACATTAATATCACAGATCTACTGCACATCTGTCTCTGTAGCCCCGCAGCCCTCTGGGGCTTGGGGGGTGGGCACAACCATTGTCCGATCTAAGACTTCGCCACCACCCCAGAACCGATCTCCACCCTGTTGGGAAGCACACACTAAACACAGAGTCGCAAAATAGGCTGAGCCGGGCAGCAGGTCTAGGAGGGCTGCAGATGAGGAGAAGGAGGAGCAGCTGAATGGGCCAGCCAGAACCAGTTCTAGCTGACTGTTCCCCAGAGGCTTCAACGGACACCAGGTACAGCCAGATCTTCCAACATCTCAAAAGAATGTAAAAAAAAAAAAAGAGATTTTTTTTTCTTTAGAAATCTCCCAATGTTTAAATGTTGGCAAGTCCAAAAAAACTGTAAGCTCTAGGAAAGCTGAGTTTTATGTGCAAGCTGCTCATTTGCAACTTCTGCTCTAGGAACGTTTAAATGAAGAAATGAGAGAAGAGGCTCCAGGCTGCTATGTGCGTGGACGTGACTTCCCAGAATCCTTAGCAAACCCTTGAAGCTGCTCCAGGCTGCTGTGCTGGTGGGATTTAAGATCCAGAGGGTAGCCTCTCTCAAGGACAACCCAAACAAGTCTTTCTTGAACCAGGGTTGCCAGGCTTCTTGGGGGATGGAGGGGGTAGTTGGGGGAGGGGGAAGCAAGATTTTAATTAATCTTCATCAGTTTTATGGTCAACCTCTGCCCCTGCCCATGGACACAATTCTCAATGCCCTACAGTGAAATATCCTGCACTTCTAGCAGGAGCTCCCAGTCCAAAACCCTTGCAGACACCCCCACCGTGCTTTTGCTCCTGCTGGCATCCGTGCCCGTCTGCATGCTGCTCCCACTGCCCAGAATATGGCCTCTCCGTTCTGTGAATGGGCTGCCCATTGGGCATGACTCAGATGCATCCTCCCTCCTGTCACGTCTTCCTCCTCTGTCAATTCTGCTGCGGGTGTGACCCCGTTAGTTCCCCATTACACTCAGCCTGGTATTTTTCATGGATTGCTTCTCATTCATAATATTGACCCCCAACCCCCTATAGACTGCAAACTCCATGGAGGCCAGAACTGCCTCTCCTATTTCTCCTGCTCCCTTTAACCATCAGTAAGACACCCCTGGAGTCACTCAAGAAATACTTAGAGAACTGTTCGCAGGGGTTGGACCACTTTTCAACCTTTCCTCGACAAAATTAGGACTAAGGATGTGCACAAAGTCCACAGAAGTTTTTTTCATGTGAAGATGCACAACTGTAGTGCTGATCCTACCAACAGAGTCCGTGTCCCCTGTTATGAGAGAATCTGTAGGGGAAGCTTGGACCTCTCCACCCACCCCAGACCCCATATTCACATGTTTATCTAAAACTCTTCGAGAACTCTTGGTCCTTGCAATGCAAATATTTATTTTTCTGCCTGACAACAGGGGTTTCTGTAGCCCTGAGCCCAGAAGACTACTCTAGTCCACCAGAGTCCCTAGACAAGTACTTGGATTTACTGAAATTGATGGATTATTGTGCGGAGAGAGGAAGAGAAAAACTTCTCACCTAAGTCCGGGGAATGAGGTGGAGAACAATAGAGTCGGCTCGCAGGCAGACGGGCTTCGCTCCAGGCAGGATGGAGCAGCACTTTGAAATCTTCCCCTAGCCCCAACCCATGCTGTCCCAGCTTGGCCTACGCTTTCATTTATCATTTATCCGGGGATCAGTAGCGGGAAGGGGGGTGCGTTCTCCAGCTGTTGTGTCATTTCCCTTGATAAGTCCTAAATTGACCGCGTTATCCGGCACCAAAGGAGCCTTCCTGCAGTAGGCATTTTTTATTATGTGCCCTTTTAGGGGACAAAGGCATCGTGTCAGTAAACTGCTATTGCTATGGGGAGTGTGGGGAGGGGGGACAATATTATTCTCACAGCTTCATAAGCAGGCTCTTCGGAGGGGCTAATGTGAGCGAAAGAAATTAGACAACATTACCATCTGTTAGCCCAACTGCAGCGGTGAGCCGGAGAAGGAAAGATAGAAAATTCTACTTTTTTTTTTTCAAGGGCAATTTTTAGCTCTAAAGAATCCAATTAAGACATTTCAAGCGGCACAATTGTACTCTTTTGCACCAAATTTATATTCATATATTTTTGCCGAATATTTGACCATATTTATGGGCAAAATGTGTACAATTTTTGCCCAGTATTTGAACATATTTATGGGCAAAATGGAGATGCGTCCCCTAGCTGGTGCTTTCCTGCCCTGGCTGCTACCTGTTCAGCCCAGGGGAGCACACTCTTGTGTTGTGAAAGTGGCAGTATGTGAACTACCTGTGGCCTTACCTGGAATAGAATCACCCCGAAGGATGACTTGTAGAAGTGTAATGACTTGAGGATGGGATCCTGGGTGCCCCACTTGGGAGCAAGAGAAAACATTCCACAGTGTCTGCTTCCCCCACCACTCTGCTGCTAAAGAGAGCCGCTTTCTTATAAACCGTAATAAACAGATATCACTTGGATGTGTGTTGACGTATTGATCCTATTTTTAAAAACATCTCCACAGATCCTCAAACGGCAGCGGGTGAGGTGGATGGGGTTAATCTGGAGGAGATCCGAGAATTTGCCAAAGCTTTTAAAATCCGGCGCCTGTCCCTTGGCCTGACCCAGACTCAGGTGGGACAGGCTCTCAGTGCTACAGAGGGCCCCGCGTACAGCCAGTCGGCCATCTGCAGGTAACCCGTGCCCACATGCTGTCACCTGTCCTGGCCGGCCTGGGCCTCGTCTGTCCTCATGGCTCAGCTTTTCTTCTTCGGGCGGGCAGAGCTGGAGGGGTAGAGTGTGGGGACTAAGTCTGGGGCGGTTATACATTGGAATCAGTGGCATTGACAGAAATGAAGGTGCTTAAGCAGTTCGGGGTCCTGGCTTGATAACTCCTATCAACTCACAAAGAAGGCAGTCTCATTGGGAATCCCCCACTGGTGGGCCAGAAGCTTCCTTCTGGACCTGCTGTCCTACGCAGCTGAGAGCCACCGTCCCCTGTCTGCAGACAGGTATCCCGAGCAAATGTTGTCAGGCTGCCAGTCCCACTGGGTGTTAACCCTCCCACCGTTTCTGCCCAGGGATGGCTTTCAGGATTTTCCCAGAAAAATTCACCGTAGAAAGAAAATTAACCATCTCGTGACCGCAAAGGAATGCTTTAACATGGCCTTGCCAGACACAACTCTCAAAGCACATTTTTTTTTTCAAAGAAGTAGCTGCTTTAAGTGGCTCAGAAAGGGGTAGTAAGAATCTGGCCTAAGCTGTCCCCGCCCCCTCCAAAATGAATAAATAAATAAATAAATAAATAAATAAATAAATAATAGAATCCAGCCTTGGTTGTGTTCAAGTTGATCTGGGTCAAGCCGCCAGCAGCAGACCCCTGCATGTATATATGTGTGTGTGTGTGTGTGTGTGTGTTGCACTAATCCCATGTTTATGCATGAGGTAACAAAGGCACTTCTGTAAGAGCTTTTTCCTCTTGGGCAATGCCTTATGAGTCCTCCTCCATCAGGAAAAGCCAAGAAACCAACTCTAAACTCATTTAAGTGGATTTTGTTCTTGGTGATCCATGAAATGCTGTCTTTTTATCTGCTCTTTATACTTTTAATGTATTCCCCAAAGGACGGAAGTGTACTTTGCCTGCAGTTTAAGACTAAGGCTATAAATAACATCAGTATGGGGTAGTAGCTTGCAGCTCACATTTTGCTCAATGATTTTCCATAAAACCCATTGATTGTTGTTAAATACAAAAAGCGCCATAGGATCCTCTCACTTCTATGGTCTCCCCTACTGTTTTTTCTTATAAGATACCTCCCTGTAGAAAATAACCTTTATTCAGTCTATACAAGGATACTACTGCTGGGAAATTTGTTTCAAGGCTTGTATATGTTATTCCCAACAACACAGAAACATCAACACTAACAAGCAGCATCAGTGATATGAATACGCCTGCTCCCTGTTGGGAAACATTAATTTTGTTTCATCTTGACAGCCTCGTGATGAAGGCAGCCATAGGTTTGTAAGTCGTTGTCAATTTGTTATTTTTGCTAAAGTCCTCTTTGGCTTATTTTTAGTCCTAAAACATGATTTCCTTTTATTGGTTTGAGTGCCGTCTCAGATGTTCACCAACACCCGTAGAGTGTCTGGGGCATTCCCAATCAAATATGTAGATTTCTGAAGTCTTCCCCAGGGAAGCCAAGAAAGCAATGGCTGAAATGGCAAGAGAGACCCTGGGAACTCCCCATATAACTGAATATGCCTCGACTTTATAGTCTTTCTCTAGCCTGTAGGGTCTGGCTGAGCCAGTTATAGGAGCTAAATACCAAAAGAAAAAAAAAATGAAAGCCTTGAAAGAGACGGAGATCTGACATTGGAACAATTCACATTTATTTAAGGGGTAGACAGGAATCTGCATTTGAGCCTGCACACTCAGGTGTCACTTAGGAGGGAGGGGTGGCTCCCAGGCACCCTTTGATGAGTCCCTCCTTGAGAGAGACAAAGAGAAGGAAACATCACCAACACCCTGAACATCCCTATTGCAGCTTTGCCCCTCACACCATGGCACTGTGAAGCCTGTTGTCATGTTTATCCACAGTTTAAGCTTTGAAGCTTTTATGGTCAAATGTAGTATGTGGCAAATTCCATGACCATTAGAGCTTTTGTGGCAAGCTCATTAAGTGACATTAGATGATTAGTAGTTCATTTTTTTATTGAAAGCAAAATGTACTTCTTCCCCCTCTGACCAGGAGTGGAAGTTGGGTTAAAAAAAAAAATAAACAAATAACCCCTTGATCTATAGACAGAGAACGCAATTCACTGGAAATCACGTTAAAACTTGGTACTATTTGCACTGCTTATCACAATACCTAAAATGCAGTGTCAAAGATAATATTATGGCCCATAGAGGAAGCCTATCCTTTTGTGCCCTTCTGCAAGCATCCTTATAAAGCATACTCAGACTGGCTAAAGCAGGTTCATTTCGCTCTAGGAGAACAGCCCATTGTAGTAAGATGCACTCTGCAGTCAGATGGTTGTCTTTCAATACACTGACCCCTTAAAAAGAGTGAATCCAAAGAGGATCCGAGAGAGAGGATCTGTGTGTCCAAAGTTGTCATACCGTAGGCCATGAATTTGGATTTAGAATAAACAGATGAAGGAATAAAAGCAATTACTAAATACTTTGGTGTATTTCGTGGAAGCATGAGGCTGAACTGGATACCAGGATGACCTCTTAAGGCACTCTATATAATTTTGTCCCAAGATGCTTCATATTTCTTAAAAATCCCAGAAATTTTTCTGGATTCCGTAGCCCAGAATTGCTGAGAGCCGTTGATACCTAGACCACATTTGCAGAAAATGATATCATTCAAGGACAGTTTGCAGATATCACACATTAAACACAGCTCGATGCC